>NC_141001.1:115629892-115979892 GCF_052327205.1 Somniosus microcephalus | reverse complement strand
TTCAGCCGACAGCTTGAGTTTGCATGAATATAGTCGCAGGTTGGCTGAGGCTGAAGGCCCGATGATTCGAAGCCTACCCTCAGTTCATCTCCTCAGTTGGTCTTCCTCAGTTGGTCTTCCTCAGTTGGTCTTCCTCCTTTGGTCTTCCCTCCTCCCCTCGTCGCGTCCCGCCTCGCCTGGCCTGAATTGTCCATGTCCGCCCAATGCAGTGCCTGGGCGATTTCCAGATGGAGTGGCAAAAGGCATGGGCAAAGGCCAGGGGGTAAGCACGGGACGGGGAAAGAGCGACAGCCACAAGGGCGAGGGGCTGCAGAGCCGAGCAGAGCAGAGAGAGAAGAGAGAGATTGCTACCCGGGGCCTTCAATTATACTCTTTTCGAAAACCCTTATCTGCGCACCAAACCAGGTTAGTTCTTTGTCTTAATCTTGGTGGGCTATTTTAAATAATGGTAGCAATCCATACTAACTGTTTTTAGATGGCCGGTAATCACATCTACCGGCCCAATAATTGACTTGTTTTGTCATGAATGTTCCTTGATGGGCCTGTCCAGCCTCGATGGCTCTCTTAATCTGTTTCCGATTATATATGTAAACTGCTTGATGGCCTTAACTATAGGCCTAACTGAATTTAGATTTGTCTCCAATTCAGTCTAATACATAATTCAAAGTCCTGTCTGGTTTCAAAATACAAAGTCTCTCTCTTCACAGAAACTGCAGCTTTGGTTTCGATCCACAAGCTGTCTGCATTGCAGAGTCCATTTTAAAATCTCACAGGCTTTCTGCCACGAGGCACGGACACCATCTTGGGTATCCTTTTTGAATTAAAATGTCCACGCAGGGTCCCGCTTATTAATAACAACCTTCGGGGAAATGTAGAAATTTTGCAAATCTTACACTCCCCCCTGTGCTACTAAAACTTGCTTGAAGTGTCATACTTTTAAGGTGAGCAAAATTTTTCTGACCCTCCATAGTCAACCTTCCCCTGTAATTACCTATCTAATATACCCACGACACATGCACTTCCCATTCTGCGAAAATGTAGTGTACATCAGCATACAGAGAATAAAATTACAGACTTTACACACACATCCAAGCACGGAGGGGGCCCTACACCCCTGCACCACTCGGTACACATATCTTTATTAAACCGCGTCGCAAAAAAACAAAAGAAAACCTTTATTAAAAATAACAAACACAAAAGAAACAACAATCCTTCAATCAAAAATACAGGGAAAAAGACTTTAACCGGCATATCTCCCTCCATCTTTACATACTGTTTCTTCCAGATCCTCTGGTTTCAGAATTCTGACCACCGACCTTTTCCTTTACACTGAATACAAACTAAATACAACACTATCCCTAACTGGCAAACCATGAGAATGTGGGAAGCCAGTCTAATCCACAAAGGGACCTCTATGTTATTGAAAATGTTCCACCACGGTGGAGTCACAATATCCAATATCTTAGTCCCTATCTCTACTGTTTTCTATTCGAGAGTGTAAAAATGTTTCTGTGAAACTATAACGGCTTTGAGTATTTTGGTAAGGTGTTCAGGGAGAGAGGGAATTTTGTAGTCAAGGTGCGCTACATACTTTTGCAAATTCGTAAAATTCCCTGTAGGAATTAGCACACACGCTAGCGGGGTTGGGGTTATTGTCCCTGGCCAATCAGAAGCCTCTGACCTGCTTCAGGGACCCCCGTGTGGTTTCGAAGTGCTCCCCTATTCCTGGTTCTGACCGCTGGACTTATTCGGTAGCGATGTAGACAGAAAACGTGACTCGTGGTTTGGGTGCAAAACAGACCAGCATTTATTGAAACAAAAAGAAAGAAACAACTTAAAATAATCGATACAGCACACCTGTGCCTGGTACAGCACTTTTGCTTGATGCAGTACACTTAGTGTCCACTAGGGCGCTCTTTGCTCAGTGCAACACTCCTTTATTTAAATACAGCACCTTTAAATACAGCTACTTAATGTCCACTGAAGCACCTCTCTGCTTAGTGCAACACCCTTTTAATAGCACTTTCAATATAGAACTCTTAGCGTTCACTACAGCACTTATCGGCTAGTGCAACACTGTTACTTAGATAGGGGAGGAGAAAACGGACACAACGAGGGAAAATCGACTAAAATCACAGTTCTAACAAAATTCCCACTTAATTCCCACCCCATACCTATTCTAAGTTGCCTTGTAATGGGCCAGGAAAAATATATGCTCACCAATGAAAAACCGCCTGCTCCGTGCCCTGCGATCTTTGATCTTCACTGCCCCGAAGTAAAAAACCCCAGTATTTTAAAAGTAAACTGCTGGTGTTCAACTCCTTTAGGCAGGCTCCCACGTTGTAGACGGCATGGAGGCGAGGCCACAGAGAGAGAGAAGCTTCTGAGAAGCTATCTTTTATACCCCATTTGGGGCCGAAACCTTCCTGCCCAAATCCGGATGTATCTGGGCTAAACAAAAGGGATCCAAACTGTCCCCATTGTCTGTAATGGGTTTGGATGAATTACTCATTCATTTAAACTGTTTTTTCTTTCAGTTTAAGTGTGTCCTCATTGTCTGTGATGGGCTTTGAATAAAGCTGCAGTTTAAATGTGTCCTCATTGTCTGTGATGGGCTTTGAATAAAGCTGCCGTGGTTTGAAAAAAAGCATGTCTATTTCCTTGATTGCTTGAGTAAACAGCCTTGGAGGTTAGTCATTGTCCTGTGGTCAGACTGAAACTGCAGTCTCAAGTGGTTAATCCTTTGGGTAAACATTGTAGCGGTTTCTGTAAATACATCGATTATCTGCTGCAGGGAGGGGAACTCCCTGAACTGCCATTGATTGGCAGTTTGACTGCTCCATTGAACCTTTTTCACAGACACAGCAGGCTGCCTTTTCAAGTCCTTTTTGTCTTATGCCATGTGGTCTGGTGGCCATTTTGATCCCTGGATTATTAAAGGTATATTACCCAGGTATTCTTTAATCAAAATTCAATCTTCGGAGCTGTAGGAAATCTCGAAATTATTGCAAAATCCCTACAGTCCCCCATCGGATTCTAAAACTTGCTTGTAGTGTCCTGTCAAAAAGTGAGCAATAATTTCTGACCCCCCAAAAACAACCTTCCCCTATACTTATCTAAATCTGTCTTTGATCCCCCGACACCTCTATCTCCCCTGCCCAGAGAGAATCGCAGTACGGTAGGCATCTATCGACAGAAAACCAAAATTAATTAAATAATCAATACACGGAGGGGTCCAATGTCCCTGCACCACTTATATTCACAGTAACTCAAGCATGGAGGGGGTCTGATGCGCCTGCACCGCTTGTAACACAATTTTAACATGATACAACATCTTTAATGGGATTGTCACCCAGCCAACATATCTGAACAAGGTTTTGTAAATTCTTAATCTTAAATTGGAATTTCCGGTAACAGTTTAAATGTTGTGGGCATCCGCCTCCTGCAGACCACTTCCTTCGCGGGCTGGGAGTGCTCCTTCCTTGAGCACTCCTTGACATGCTGGTCCTCTGTGCCTTCCAGAACTCTGAAAAAAAAACCATCTCGCCAGGTCCCCTGGCTCGGGGAGGGGAGTGTAATCAGATCCTGCAACCTCGATCCACAATACATTTCTGGGACGGTACCACACTTAAAACGTATACACTAATATTAATTGCAATATAAAAATTAAAATTAACACGTTCTACCTTAATCCTTTATACACACATTACTTGCACAAATCTATATACAAGCACCGCCCGTCTCTGGGCGGCCAGCCTAATCCCTGGTTGGACTGCCACAGGCTGCTTCCTGTGGTGTGCTGGACTGATTCCAGCTTCCAGTCCCTCACAGCTTATGGCTGCTGGTTGGGGACCTCTGTCTTTTGGCTTCTCCCTGACTCGGGAGCCTGCCCTACTCCACTGGAAAGTGGGTGACCATACTTTCTTGAGCTGGGGTACCCGAAGAGATCTCCTCGGGAGTGTTGCTGGTGGGGCTACCCTGGCGAGCAGACCCTTAGCTTGGGTCACACTCCCTGCTGGCTGGGGACCTCCTCCTTCGGGTCCCTCTCTTCCCAAACCTGGGCTGGGGACAGGCACTCCCTTGCCATTGGCTGTCGGTGGCTGAGAGCCTTCCCCTTCAGGTCTAAAACCTGGTTCAGGCTCCTCCCCGGAGTCCCATAAGAGAGGGGGAATCACTCGGGCCAAGTGCTGGGGAGCTTCTACAATCCCAGCTGCCTGTTCCCCTGCCCCCTGCTTAAACAACCCGCATTGTTTGATATAACTGGCTGCCTGCCAGTAATCCTGTTCAAAATCATGAATAGCTCTTCTCCTAACACAAGCCACAGCGCCTGCCTGTGCAGCTTGTGAGCTTCTACCTGCTGTGGGCTGGGGATTTATATTCTCAGGTTCACTCCCAGCTGCCTGTTTCCTTGTGGGTCCCATTAAGCTAGATGGGACCCCGTTAGACCGGGGTGAATTGGTCAGGTCTTCTGAGTGGACCACCGTGCTGGAGGCTCCAGCGTCCACCGAATATCTCCCCTGCACCATCTCCACCCCCATCTCAACATAGGGCCTGCTCCCCTCAGCATTTTCGCGGGGACACAGGTCAACAGGCTGCGCTGGCTCTAGTCATTGCTGGGAGTGAGGTGGGGCAGATGGGGTTAAAACACCGGTGGTGGCTGCTACTCTCCCCTGGCCAGTCAGAAGAGACCGTAGGGACTGTAAAAATGACTCAATTGCTGCGGGAGGGAGGTCTGGCCCTGCCTTTTGGGCTGGAGCTGTGGGATCCTTTCCCTTGTCCTTCCAAGGATTTTTACAGTCTTTTCTCCAGTGACCGTCTTTCCCGCACCCATAGCAATTTAACCTAGCCTGAGAGGGCCGGTTCCCCTCCTGGTGCCACTCTTTCTTACTCTGGCTCCCAGGTTTAACATCATGGACTCTTCCCTTGGGTTGGGGAGCCTCGATACCCCTCATGTTCCTGAAGGCTACTGTGAGCCGGCGGATCACTGCTTCTTCAGTGGTCTGGGGGTTTCGGGGGTCAAACGAAGCCATGATCTGTGCTTGGATCTGGGGTAGGCTGTTTGTCATGAGACACCGGAGCCAGTGAGTCAATTGGACTGGGTCCAGTGCTGCCCGCCCTGGCATTCCCGGGCATGCACTCCGGTAGACTGGCCACAGCCTGTCTGCGAACGCCTGCAGGGATTCCCCTGGGAGCTGCACTGTTCTTTCCATCCGAGCGAAAGGGCTACCATGGCCTCCAATTCCTCATTCTTGAGACCCTCATAATCCCTCTGCCCCCTTTTGCACTTGCCAGATAGGGACTGGAGGAGATCACCTGCCAGGGAAAACAGCAGCATTTTTGCTTGCTCTGCCTCATCGCAGTCATTTACACAAGCTGCTTGCTCTATCTCCCTGAAGTGCAGAGAGGGGTCTCCCTTTTTAGTGAGCTTGGGGATGTGGCTAACCATGTCCCTGAGCTGGTGGGTGCCATACAGCACCAGAAACTGATTCTCGATGGCCCCTGGGTCATCTTCATCAACGGGCGGACCGTACCTCCGTTGTCGGAGGGGGTACACTGGTCCTGGTCCCGGCCTATCTAGCGGGGCCTGCTGTGCTTCCTCTATCACCTCATCCTCCACCCCCCTTTGCTGCCTGAGCTCCTGAAAGCTCGGAGCCGTGGGTGGCGGTCGTGGGACCTCTGATTCCCTGACTGACCTTTCCCTGGGTGTTGCCTGTGGGACGGTTTTACTTGGGCTGCCAGTAAAATCCGACTGACCTGCCTTCGGGCTGATCAGATATATCATCCCCTTTGCTCTTTTTAAAGCCATATTCAAGCTTTCTATCTCTGCTCTGCAGGGGCCATGATCTGCTTCCTCAAACCCTTGCTCACAGGCCAGCTTATATGCTGCCTTTACCTCCCTAAACTTTTCCTCCTGCTCTTTTATTTCTTGTATGAGGCGAGCGTTCTCCTCCCGCACCCTCATCTCATTGCTCTTGGCCTCTGCAACTCGGCACTTCAGGTAATCTGACTCGTGCCTCATGTGGCTTTTGTCCTCACTAAACTGAACTACCAGGCACTCTACCTTGGCCTGGTATTCCTCAACCTCCTTTTCCCTATCCCAGCTCTCTGCCCTGGCTTCCCTAAGCCTGCGGGTGACTTCCACAAGCCTGCGGGAACCTAACCACAAACAAATCAGTGGGATAAAAAGAAACCCAATAACTGCTGCTCTCTCCAGACTCAAACCACTGTCTGCCACATTGCACACCATGGCCGACGGTCCTGCCGCGGTCGTCATTTTGTAGGAATTGGCACACACGCTAGCGGGGTTGGGGTTATTGTCTCTGGCCAGTCAGAAGCCTCTGAGCTGCTCCAGGGAACCCCGTGCGGTATCGAAGCGCTCCCCTATTCCTGGTTCTGACCGCCGGACTTATTCAGTAGCGATGTAGACAGAAAACGTGACTCGTGGTTTGGATGCAAAACAGACCAGCATTTATTGAAACAAAAAGAAAGAAACAACTTAAAATAATCGATACAGCACACCTGTGCCTGGTACAGCACTTTTGCTTAACGCAGTACACTTAGTGTCCACTAGAGCACTCTTTGCTCAGTGCAACACTCCTTTATTTAAATACAGCACTTTTAAATACAGCTACTTAGTGTCCACTGAAGCACCTCTCTGCTTAGTGCAACACCCTTTTAATAGCACTTTCAATATAGAAACACCTTGCTCACTACAACACCTTTGCTTAGTGGCTTTTACTTAAAAAAACAGCACTTTAAAATACAGCTACTTAATGTCCACTGAAGCACCTTTCTGCTTAGTGCGACACCCTTTTAATAGCACTTTCAATATAGAACTCATAGCATTCACTACAGCACTTATCTGCTAGTGCAACACTGCTACTTAAATAGGGGAGGAGAAAACAGACACAACGAGGGAAAATCGACTAAAATCACAGTTCTAACAAAATTCCCACTTAATTCCTACACCTATACCTATTCTAAGTTTCCTTGTAATGGGCCAGAAAAAATATATCCTCACCAATGAAAAACCGCCTGCTCCGTGCCCTGCGATCTTTGATCTTCACTGCCCCAAAGTAAAAACACCACAGAGAGAGAGCGAGGCTTCTGAGAAGCTATCTTTTTTACCCCATTTGGGGCCGAAACCTTCCCGCCCAAATCCGGATGTATCTGGGCTAAACAAAAGGGATCCAAACTGTCCCCATTGTCCATAATGGGTTTGGATGAATTACCCATTCGTTTAAACTGTTTTTTCTTTCAGTTTAAATGTGTCCTCATTGTCTGTGATGGACTTTGAATAAAGCTGCAGCTTAAATGTGTCCTCATTGTCTGTGATGGGCTTTGAATAAAGCTGCCGTGGTTTGTAAAAAAGCATGTCTATTTCCTTGATTGCTTGAGTAAACAGCCTTGGAGGTTAGTCATTGTCCTGTGGTCAGACTGAAACCGCAGTCTCAAGTGATTAATCCTTTGGGTAAACATTGTAGCAGTTTCTGTAAACACATCGATTATCTGCTGCAGGGAGGGGAACTCCCTGAACTGCCGTTGATTGGCAGTTTGACTGCTCCATTGAACCTTTTTCACAGACACAGCAGGCTGCCTTTTCAAGTCCTTTTTGTCTTCTGCCATACGGTCTGGCGGCCATTTTGATCCCTGGATTATTAAAGGTATATTACCCAGGTATTCTTTAATCAAAATTCAATCTTCGGAGCTGTAGGAAATCTCAAAATTATTGCGAAATCCCTACAGCTCCTTCACAGTGAGGTGAACAGTGGAGGGTTCAGGAATGGGGACAATTCACTCCTGGGCCACTTGAACTTCTGCCTCGGGTTTGAAACAGAAACTGCTGTCACTAACCGGACACCAGCGATGCTGTCCATGCTGGTAGTGGGACGCGTCGGTGGTGACACAGTATGTCCCACCTCCTATATATGCTATCTGCGGGGGAACATGGCCTTGTGCCATTGCCTCCATGGTACAATTTATAGGCTTCGCGTCAGCAGCTCTGAACCCACACTGCTGTTTTGAATAGGCATTCAAGTGCTGGGGACCCAGGATTATGTGTGCTCCCCGGCTCCGGCACCCCGAGAGGTCAGTACCTGTCATAGAGTGCGCCCACTTAATGACGTAAGGCGGGACCGCTGTGAAACGAATGTGTGCACCCCCCTGAATGACTCCAATGTTCTCCACCCTGTATACCGGTGCGGGTCGGGCTGTCCTACCCATGACCGGCATCCTAACTACTACTCCCATTATTGTGTGGTTGGACCGCCCACAATCCACGGGGACTGGATAGGCTTCGGAGGCTAGCCGGAGTTGGCACGGGTTCAATGTGTTCTCAAAAGGGTGGAGGGCTGCGAGGTGCTTGTTGCTAATCCAGGAGGGGACTAAACCCTGTTTTAAATCCTCCAGGTTACTGCGGCCCTTGCCCAGTAACCACACCCCGTATAACACGCACACCTCATTCTGCGCAGCCTGGTCAGAAGCATTTCTGTCCTCCCTTATGAGAGCATTCACTGTCTTTGCATGCTTTTCCAACTCGGCTATGATCTCCTTTAAATGGACCGTCATGGCCTGGTCCTCATGCAACTCCGAGCCCACTACCTTGTTCTCATCCAGTAATATTCCTTTTAACTGTGTTTTTAAACCATTTATCTGGGTCTGCAGCTCTATGTCATCTAAGCTGTTGATGACAGAGGACCCAGTATTAAACGCAGTAAAAACATCATTCCATACTCCCCTTCTTTGCCTCCCTGCATTACCCAATAACTCCCGGTGTGTGGTGTACAGTTCGGTTTTGTCCACGTGGGCAAAATCGAACTCGTAAAACTTTTTGAACATGTCCTTTAATAGGGCCTGGTATAACTGTTCTGTTTCTTTGGGGCACCACTCTGGTAAATGTACCTCGGTGAGATTTAAAATCACGGAGGCTACCGCGTAGTGTACCCCCTGGTACAGCATCTGATCGGTGGGGACTGGTCCCTTGGTGGCGGTGGGGCAACCTTCCCTGGATAACCTCGCCGCCTGCGCCATGGGCAGGGGCTTACGGGGGCGGGTTACCAGCTCAATGGCATTGACTGGGATCGGGGAGAATGGGACTGCGCACGCCTTCAGGCTGGTATCCCACCTCATCCCATCCCCGGCGTCTTGCCACTGCTGGTGGAAAATATTGGATAGGCCTGCGGGGCAGACCGTCTCTGACCCCCACATACAGATATAAATCCCTTGATCCGGTTCCCACCACTTGTCCCAACACACGCTTAGTCCTCCATGAGTCCCGGTAATCGTCCGATGGGTGTTGTTTCCCAACCGTTCCCACTCGACTTCGGGGTTCCACATGTCCTTGCTCAACTTTCTGAGTCACCACCGCCTAGCCAGTGGACTGTGTCCTTTACACGTCAAACATATTCGCTTTCCAACGGTGACGCTGACCCTCATGGTAACGACTCGTACCCTGGGGCACAGGAGGGAGGCCTCCCCGTACGTGAATCCGGTTTGGCTGGAGTACTGAGACCAATTGGACCCCAACCATCCTGGCCACCTTCCCTCGGGGAAGTAAACGGCGGTTTCCTCTGCATCCCGTTCATCGCTCCCATCCCAATCAGGGCGAATAGGATCACGATCCCTTCCATCCCGAAAGTCTTTCTGCAAAAAGATGTAAAAGAACATGCAGCCAGGTCCCCAAGAGATTCTCTGGCTTGGTGAAGCATGGTCGGGTCCCGCGACCTTGACCCAAAGATAAACTCTTAACAGACTACTTAACTTAAAACTATCCATCACCTTATTTAACTTAAATTATAAACACCCAAACTTAAGCTAAATAATTACACTTTACTTCAACTAAACTTAAACTAAACTATGTACATGCACCGCCCGTCTCCGGGCAGCCAGGCTAATCCCTGGTTGGACTGCGGCTCGCCGTTACCCCCAGCGTGACCGCACCATCCTTGACTGTTGGTCCCTCGCAGCCTGTGGCTGCTGGCTGAGGACATTTGTCCTTGGACCTCTCCCTGACTCGAGGGGCGGCCCTTGGTAACTGGAGGGCTGGTGACCATGGCTTTCTCAGCTGGGGCGTCCGTGGGGACCTTCTAGGGGCTTTGACGGGTGGGGCTTTCTTGGCCGATGGGCCTTTTACCCGAACCACTGCTCCCCCAGGCTTGACCTCTCCCAAACTTGGGCTAGGGGCAGGTAACTCTTTGCAGCCTGCTGCTGCGAGCTGAGAGTCTCCGCCCCCAGGTCCCATGGCTGGGTCTGGGGCGGGGTTTTCGACCTCAGGTCCCTCCCTCTCTGCACCTGGGTTAGGGCGGGGTTTTCGCCCTCAGGTCCCTCCCCCTCGTCTGGATCACAGAAGAGCGGGGGAGTGTCCCAATCGATGGGCGTGATAGCCCCTCCCTTCAAGCAAGCCACAGCACCTGCCTGTGCAGTCTGTGAACTCGCTCTTGCTGCAGGCTGAGGATCTTTAACCTCAGACCTTACCCCAACTGGCTGCTTTCCCCTTTCAGGTGTAAACAGCTTACATTGGTTGATATTGTGGCGTTACCACATTGGGGAAACACTGTGTGTATGTAGATAAACCTGTATAATCCCCTTTTAACTGCTGTATTCCCCTCCCCCCGCAAGACAGTTGCAAGCTGAGAGGAATAAGGCATGTTCAGACTTGCCTGCTGCTGAGAGAAGGAAAACCAATCAGGTTCCAGCAGGTGACCAATCCGTGAGTCATCACAGGTTCGCGGGCTTTACGAATTCAGTACTGTATTGTGAGAGTTGGAGTAAAGACCTATTTCTTGTAGCTCGCTGTGTTGCCTATTTCTTTACGCGGGAGACTGTAGTCTCCCACAATATAACCAGCAGCCTGTTTTAAAACCTGTCCTAAAGGTTCGTCCGCTGCCCCGAATGGACTTTCTAGGGATTCCCCGTTCTGTTCCCTTACCGGGACGGCCTTACAGATGAGATCTTGGGCTTGGACCTGCATTAGGTCCGGGGCCAAAGCTATCCCCTGTGTGCCTCCCTTGTCCCGGACTGCGGCTACCGGGCCTGCTCTACAGGGATCTCATAACTCTCCTTCCCTAGCCCTCTTCTTGGCCAGCTTGTGGGTCCCTTGGTTATCCTCCCACATGGTAGGGAGGGCTCCTAAAACTATGGCCAAAGGTTTGGCCATTTCCCCAGCCTGTTCGTTCCCTGTTGATCCCATTAGGCTAAATGGGACCTTGTTAGACCTGGGTGGATTGGTCGGGTCTTCCAAATGGACCACCGTGCTAGAAGCTCCAGTGTCCACCGAATATCTCCCCTGCACCGTCTCCACCCGCATCTTAGCACAGGGCCTGTTCCCCTCATCGTTCTCAAGGGGACACAGGTCGACAGGCTGCGCTGGTTCTAGTCAGGGCTGTTGGTTGGATGGGGCGGAAGGGGTGAGAGCACCGGTGGCGGCTGCTACTCTCCCCTGGCCAGTCAGTAAGGACCTCATGGCGTCCAAAAGTGACTCGACCTCTGCGGAAGGGGTCCCTACCCCCGCCTTTTGGGCTGGGGCTGTGGGATGCTTTCCCTTGTTATCCTTCCAAGGGTTTTTGCACTCCTTCCGCCAGTGACCATCCTTCCCACACCCGTAACAATTGGTCTTGGTGTTGGGGGGGTTACGCCCTTCCTGGTGCCACTGTTTCCTACTCGGTCCGGGTTTTATCTCATGCACCTTTCCCTTGGGTGGGTGTGCATCGGCTCCCCTACCGTTTTTGTAAGCCAGAGCGAGCTGTCTAATTACCGTGAGTTCTGTGGTCTGAGGATCTTTGGGGTCGAACCAGGCTTCGGCCTTGGCCCGGACCTGTGGCAAGCTGTTCGCCACCAGACAACGGAGCCAATGCATTAGGGAATCCCCGTTCAGGAACACCCGGCCCGGCGTCCCCGGGCAAGCCTTCTGGTACACCGGCCATAGCCGGTCCGCAAAAGCCTGTGGGGTTTCCCCAGAAAGCTGGATCGTCTTCTCCACGCGGGAGAAGGGACTTCCCTCATCCATCCCCATGGCCTCTAGAACCGCATCTCTAAGCTCCTCGTACCCGCTCTGCCCCCTTTTACACTCTTCAGAGAGGGATTGGAGGAGATTACTCTCCAGGGAGATTAGCAGCATCTTGGCCTTCTCAGCGTCATCGCAGTCGTTGACGCTGGCGATCTGCTCTATTTCCCTGAAGCGGATCGAGGGGTCTCCCTTTGTGGACAGCTTCAGGATATGGTTGACCATAACCCTGAGCTGTTGGGTGTTAAAGGGTAACATGAACTGGTTTTGGAGAGGTCCCTCATTGTCGCCGTTGGCGGGTGGGCCGAACCTCCGATGCCGCGCTGGGCACATCGGTCCTGGCTCCGGCCTCTCGGGCGGGGTTTGCTCTACCTCCGCCTCCACCTCTGGTTCCACCCTCGGTTCCACCCCCCCTTGCTGCCAAACCTTGCTGAAACTTGGCGCTACGGGTGGTGGCCGTGAGGGCTCCTCTCTCTCAACTGGGTCGTCCCTGGGCACTACCGGTGACGTTGGAACTGTCCTCCCCTCGTTCCCCAGAAAATCTGCCTGGCCTGCCTTTGGGCTTATGAGGCATACCATACCTTTTGCCTTCCGGAGGGCCCGGCTCAGATTTTCTATCCTCTCTCTACAGGGGCCGTGGTCTGCCTCCTCAAACCCCTGTTCACTTGCTAGCTTGTAAGCGGCTTTTACCTCCTGCACTCTCTCTTCCTGTTCCCTAATCTGCCTTGCCAAGCGGGCGTTTTTCTCCCACAACCTTAACTCATTTCCCTTGGCCTCGGTGAGTTGGCACCATAGGTATTCCAACTGGGCCTTGTGTTCTCCCACTAAATGCACTCTTTCTTGGTTCAAAGCCTGCAAAGCTACTAATAACTTCTCCCCTGCGAGAGCCTTATCCTGGATCTCCAGGGCTGACTCCCTTAACTCAACTGCCTGTGCTGCAATGAGCCTGTCCAAAAGCTGGACCTGCTTTTTAAAGCACATCAGCCAAACGGCCTTCTCTAAGGACTTCTTGTGTTCCTTTCCCTCTGTCCACTTAGCTGCTGCATCTACCGGACGCCCAGCCTTTAACAGAGTGGTAATCCACTTCTTAGTGATATTCACCTTGCTAAACACATAATCAGAAATCCTTTCCTCCATCACGGTTCGCTCATCCGAACGATTGTCTACTGTATCGCAACCCTGTTGCCGGTGTCCTGCCGTGGTTGTCATTCTGTAGGAGGTGGCAAGTCAGTTATGCCTCTGACTGCCCGTGAGCGGTTCGAATCGCTCCCACGCCCCTGAGATTCTCGACACCGGACTTAGGTACAGGTAGCGATACAGAAAAGACTCGAGTAGACAGATGGTTTGGATGTGAGCAAAACTCAGGATTTTATTAAACAGGAGAAGTCAATACAGTCTTAAGAGAAATTACCAGTATATAAAATTACAGGCAAATACAAATAACTATACTTATACAGGGAATGGGGAACACACGGCACATCGAGGGAAAACAACTATCTTAACAATCCCCTTATCCTTATCCCACCCCCTATACCTAACTAGATTAAGCTATGAGGGGCCAGAATTTATGCTCACCAATCAAAAGGGTTTGTTGGACTCAAAACAACGGTGGGGTTCGGGGTTCGCTCTTGGTGCTCTCTGGAGCCTGCCGTCGTCACGTGGTCTCCGGGCGCTGCAAGGGCGTTGTCCAGGTTCGAGTACCCCAAAGTTAATGTCTCTGTTTGGGTACTTTGGGATGATTCTTCTTCTTCAGCCGACAGCTTGCGTTTGCATGAAGATAGTCGCAGGTTGGCTGAGGCTGAAGGCCCGATGATTCGAAGCCTACCCTCAGTTCGTCTCCTCAGTTGGTCTTCCTCAGTTGGTCTTTCTCCTTTGGTCTTCCCTCCTCCCCTCATCGCGTCCCGCCTCGCCTGGCCTGAATTGTCCGTGTCCGCCCGATGCAGTGCCTGGGCGATTTCCAGATGGAGTGGCAAAAGGCACGGGTAAAGGCCAGGGGGTAAGCATGGGACGGGGAAAGAGCGACAGCCACGAGGGCAAGGAGCCGAATAGCCGAGCAGAGCAGAGAGAGAAGAGAGAGATTGCTACCTGGGCCTTCAATTATACTCTTTTTGAAAACCCTTATCTGCGCGCCAAATCAGGTTAGTTCTTTGTCTTAATCTTGGCGGGCTATTTTAAATAACGGTAGCAATCCATACTAACTGTTTTTAGATGGCCGGCAATCGCATCTACCGGCCCGATAATTGACTTGTTTTGTCAAGAATGTTCCTTGATGGGCCTGTCCAGCCTCGATGGCTCTCTTAATCTGTTTCCGATTATATATGTAAACTGCTTGATGGCTTTAACTATAGGCCTAACTGAATTTAGATTTGTCTCCAATTCGGTCTAATACATAATTCAAAGTCCTGTCTTGTTTCAAAATACAAAGTCTCTCTCTTCACAGAAACTGCAGCTTTGGTTTCGATCCACAAGCTGTCTGCATTGCAGAGTCTATTTTAAAATCTCACAGGCTTTCTACCACGAGGCACAGACGCCATCTTGGGTACCCTTTTTGATTTAAAATGTCCACGCAGGGTCCCGTTTATTAATAACAACCTTCGGGGAAATGTACAAATTTTGCAAATCTTACACACACTCTCTCTCACACACACTCTCTCTCACACACACTCTCACACTCTCTCTCACAGGCACTCACACACACTCTCTCTCGCACAGAAACACACTCACACTCTCTCACACACACTCTCTCTCACCCACACACACTCCCTCACACACACTCTCTCTCACTCACACACACTCTCTCACACACACAGACTCTCACACACACACACACACACACTTACACACACACTCGCACACACACACTCTCTCCCACACACACACACTTACACACACACACACACACTCTCTCCCACACACACACACTCCCACACACACTCTCTCACACACTCCCCCACACACTGATGTAAACATAGAAGATAGGAGCAGGAGTAGGCCATTCGGCCCCTCGAGCCTGCTCCGCCATTCAATGCGATCATGGCTGATCATCCAATTTCAGTACCCGGTCCCTGCTTTCTCCCCATACCCCTTGATCCCTTTAGCCTTAAGAAATATATCCAACTCCTTCTTGAATATATTTAATGAATTGGCTTCTACTGCCTTCTGTGGTAGTACTCAGCACGGTTTGAGTATAAAACAAGGCTTTAATGAACTGTTTCACAACCATGAGATTCTGGTTACATCACTAGTTCCTGGTTACAGAAACATCCTGAACAAGCTGGGCCCACGCCCGAGTTTTTATACTCCTTGGACGGCGCCACCAGCTGGCCGCTCATTGTTATTTCATGAGTCATTTCTCCATGAATGATAAAATTCATGACACACACACTCTCACACACACTCTCTCACACACACACACACTCTCTCACACACACTCTCTCTCACACACACACACACTCTCTCTCTCACACACACACTCTCTCTTTCACACACACTCTCTCACACACACACACATACTCTCTCTCTCACACACTCTCTCTCACACACACTCTCTCTCACACACACACTCTCTCACACACACACACACTCTCACACACACTCTCTCTCACACACACACTCTCACACACACTCTCTCTCACACAGGGTAAAGAAAGGATCCTTGAGGATAGGTGCACAGCAAATTATATTCAGAGCGGTGAGAATGCAGAACTTGCTACCACGTGGAGTGATTGAGGCAAATAGCACAGATACATGTCACAGAATCTTAGAATAGTACAACACAGAAAGAGGCCATTTGGCCCATCGAATCTGTGCCAGCTCTTTCGAGGAGCAATCCCGTTAGCCCCACTCCCCCGCTCTTTCCCCATATCCCTGTAATGTTTTTCTCCTTCAAGTATTTATCCAATTCCCTTTTGAAGGCTCCTAGTGAATCTGTATCCACCGCCCTATCAGGCAGTGCATTCCAGATCATAACCACTCGCTGCGTAAACCAGTTTTTCCTCCTGTCGCCTCTGGTTCTTTTGCCAATCACCTTAAATCTAATTTAAATGTAATTAATTTTAAGGGGCAGCTAGTTAAATACCTGAGAGAGAAAGGAACAGAAGGAAATGCTGACAGGGTGAGATGAAGTAAATAGGGTGGGAGGAGGCTTGTGTGGAGCATAAACACCGGCTCCAATGGCCTGTGTCTGTGCTGTAAATTCTATGTAAACTTTGGTGGCAATTCCCAGAAAGTAACGGTAAAGGTCCACCAGCGTGGTAGTGGCAGAGTTGTGCCGTCAGAAGCGAGCTGATCTGCATGGAATCTCAACCAGGGATCTGTACTGGGGCCTCAGCTTTTCACTATATTTCTAAATAACTTGCAAGAAGGAAGATAGGGCAGTATCTCCAAGTTGGCTGACAACACCAAGTTAGGTGGCACAGTAAAAAAGTGTCGATGGGAGCAGAGAGTTGCAAATAGACATTGATAGATTGAGTGAGTGGGCAAAACTGTGGCAGATGGAGTTCAATGTGGGGAAGTGTGAGGTCATCCACTTTGGACCTGAGAGATAGAGTCACCAGAATGATACCGGGGCTAAAAGGGTTAAATTATGACGACAGATTACACAGACTAGGCTTGTATTCCATTGAGTATAGCAGGGATTGATCTAATTGAGGTGTTTAAGATGATTAAAGGAGTTGATAGGGTGGAGAGAGTGAAACTATTTCCTCTGGTGGGGGGGAGTCCAGAACAAGGGGGCAGAACCTTAAAATTAGAGCCAGGCCGTTCAGGGGTGATGTCAGGAAGCACTTCTTCACACAAATGGTGGTGGGAATTTGCATCTCTGTTCCCCCAAATAGCTGTTGAGATTGGGGGTCAATTGAAAATTTCAAAACTGAGATTGATAGATGTTGATATTCCCTTCCTAAACTTCTGTCTCTCTCTCCTTCTTTAAGACACTCCATAAAACCTACCTCTTTGACCTGAAGGGATAATTACTAATCCTAGCCCTTTTCGGGCGACCCCAGATCAGGCATATTCCCCAGATCTTCATCTTCAACTAAAGTTAGAGATAGCCGAATTCTATAAGATGCTTAATTTGGTTTAAAGGTCCAGGCTATCTCTCTCTAAAGGAAAGGAATGACTTGAAGATGTTACCGTCTTCCAGATAGCACTTTAATAAATTTAACTAGACTGTAACCTTCCGGATATTATGAGGGTCTGGAAAACCCCCCCAGAATTCTGCAACTCCTCACAAAGGAGTGTACAGAAATTGAGTTCAGGAGTTTGATAGAGAAATACTATTTGAGACAATTCTAAAAATATATAGGGGGGGAAAATTCAGTTGTTTGCGCCTCCCGTTAGTGCCTTAAGAGGGCGCTAATGGGGTGAAAAACAACTAGCGATGTTTGCGCTGCTCGCAAAATTAACTAGACATTTTGTGGCGGCACGAAAAACTACCGCCACGATCTCTTGCGCTGGCAGATTGTGACATCAGTCAAGTGCGCAAGCCCCGTTTTACACCCCGGACCAGATATTGAGTGGCGCCCCCTGCATTACCACCTGCCGCTAGCAACGACAGGTTGAGGGGAGCATTATGCTGTCAGAAAGGGACTAGGGGAGCGCTAGTTAAAGGCGACCGCTTCCTGCCTTTTTTTGTCGGTGACATTTTTGCACCACGCATTCTGAGAGAGAGAGAGAGAGAGACTTCTGGAGAGATTCAACGCTGTGTGAAGGAGTTTTGAGTGCTGAGCAGCACTTTGCAGGTTTATTTTGATTTGCCCTTTCTTGCTTCGCCAGCACTCTGAGGTAGCACCTCGCTCCTCGGCCTTTGCGCCTTAAGAGAGGTGTGAAGCTCCTGATTTAGCGCTCCAATCACCTCCAGGGGCTGCATTTGCTGTCAGAGGTGATAATTAGCACCAGGCGCCAAACTTTGCACACGGCCGATAATGGCACCCCAAACGGGGCGATACTGAATTTCTCCCCCATAGATTTATTTAAGAGCCGAAATACAGTTAACAGCTTGTGAGTCAATCGCAACTTTAACAGTTCAAAATACAAATAGCTTACATTTCTTATTCTCTGAGATCCTTATTCTCAAATCTTAACTTTGTTACATTTATACATTTCTTATTATTCCTAATCCAGAATATCCACCAAAATCAAATAAGAGTACCTTTTTGATCCCCGAGGCCCAAAGAGTTAAAAACTTACAGAGCCTGCCTCTGAAGTTGAGAATCGCTTGCCATTTCCAGCGACTTCTGACTTTCCATCTGAAAAGCTCTATTTTTATACCTTTTTTTAGTGGTTTATCCTTTGAAGTTTTCTGCTGATGTAAGCTAATTATCTCTAGTCATCTTCTGTTGAATTCTTTTCTATTCTTACTGTCAATTCAACTGTTAGCTTACAGACTTCTGTCTGTTGTTTAGATGTTCAAAACGTATCATAAAAAATGGTTACAACTTATGTATCTATTTGATGCCATTTTTATCGAACGACTTCCATTCAATTCTAAAATCACCTAGCTGTTTGGAAGCAGATGTCATGACTCCTATGTGTTCCAAGTTCAACACAAACACAATGTGATTGCTTGGTGCATCTTTTGATTTCATATCTACAAAGTCTTCTATTTGTATATTTTACAACATGTAAATTGAAAACACTTCAACCGAGTATTTACTTGTTTTCTAGCTATCTCAATGGTTATACCACAGACGTTGTGTCTGCTTGTTTCATTTGATGTGATATTATGAAGGCATATGGTTGTTTAATATTCTAAGTTTCTGTTTCCCGGAGTGTTAGTTTATAACATTTTAAACTGGGTAATGGTATTGTGTTTCTCCCAAACTGCAGACTTTCTGGAAACTCCAATGGTTTGCTTCATACCGCCATTGTTTTATTGTCAAAAATCCATTCCCATTGCAAAAGCTTGTATGGTGTTTACAGCTTGTGTTAACAACTGATCTTATCTCAAAAGCCTGTGTTCTGTTTGCAGCCTGTGTCGTTGAGGCTTTTAGATTTTTAAACTCCGTTTTCATGTTTTAATAAAGTCAAAATTCCATTCATAGGATGGTGTATCTCTTGGAATATGGCTATTTCCTTTACACTCCCCTCTTGACCAAAAAAATGAGCTGGAACATCTAGACAGAGTTTGGTCAATATTCCTCATGAGGTTACAATAGCATATTAATTTCACGAGATGCACAATCATGTGCTACATGAAAATTCCTTTGAAGTCATCGTAGGACAATGTTTTGCCTTATTTTAAATTGAACACAATTTAAAAGGATGATAAGTATATAGTCATGCAATTAGCGACACAACATGTACTTAGAATGTGCAATCGGCAGATGTACGTTCTGTGGAGATGAGTTATTCATGCGAGTCAAGGAGACGTCAGTTGAAACTGGTTGAAGCTTGACACACTGTTCCTTAGATCCGGCATGTGTACAGATGCGTATATTGTCATAAAGGCCTTGCCAGGCGCTCAGTTGATGCCTTCTTTATCCGCGGTGTCTTCCTCCTTCGCTGAAGTAACATGTTGATCTTTCCTTATTTTGGTTGTTGCTTTTCGCAAATCCAATTCCTGATGCGTTGCCAAGCAACGTGTGGAAGAGCCGGCGACACCATCTGACTGACCGTCGTCAGTAACTCGATCGCATCCATTTCCTGTGTCGTGCTCCAAGCTGGGTCTTTAAAGACAGTGTATGACTGCACCTTGTATTGTTCCTCCTTTTCGGTATCCCGCAGGACATCTCTTGATATTATCTATGGAGACATTTTTAAGAATATGCTTGCCATTCGGCTGGTTAATATGTTTTTGAACTGTTCTTTCATTAATAACAGAATGTATTTGAACAGGTTTTTTCCACTTCAGTCTTAAACCAGGTTTTTACTTGAACTTCTTTTCCTGTACCCATTCTCCTACTATGGGTTGCCATGCTTTATTTGTCAATTCTTTCTGCCTATTTGCTTCCCTTATCCTCTGATCAATTCGATGAATCTCCTTTCTTTCTTTATTTTTAACTATCACTGTCGGGTCAAGGACTCAGAGTGTGTAGAGGCAATAAAAGGAGTATGGGTAAGCAGTGAATGCATCTCAACCCTATACATCAGATAATATGGAGTTTTAGGGGACACTGTCCCTGATGCAGATGTGGGCACATTATTGAGTGATAGCTGCACCTCCGGAATGATGGTGGTCCACTTATTCCCCCTGATTCTCAACAGTTTGACCAATAACTTTTTTACTTCCTGGCTTTTACATTCCACCTGCCCCGCTGATTGCAGATGACGTGGCGTGCTGTGCTCTAACCCAATCCCCCTTTGTTCGCAGTAGTCTTTGAAGACCTTAGATACAAAGGCTCCGCCTTTATCAGAGTGTAAGATTTTGGGTGCACCAGCTACAGTAATTATATCAGAAATAGCCTTGGCGAGTGTGTTTTCTGAAACAATTTTTGTGGGGATCTGCCAGCAGAAGAAAGTGCATCCATCTACACAAATGAGAACATGTCTATATCCCAAAGATGGGGGAAGTGGTCCGATAAAGTCAATAAAGAATTTTCCCATTGGCTCATCAGCTTTCACAGGAGCCAATGGTGGTGGCTTAATTTAGTGATGACTTATTGGTTAAATAGCATGGCTCACAATTTGCCACGTATGTTTTACAGGCTTTAAGCATGCCTGGCCACCAATATAAGGGGGTCAATTTGCAGAATGTTGTTCTGGCACCACAATGTGCTTGACTTATGCCCTTGTGAGCTTCTTTTACAAGCTGTTCTCGTTTGTGTCTCGGGGGTACCTCTCGGTTTCCTTTGGGCAACTTAACTAGTACAATACCCGTAGGGGTTTTCGAATAAAAGTACTTTGGTGGATATCCTGGTGGATTCTCTTTTGTCGGGTCTAATAGCTGAATCAGTTCCTCATCCTGATTAGCTGCCCGTTCTGCCCTAGTGATTACATTAACATTGGCAGGTCCCTCTCGAGGGAATGTCATGCAGACCGAACATTTCGCTTGTTCGTCTGCAAGGCTGTTTCCTTTTGAGTGTACTGTTCCAGTGGTACTGTGGCGGAGCCACCAAAGGACTCAGAGCGGTTGTACATAATTCCTTTAACAGCAATGTAGTTACTGTCTGTGCCTGTACCTTTAATTACACTGTTTGACTGTACAATGTCTAGTTACCTTTACAGCGCGGTTTCAACGTGATGATGTCCTGCCGTTAGTCATGTGATTCCCCAATGGCGGGAAGAACGTGATGACGTCATGACGTCAGCCTTCAGACCAGGGGATCAGTCCTCGTGGAGCCTTCAAGGAGAACAGACCTGTAGTTGATGTATTCCAGCAGTTTCTAGTTAAAACCTGTTTTGTTCCATTAAAGTTCATTGTTTTAATTGCCTGAGTCAAACTTTCCGAAAGCGGCGGGTCGAAGTCTGTTTCGGCGGTCAGCGCTTCTTTTGGGAATTCGTCACGGCCACAGTCTCACAGGCCATCCTAGGGGCGGATTTTCTGTGTGCCAACAGCCTCCTCGTCGATGTCCGGCACCGCCGGCTGATCAACGTGGCCACCTTCCACTCAATTCCGTGCTACCACGGTACCTCCGTGTCGCGCTCTATTGCCTGCGCTTTCCCTCCTCCGGATGATTTCACTCGGCTCCTCGGAAAGTTTCCGGAGCTGACAAGGCAATGAAGCATGGTGTTGAACATCATATCACCTCTACTGGCTCCCCGGTTTATGCGCGGGCTAGAAGGCTCGAACCCGGCAAGCTCACGGCTGCGAAAGCGGAGTTCGGCACGATGGAGCGGCTCGGAATCATTCGACGATCCAATAGTCCCTGGTCTTCGCCTCTCCACATTGTTCCGAAACCAGGGCGGTGGCTGGCGGCCATGCGGTGACTACAGACGCCTAACCGACGCCACCACTCCGGATCGGTACCTGATTCCGCATATTCAGGATTTCTCGGCCCATTTGGCGGGAAATTCTATCTTTTCTAAAGTCGACCTCGTCCAGGGATATCACCAGGTTCCCGTGCACCCACAAGATGTCCCGAAAACCACAGTCATCACCCCTTTTGGCCTCTTTGAGTTCCTGCGGATGCCGTTTGGCTTGAAGAACGCAGCACAGGCGTTCCAGTGTTTAATGGACTCCGTGCTCCGAGAGCTACGCTCCATCTTCGCCTACCTTGACGACATTCTCATCACCAGCGCTAGCAAGGAAGAGCACATCTCCCATTTGCGTTCCCTCTTTACGCGCCTCAGCCAGCACGGTTTAATCATCAACCCGGCCAAGTGCCAGTTCGGCCTGCAGCAGATCGATTTCTTGGGACACCGCATAACATCGGATGGCGCTGTCCCCTTAATGATGAAGGTGGAAGCGGTTACCTCTTTCCCGCGCCTGCCAACCGTCAAGGCCTTGCAAGAGTTCCTGGGGATGGTCAACTTCTATCACCGTTTTGTCCCTAAGGCGGCTCAGCTTATGCAACCCTTGTACGGGGGCCCTCAAGGGCAAGTCCGGTAAGGATCCAATCAGCTGGACAGCCGAGATGGACCAGGCGTTCGTCAACACCAAGAGCGCTTTGGCCAACGCAGCCATGCTGGCGCACCCACTTCCAGGTGCCACCATCGCCCTTACCACGGACGCATCAGACTACGCCATTGGTGCAGTGCAAGAGCAGTGGGTCAACGGCATGTGGCAACCGCTGGCATTTTTCAGCCGTCAACTACGGAAAAATGAAAAAAAATACAGCACCTTCGATCAGGGGCTACTGGCCCTTTTCCTCGCCATTCGCCATTTCCGGTTCTTATTGGAAGGACGTCCCTTCACGGCTTTTGTCGACCACAAACCTCTTATATTTGCCATGGCCAAGACCGCCGAACCGTGGTCCGCTCGTCAACAACGTCACTTGACGTTTATTTCCGAATTTACCACGGACATTCAACATGTGTCTGGTAAGGATAACCTGGTGGCGGATTGCCTCTCCCGTGCGATGGTCCACGCGGTGCACCTGGGGATCGACTACGCCCTCATGGCTGCAGATCAGGCCTCGGACACTGAGGTCCAATCATACAGGACCGTTCCCTCTAGCTTCCAAGCGACCGACGTCACTTTCCAGGCCACAGGCGCCACGCTCCTTTGCGATATCTCCATGGGCGTTCCCCGACCTATCGTGCCGGTCGCATGGCGCCGGAAGGTTGTCGCACCCTGGGATGAAGGCTTCACAATGGCTTATGTCGGCGAAGTTCGTCTGGAAAGGTATGCACCTCGATGTCCGTGACTGGGCTAATACCTGCGTCGTCTGCCAGAAGGCCAAAGTCCAGCGTCATGTTAAAGCTCCAGTGGCTACGTTCGCTGTTCCGGAGCGTCGTTTCGACCACGTGCATGTGGACCTTGTGGGGCCGCTTCCGCCTTCTCAGGGTTATACTCATCTCCTCACCATAGTGGACCGCACCACTAGGTGGCCAGAGGCAATTCCTTTGGTTTCCACCACTTTGGCAGACATCGCTAGAGCTTTCATCTCCTGTTGGGTTGCCCGTTTCGGGGTACCGGCGGACATCTCTTCTGACCGTGGGCCACAATTTTCCTCAGAGCTTTGGAACGCTGTAGCTCAGGGGCTCGGCACCAAACTTCATCGCACCACTGCCTATCATCCACAGGCAAACGGCCTTTGCGAGCGATTCCACAGTTCGCTTAAAGCCGCCCTTCGGGCCAGTCTTCAAGGTGCAGGATGGGTGGACAGACTTCCATGGGTCCTTTTGGGTCTTCGTACGGCGCCCAAAGAAGACCTGCAATCGTCCTCAGCTGAACTCGTCTGCGGCCAGCCTCTCCGAGTACCAGGGGATTTCCTCCCTTCTCCCACAGAGCCATGGTCCGCCTCCCAGCAACTCGTTAGCCACCAGGAAGCAGCCAGATGCTTCGCTCCGGTGCCTACATCAATCACGGCTTACAGAACTCCCACATGCCACCGGGACTGAAGAATGCTGAGTATGTATGTGGTAAACCACTGTTATACCTGCCTGTGTGGGTGTTTGTATTCCACTGTGTACATGTCTGTACATGCCTCGGCTGACTCACTCCACGAGTCCAGGTATAAAGGTGACTGCTCCACAGTCCCTCTGTATTCTGGACTGGTCGACCACTCGAGGCACACCTTCATTCTCTTGTTAATAAAAGCCTGTTAGTTACTCGCTTAACCTCAGTCTTTTGAGTAATTGATAGCGCATCAATTTTATTAACAAGATTTTTTTATAATGGAGAAGATCCTCACACCAGCATGCCTGGACTTAGACCATCGGGAGGCGGACGCATCCACCAAGTCTGCTCACTGGCTTAGGTGCTTTGAAAGATTCCTGATCGCCTCCGCTGCAACGGTCAAATCGGATGAGGACAAACTGGATGTCCTGACCTCCAAAGTGAACCACCGAGCATACTCGGTCATCCAGGATGCGACCTCGTACACGGCTGCTCTCAAGCTCCTCAAGGACCAGTACACGCGCCCAGTGAACGAGGTGTACGCCAGGCACCTCCTGGGGAGTCGTAAACAACAACCTGGGGAATTGACCGAGGAATACCTTCAGGCACTGTCTGTGCTTGGCCGGGCCTGTGGTTGTAAGGATGTAAAGGCCGCCGTGTACACAGAGGAACTTATCCGGGACGCTTTTGTAGCGGGCCATAGGTCCAATTACACCCGACAGCGACTGTTGGAGCAGAATGACCTCGACCTCAACAAGGCCTCTGAACTCGCACTATCATTGGACGCAGCCTACCGGGGCATGGATGCCTACTCCTCTGCACCGTGGACGCCGCGGGGAACGACAGCCTGGGACACGGTAGGACCGTCTCATAACGCCGTGCCACCCCAGCCACATCCCAGCAACGGCCCAACTACCGCAGCAGTGTCCCAAGGCCAGAAATGCTACTTCTGTGGCCAGGCCAAACACCCCAGAGCGCGCTGCCCGGCGAAAAATGCGATCTGCTCGGGCTGCGGGAAGAAGGGACACTACGCCAGCGTCTGCAGGGCCAAAGCCACCCCGAACCCCAGCAGCGCCACGTGTGGGCCGTGCGGGCCACCATCTTGGGCCTCCCCAACCATGTGCGAACCACCGGAACAGCAGCCATTTTGGACGCCTCCAGCCACATGGGGATCATGGACGCCGCCATCTTGGACGCCAGCCGGGACGCAGCAGGCCCCCAACACCGCCTCATCTGATACCCGCAGCGACACACCGACCCCTACGCTGGCCTCCGTTACACTGGACCAAGCGAGACCGCACCAACTGGCCCGGTCCACAATGGACATTAAGGTAAATGGTCACGATACAATCTGCCTTTTTGACTCTGGGAGCACGGAGAGCTTCATCCACCCCGACACGGTGCGGCGTTGCTCTCTCCCAGTCCTGCCTGCGCACCAGCGGATTTCTATGGCCTCCGAGTCCCAGTCGGCGGACATTGGCGGCTACTGCGTGGTGACACTCTTAGTAGGCGGGACTGTGTACGATAATTTTAAACTTCTGGTCCTGCCCCACCTCTGCGCTGCCGTTCTACTGGGGTTAGATTTTCAGTGCCACCTTAAAAGTGTTACGATGGCGTACGGTGGACCCCTCCCCCCACTCACAGTCCGCAGCCAGCAGCTTCCAAACTGCCCGCCGCGCACCAGGTGCAACCTCTCCACACTCAGAGTCACACCCCCCCCCCACTGTTTGCTAACCTCACCCCCGACTGTAAGCCCATCGCCACAAAGAGCAGGCGATACAGTGCCGGGGACAGGGTTTTCATTAAAACCGAAGTGGAGTGGCTCCTGAAGGAGGGGATTATTGAGGGCAGCACCAGCCCCTGGCGAGCCCAGGTTGTGGTCGTTAAGACCGGCGAGAAGCAGCGCCTGGTCATCGACTACAGCCAGACAATAAATCGCTACACCCTGCTGGACGCTTACCCACTCCCCCGCATAGCTGATATGGTCAACCAGATCGTGCAGTACCGAGTCTTCTCGACCAATGACCTGAAATCAGCGTACCACTAGCTCCCTATCCGCCCTGAGGACCGTCAGTATACTGCCTTTGAGGCAAACGGCCGCCTCTATCACTTCCTTAGGGTTCCCTTTGGCGTCTTCCAAAGGGAGATGGACCGGATGGTCGATCAAAATGCATTGCAGGCCACTTTCCCATATCTGGACAATGTGACCATCTGCGGCCATGACTTGCAGGACCATGACGCAAACCTCGAAAAATTCCTCTGCACCGCCCAACTCCTGAACCTGACGTATAACAAGGAGAAGTGCATATTCCGCACAACCCGCCTCGCCATCCTTGGCTGTGTTGTGGAACACGGAGTCATTGGTCCCGACCCCGACCGGATGCGTCCCCTTATGGAACTCCCACTGCCCCACTGCCTCAAGGCCCTGAAGAGGTGCCTAGGGTTTTTCTCCTATTACGCCCAGTGGGTCCCCTACTATGCGGACAAGGCCTGTCCGCTGATCAAGTCCACCTCTTTTCCCTTGACGGCAGAGGCCCGCTTAGCCTTCCACCGTATCAAGGAAGACATTGCCAAAGCCACCATGCACGCAGTGGACGAATCCATCCCCTTCCAGGTGGAAAGCGACGCGTCCGACTTTGCCCTGGCCGCTACCCTTAATCAGGCGGGGAGACCCGTGGCCTTCTTTTCACGAACCCTCCAGGTCCCGGAGACCAGACACTCCGCTGTTGAGAAGGAGGCCCAGGCTATTGTGGAGGCTGTGCGTCATTGGAGGCACTACCTGGCCGGAAAACGATTTACCCTGCTCACTGACCAGCGTTCAGTTGCTTTTATGTTTAACAACAAGCAGAGGGGCAAAATCAAAAACGACAAGATCTTGAGGTGGAGAATCGAACTTTCCACCTACAATTACGAGATCTTGTACTGGCCCGGGAAGCTCAATGAACCCCCGGATGCTCTATCGCGTGGCACCTGCGCCAGCGCGCAGATCGATAGACTGCGGGCCCTCCACAATGACCTCTGCCACCTGGGGGTCACCAGGTTCTTCCACTTCATCAAGGCCCGCAACCTGCCTTACTCCATTGAGGAGGTCAGGACCATGACCAGGAACTGCCAAGTCTGCGCTGAGTGCAAACCGCACTTTTATAGAGCAGACAGGGCTCACCTGATAAAAGCCACTCGCCCCTTCGAGCGCCTGAGCGTTGATTTTAAAGGGCCTCTCCCCTCCTCCGACCGCAATGTGTACTTCCTCAACATTATTGATGAGTACTCCCGTTTCCCGTTCGCCATCCCCTGCCCGGACATGACCAGTGCCACGGTCATTAAATGTCTGAACGACCTCTTCACCCTGTTCGGTTTCCCCAGCTATATCCATAGCGACCGGGGCTCATCGTTTATGAGCGACGAACTCCGCCAGTACCTGCTCGCTAGGGGTATTGCCACAAGCAGGACCACCAGTTACAACCCCCGGGGGAACGGACAGGTGGAAAGAGAGAATGCGACAGTTTGGAAGGCCGCCCTGCTAGCCTTAAAGTCTAGGGGCCTTCCGACCTCCCGCTGGCAGGATGTGCTCCCCGATGCGCTCCACTCCATTCGGTCGCTGCTCTGCACTGCCACTAACGCCACCCCTCATGAGAAAATGTTTGTCTTCCCAAGGAAGTCCACATCGGGGACATCGCTACCGCCATGGCTGACGTCCCCAGGGCCGGTCCTACTGAGAAGACACGTGAGGACCCATAAAACGGACCCCCTGGTCGAGAGGGTCGACCTCCTCCACGCCAACCCCCAGTATGCTTACATTGCATACCCGGACGGGCGGGAGGACACAGTCTCCATACGAGACCTCGCACCCTCGGGGGCCCCAGTAACCCACTACCCACTACCACCCCCCTCCACGATCCAATATCCAACCCCAGCAGACGGCACGCCTGGGCCCCGCGACCCGCTCGACACCCACGAGGACTACACACCAGTGCCCCAGCCTACGCGGGACTCGACGCCGGAAGCTTCACTACCCCTGCCATCGCCACGTCGATCACAGCGGCAGACAAGACCTCCGGCGAGACTCCAATACACAAACTTTTAATACACTTCACCCCGCCGGACTCATTTTTAAACAAGGGGTGAATGTGGTAAACCACTGTTATACCTGCCTGTGTGGGTGTTTGTATTCCACTGTGTACATGTCTGTACATGCCTCGGCTGACTCCTCCCACGAGTCCAGGTATAAAGGTGACTGCTGCAGAGTCCCTCTGTATTCTGGACTGGTCGACCACTCGAGGCACACCTTCATTCTCTTGTTAATAAAAGCCTGTTAGTTACTCGCTTTACCTCAGTCTTTTGAATTATTGATAGCGCATCAATGTATTCATCCACCACGACGCTCACCGGGATCCGCTCAAACCCCCTTACACTGGTCCTTTCCGCGTCATCGAACCAGGAGACAAATCCTTTTCGGTCGACGTCGGAGGAAAGCCAGATCACATCTCGGCGGACCGATTGAAGCCGGCTCACCTGGACCTGGACCACCCAGTCGTCATCGCTCAACCACCCAAACGTGGCCGACCGCCCGCAGCCGCCGTGCCAGATCAACCAAAGCCGCCCGCCAACTCGACCACGCTCGCCGCACCTGCTCAACCACAACCGACTGCCAGCTCGACCACCGGTCATCAACTTCCTCTGTCAGGGTATCGAAGCCAATCAAACAGACTTGTCAGACCTCCCCCTCATCTCACTTTTTCTGTTAAAGACAATTCTGGGGGGGGCGCATGTGGCGGAGCCACCAAAGGACTCAGAGCGGTTGTACATAATTCCTTTAACAGCAATGTAGTTACTGTCTGTGCCTGTACCTTTAATTACACTGTTTGACTGTACAATGTCTAGTTACCTTTACAGCGTGGTTTCAACGTGATGACGTCATGCCGTTAGTCACGTGATTCCCCAATGGCAGGAAGAACGTGATGACGTCATGACATCAGCCTTCAGACCAGGGGATCAGTCCTCGTGGAGCCTTCAAGGAGAGCAGACCTGTAGTTGATGTATTCCAGCAGTTTCTAGTTAAAACCTGTTTTGTTCCATTAAAGTTCATTGTTTTAATTGCCTGAGTCGAACTCAGTTTTTTTGATAGGAACCTCCGTTCCTACAGTATGCCCATTTATATGAATCACATGACAATTCTTTTTCTCCATTCTCGAAAGGAGAATATCTTCCCACAGTGTGGGTTTAATAAGGTCTGCTTTCTCTAAAGCATACCGCAATGCTGCGGCTTCAGCATATTGCGCTGTCTTATGGCCAAAGGGTATAGACAGTAATTCTTCTGGATAAAAAGAATAGGAATCTCGAAAAGTCCCTACTGCTATCCCCATCCCAGCTGAGGATTGTTGGGATGTCTCTTTTTTAATCGTCATTGATGATCCATCGCAGTAAATAACTGGATGGTATTCTGTAAGCGGTCTGATAGGTATTGGTCTGATTCCTTCCTCCATATCATCATCCTCCATGATGGGGAGATGCTCTATCTTTGCACATTGATTTGGATGGCGTTGTAGATAAGGATAATATTTATTAATGAGTTTCTCGAGGAGTTCTTTGCCTCCCCCCTCTAGGCAAGTTTGATCAAGCTGTGTTCGAACATGTTTTTCCCTGTCATCCTGGTCTGTGGATGCTTCCACAGGTCTGGTTGAAATTTTAAGGTAATGTTTCATGTCTAGTTGTCCTATAATGAGGGAAGAGGCCAATTGTGGTACTAGTCCTACATCTAGGGTCACCGTGATTCCATATATAGTAATAGGTATCTTGTAAAAATTAATTATTTTGGTTTTGTCTTGTGTGAATCCCCCTAATGATTTTTTACAAATTGGACTTCCCAAACCGGTCCACTTAGTTTTTATAATTGCAGGATCTATTACAGTGTAATCAGCTCCCGTATCAAACAAGGCTTTCATGTGTCTGCTTGTGGGCAAGTTTGCCAGGGCATAGGGGAATTCAAGAGGCCCTGGCTGGGTGCCAGGCCTTCAAACCTGGGATTGTTCATCCTCAGGATCCTGAGCTTCATTTGCTGGTTTATCTTCAATTATTTTAACTGATTTTTGTTCCTCCCTCTTGGGGGTTTCATGTTTTCCAGGTCCTTGAGGGGATTTGTCAAACCGTTTACTTTCTTGACGATCCTCCTGTTGAGGTGGACTTTGGTTCTGCCAGGAATCTTTTTGATTCCTATTTCGGTTTTCTCAGTACCCTCCCATGGCTATTTGATAGTTTTGGCCAGTGTAAAAGCTGTCCCCATAGGGAGTCCACTGTACTTCTCTTTCCTTTTGAGGTCTAGCCCCTCGTCTATCCCATCTTTCTGGGGAGAAATCTGTCTCATATTGTGGGCAAGTTGGGGGTGTAAACCTTCTGGAATAACCTCTTGGGGGTCCCGAGCCATGAGTTTGTGTCTGGGCAGGGTGGACTTGAGACTTGAGTCTATACAGTCCTTGTTTCTGAGTAACAAAGATACCTTCTCCGGTTTTTTTATCCCTAGTTTCTGATCTCATTATAGGTTTAGTTTGGGGTAGCCCTAAGAGGTCATGATTTAATTGACATTATCCCATCTTTGTTGGTTATCTCGATAATCATTCAGAGCACCCTCACAGGCAAGTTTGTGGGCTGTATTTTGATATTGATTGGCCAGGCAACCATGGACAATGTCCCAATTATCCTGTGTAAGTACTTTGTCTAATCTGTAGGCAGCTACCAGCCCTTTAGTTCAGGCCATATTAGTGAGTATTTCCTTGAGGGAACCCATTACATGCCCTCCCTGAGTTGCCATAAGAATATAAGCGTATATTTTAACCAAGTTGTTGCACTGCTTTAATGGGGGAATTAAGTCTGAACTTAGTATCATTTGCAGTAGTTGTCTCAGGTGTTGAGCATTCCAATCTTGGCAACAGGTTTCCAATTTATCAAGGTTAGTTAGAATCCAGCAGGTTTTTTCCTGGCTGGTGTTTCCCGGTCTACCACACATTGTGTAGATAGAGCTCAGGTTTTCTTGGCCTAGGGGTGCAATTTGTGGTTGCTGGGGTTGGTTTACTGGACCATTAAACATTGCGCCTCCAGCATTTAGATAAGAGTGAGCTAGTGCTTGTCGGCATTGATTATAATGGATTCTAAGCTGTCTATAGTTTTCTCGAAGATTGTTGTCATTTATTTCATCATGTGTTTGCCACCTAAACTGGAATCCATGGCCCCCAGGAGCATAGGCTGCTCCGGGTCTTGCTATTCAGCCATGGTTTCCACCACCTTGTTGGGCACCATTCATTAGGCCTCCCAATTGTGCAGGTGTGCACCTTATCATTAAGGGATTTAGTGGATTTGGAGTATTTTTTTGATTATCCCACAGGATATTCTGTATCCCCTGGTTCTGGTGATCCACATTAATCGTGCCATGAGTTCTAACGGCTCCTTTGGCATCAAAGCGTTCTATTTCAAAAATTATCACTTGGTTTTGTGGAGGTTCAGGGATAGGATTATTTCCCCTAATAAAGCAATACAGTAGTTTGAAATTTCTAATAAAAAGACCTGGCCAATTCCGACAGGGTTTGCCACTTCTTCAGGACCTAACCTCGGTTAGGGTTTAATATGAACTTTATAAGAAATTTCTAGACCTCAATGGTATATTGAGGGAGTTCTGACTTAAGTTCTACAAGGCCTGATCAGGGACTTGTCGTCTCTAGAGACTTAACTCTGGGTCTTAGTACCACTGTCAGTAAAACACTCCTTCTATACTTAACAATTTACAAGATGGATATAGATATAAATATAAGTATAGGTTCTGTGTCAACTCGTTACCACACTTGTTGGGTGCCAACTGAAGGGATAATTACTAGTCCTAGCCCTTTTTGGGCTACCCCAGATCAGGCGTATTCCCCAGACGTTCACCTTCAACTAAAGTTAGAGATAGCCAAATTCTATAAGACGCTTAATTGGGTCTAAAGGTCCAGGCTATCTCTCTCTAAAGGAAAGGAATGACTTGAAGATGTTACCATCTTCCAGATAGCACTTTAATAAGTTTAACTAGACTGTAACCTTCCGGATATTATGAGGGTCCGGAAACCCCCCCCCCCCGGAATTCTGCAACTCCTCACAAAAGAGTGTACAGAAATTGAGTTTGCGAGTTTGATACAGAAATACTATTTGAGACAATTCTAAAAATATATATATTTATTCAAGAGCTGAAATAGTTAACAGCTTGTGAGTCAATCGCGACTTTAACAGTTCAAAATACAAATAACTTACATTTCTTATTCTCAGAGATCCTTATTCTCAAATCTTAACTTTGTTACATTTATACATTTCTTATTATTTCTAATCCAGAATATCCACCAAAATCAAATACGAGTACCTTTTTGATCCCCGAGACCCAAAGAGTTAAAAACTTACAGAGCCTGCCTCTGAAGTTGATAATTGCTTGCCCTTTCCAGTGACTTCTGACTTTCAATCTGAAAAGCTCTATTTTTATACCTTGTTTTAGTGGTTTACCCTTTGAAGTTTTCTGCTGATGTAAGCTAATTATCTCTAATCATCTTCTGTTGAATTCTTTTCTATTACTGTCATTCCAACTGTTAGCTTGCAGTCTGTTGTTTAGGTGTTCAAAACATATCATAAAAAACGATTATAACTTATGTATCTATTTGATCTATAGTCAAGATGGCGGCCGAGACAGTCCGGTGCTAGCGTGCTCTCCCTGCTTCGGGCGGCCCGCTCTCGCCGCTCGCTCCCGCAACCGGAGTGAAGTGTTCAGCGAGTCGGGCTCAGGCAGCGCAGCGCGTCGAGCAGCAGCAGCAGCCACGATGACCTGCTGGAGCACGTCGGCTGGCAGCTCCTCGGCGGGAAGGCATTCCGACTGGGAGGAGGGGAGCCGAGCATGGCTGCCAGAGGCCAGACCATGAGCGGGAGAAGCAGGCCCTGGGCCGTCGGACCGTGGAGCCGGCGACAGTGAGGAGGAGGCTGAGGTGACCGGAGCATTCACATCCCGACGATGTGTTCGGCGAGTTGGGCGGAGGCAGCGCAGCGCAACGAGCAGCAGCAGCAGCCACGACATCCCGCTGCAGCACGTCGGCCAGCAGCTCCATGGCGGGAAGCTCGCAGTCCGACTGGGAGGAGGGGAGCCGGGCATGGTGGCCAGAGGTCGGATCGTGAGTGGGAGAAGCAGGCCACCACACGTGGAGCTGGCAACAGTGAGGAGGAGGCCGCGGTGACGAGGAGGACGGAGTGGCTGAGGGACATCGTGCTCCCACTGCCACGGGAAGCCATTGAACTGACTTTCTGAACACGGCGCTGTAAGAATAGCTGACGTGTCCCCACGGGGAGTAAGCATTCCATTGTACTTGTACTAGTACTGGTTACATATGGCAAATAAAATTGAATTGAATTGATGCCAATTTAATCGAAGGGCTTCCATTCAATTCTAAAATAACCTAGCTGTTTGGAAGCAGATGTCGTGACTCCTATGTGTTCTAAATTCAATACAAACACAATGCGATTGCTTGGTGCATCTTTTGATTTCATATCTACAAAGTCATCTATTTGTATATTTTACAACATGTAAATTGAAAACACTTCAACCGAGTATTTACTTGTTTTCTAGCTATCTCAATGGTTATACCATAGACGTCGTGTCTGCTTGTTTCATTTGATGTGATATTATGAAGGCATATAGTTGTTTAATGCTCTAAGTTTCTGTTTCCCGGAGTGTTAGTTTATAACACTTTAAACTGGGCAATGGTATTGTGTTTCTCCCAAACTGCAGACTTTCTGGGAACTCCAACGGTTTGCTTCAATAGGGCCATTGTTTCATTGTCAATAACCCATTCCCATTTCAAAAGCTTGTATGGTGTTTACAGCTTGTGTTAACAACTGATCTTATCTCAAAAGCCTGTGTTCTGTTTGCAGCCTGTGTCATTGAGGCTTTTAGATTTTTAAACCCCATTTTCATGTTTTAATAAAGTCAAACTTCCGTTCATAGGATGGTGTATCTCTTGGAATATGGCTATTTCCTTTACAGACCAACCTGTCCTGATATCTCCTTCTATGGCAAATGTGTTTGATAATCGCTCCTGCAAAGTGCCTTGGGACATTTTGCAACATTAAAGGCGCTATAGAAATGCAAGTTTTTGTTGCTGTTTTCAAAGAGGGAATTCAGGAGAAACTTCTTTACCCAGAGAATGGTGAGATTGTGGAACTCGCTATCACGGGGAGTGGTTGAGGCGAATAGTATAGATGCATTTAAGGGGAAGCTGGATAAACACATGAGGGAGAAAGGAATAGAAGGCTATGCTGATAGGGTGGGATGAAGAGGGGTGGGAGGAGGCTCATGTGGAGCATAAACACCGGCATGGACCAGATGGGCTGAATAGCCTGTTTGTGTGCTGTAAATTCCGTGTAATTCTATGTATTTTCAATCTTCTTTCTACATTTATCTGATTTGCCTGCCGACTATCTCCTGTGATTGCTCTTTAGTATCTGCAACCATTACTGTGGCAAGGACTCATTTCAAATTGTTTAGCAATTTTCCATTGATTGTAAACCCAGGCTCTTCCCCCACGCCTGCCAAGAGTATCTGTTAAAATATTGGGTGATGTAACACACCCTTGTCTGACCCCTTCCTCTGAAATGTCTCAATCCCAGTGGTACTGGGAAATGTTTAAGTATGAGATGGGTAGGGTAGATTTCTGAACAGAGGCTAGAGTTCCATGGATGGATGAGAAGATGAAGTCAATAATGAATACTAAGAAGGATGAACGCGAAGGAGGCCTTCAGCAAGAAAGGTTAAGTGACAAATTCTTCTTGGTGTGGAGGCAGGAATGCTCCTCCCAGCTCCACAACATAACTGAGAGCCATTACAGACCTGCGATAGAGAACCTCTTCCTCCCACTGTGCTTCTCTCGCCCACCCCCTCATAACCCCAGGACATACCTGAGGGCCGTTGCCGGCGAGGCAAGCAGCCTGAAATTGATCCCTTGGGGAATTTGCGACCCACTGCTGGAGGCGCGCGACATTATTCAAATAAGGCCTGAAGCCTAATTTTAGGCTGCACCTCGGGCCTTACGTTTCGGGCAGGCGTGATGTCTGCCTGCTGTCGGCCGAAAAAACCGGGCCGTGACCGAAATTTCCAAACCAGAGAGCGGCCGAAGAAGCAGTTGAAGAGGTTTGGTGTTTTTTTGACGGAAGAATTTTGTAGCTGGGATCGAGGCAAGACGGAAGAGTTGGGAAGAGAATTCCAGAATACGGGGGGACGAAGGCCTAGAAATTCAGTAGGCTTTGCGCCCAGTTTTCGCCCAAAGAGGGCTTTTGCGCCACTTGCTGAGCTTTCGCCGATATTCAGCGCTGCGGTAATGGCGGCGTTAGCCAGTAGCGCTACGCCGCCACCAATGACGTCATCGGTGTGCGCAGTGCCCCGCTACCGCCCCGCTACCGGCCCGACCGCCATATTTAGTTGCGGCCGCCTCTTCCGCAGTGGCAACAAACAGCGATCAGAAAACGGGGCCGTACTGTAGCCTTAGTGGGGCGCATTAAGGTGGAGGTGCGGCCGGCTGCTTTTTCGGTGGCCGCCTGCCCGCACCTCCTTCCCCGGCCTCCTCCACCCACCCCCCCCCACGGCATTGCCGGCTGCTTTCCACGAACCCGGCACTTCTCCGTGGTGCCGGGCTCATTTGCCGGCACTATCCAGCGGTGATCTCCCCGTTGCAAGCACCTCCCCCTTAAGAGAAGGAGGAGGCCTGCAGTACCGCAGCCTGCCGCTCCGCAGCGGGTGGCGCAGCGGCGCCTAGAGCGCTGAAATTCAGTTTCAGCGCCCCAAGCGGGGGCGGGCACACCCTGGAATAGCGCCCGGTTCCGACTTGGGGCGCAAAAAACGAATATCTGACGGGCGCAACTGGCTCCGCGCTCAGTGCTAACTTTTGGGCGCACGCCAGCTGGCGGGCCCAAAGTGAATTTCTAGGCTGAAGACTTTACCAACGATTGTGGAGCAGAGGGAGGAGGGGGGGGCGGAAGAGCATGCGTTCGAACAAAGTTAGAAGAGTGGAGAGAGGAGCATGTGAGCGGAGATGGTTGGCAATCTTGGGGAGCCAAGACTGATAAAATGACTGAGACAATCTCCTCAGGTTTGTTGACAGCAGAGTTTCTGATCAACATTCAATATGTTCACCGCTCTGAACATCATTTTTTTTTTCGCGGGTGAATGTCAAATGTATTAATTTCGATTTGCATTTGCTCTGCACATTATTTAGATTGTTGCCCGCATGTTTTTCCCTTCAGTCTCCTCATGTTTATGAAGATAAATTAATTTCTTAAGATCAAGCATTATGCATGCAACAAATTGATGCAATCATAAACCACTTTAGAGCTGCTGCAATCAGAATTGGTGAAAGAAGAGGTTTAAAGTGCACAAGATAAAAGCTTCAAGTGAAGAGAAATCTCTGTGTGTTCTGCAGAAGCACTTCCCTCCACAGTGCCCAATAATGAAGGTAATTGCCATTTTCTGAATGCGAAATCCTTATTATTATTCTGCGCGTTGATGTGCCAGGCACCGTCCTGCAACTTCGCAGAAAGCTGAAGACTCCAATGTTAATCATGTTTTAAAGGAACAAGCACTTTGCTAATAGTAACTATCGGCCGCGCCATTATAGCTGGATTCAGCCATCAGCAAATCATTAGCATTAGGCTAAGCGACAATGAAGGATTGAAATCTGTGCACAGTTCTCCATGTTACAAAAAAAAGGTAAAGAAAACGAGTTCCAAAGAAGGAACCAGAACTGAGAGGGTGCAGAGCTATGAGAAAAGACTAAACCATACTCTCCGGAGAAGAGATGACCTGATAAGAGATCTTTAAAATTCTTCAGATGTTCGATAGGGTAAACGTAGCGAAGATGTTTCCACTTGTGAGGGAGTCCAAAACTAGGGGTCATAAATATAAGATAATCGCTAATAAATCCAATAGGAAATTCAGGAGAAACTTTTTTACCCCGAGAGTGGTGAGAATGTGGAACTCGCTACCACAGGGAGTGGTTGAGGTGAATAGCAATAGATGCATTTAAGGGGTAGCTGGATAAGTACATGAGGGAGAAAGGAATAGAAGGATATGCTGATAGGGGTAGATGAAGTAGGGTGGGAGGAGGTTTGAGCGGAGCATACACACCTTCCGAATGGCATGTTACTGTGCTGTGAAATTCTATGTACGTAAATCTCTCTTGCACAGAATTTCCATCAAACTTTGGATCTTACGTGAAAGCCGAACCTTATAGTAGCCACAGAACAGAGGCAGGCAGTGTTTCGACCAGTCTCACAGTCGGAGCACCGAAAACCCTCTTATTAATGCTGAGGATACTTATAAAGCTTGCCTACAATTGTAAACACTCTCCCATTCAAAAGTTTAATTAATATGCTAATTGAGTTCAGTGACTAGTCTGTTTAACATGCGAGGCTGATCTGGTATTTTTCTTTCTGTGGACAATTAGAGTCCTCAGGGTGAAACAGCTCACTGGGCAATGTTGTTAGAGAAAAAAATGAGAGTGACTCCTATTAATTAACTAAATCCATCAGCCTGCTCGTTTTTTGCTATTTCTTAAGACCATAAGAAATAGGAGCAGGAGTCGGCCATACTGCCCCTCGAGCCTGCCCTGTCATTCAATAAGATCATGGCTGATATTCGACCTCAACTCCATTTTCCCGCCCGATCTCCATATCCCTCGATTCCCTGAGTATCCAAAAATCTATCGATCTCAGCCTTGAATATACTCAACGACTCAGCAGTCACAGCCCTCTGGGGCAGAGAATTCCAAGGATTCAACCCTCTGAGTGCAGAAATTTCTCCTCATCTCAGTCTTAAATGGCCGACCCCTTATCCTGAGACTGTGACCCCTGGTTCTAGACTCTCCAGCCAGGGGGAAACAACCTCTCAGCATCTACCCTGTCAATCCCCCTCAGAATCTTATATGTTTCAATGAGATCAGCTCTCATTCTTCTAAACTCCAGAGAGTATGGGCCCAATCTACACAATCTCTCCTCATAGGGCATCTCTCTCTTCCTAAGAATCAATCTAGTGAACCTTCGTTGCACCGCCTCTAAGGCAAGTATATCCTTCCTTAGGTACTCCAGGTGCGGTCTCACCAAAGCCCTATACAATCGCAACAAAACTCCCTATTATACTCCAACCCCCTTGCAATAAAGGCTAACATACCATTTGCCTTCCTATTTGCTTGCTGTAGCTGTATGTTAATTTTCTGTGATTCATGTACAAGGCACCCAAATCCCTCTGCATGCCAACATTTAAAAAATATACCGCTCTTTTCTTTCTACCAAAGAGGATAATAATTTCACATTTCCCCACATTATATTCCATCTGCCACCTTCTTTCCCACTCACTTAACCGGTCCATATCCTTTTGCAAACTCTATGGGGGTGATTTTCACTCAGGAGTCAGGAAGGAGGTGGGACAACAACTTTCGGGGTTGTAGTCCCGCCTCCATCGAGAAGCAGCCAATCCACGCGGTTTTAACTTGATTGACCTTGTTGAGCCCACCCAGCGGGCTCAGCAGGCCAATTAAGGGCCCCCCGGCAACAGGTGACTGTTTTGATTTCTTTTTGGGTTCAATAAAGACTCATTTCTGAAAGAGAATGTTGTTTAATCTAAAGTCTTGTTCAAGACTTTCTACAGCTTTTTACAGAACACACTATGCTGTGATGCAGCTAGAATGAAACTGAAAGTAAAACTCCTCTGGACTGCTTGTCTCTCACATGACCTCTGCTGGTCAGGCACAAGTAATCAAAAACACAGACAAATATGCTGTAAGGCATAAGTAATCAAACACAGACAAATATCATCACTATTTGCTGATATCCTTACATCTCCCTTTCTTAAAACAAAAGTATTTTACTTTTAACTAACAACATTTAATGAACTTACATTATCATTATCATGATCAAGGTTTTTTACCCTTGCTTTGTGTGTTCACATGAAATATGTCAATACACTAGAACTTGAAGAAAGAATAAGATAACATTACTTCCTTCTTTAACAATAGTCCTTAAATTTGCTCAATGAATCTCTCAGGAGGCTTCACGTGTCTTGAGGATTTTCTGATTGATTGTCCTTGAATCTGAGTTGTTGCCTCAGATGATTGGTTCTCAGCTGTGTGATCAGGTTGTTCACCAGTATCAGTCTCTTGACCTGCTGTGGCTGGTCCCATGAGAAGATCTCGACGATTTCTTCTCAGAACAGCACCCTCATCTGTTTGAATGGTGTATGATCTTGGTTGAACTTCACTCAGGACAGTTCCCTTCTGAGTCCATGTGTTTGTTTTGTCTTTCAACCTTACTTGGTCACCAGTGTGGAGTTCAGGTAGGTTTTGTGTTCCTCTGTCATAGTAGTACTTTTGCTTTTCTTTCTGTTGCTCTTTGAACTTCCTCACTTTCTCCCCCTCTTTTGTTTTCAGGAGGTTCTCCGGGATGGGTAGGTTTGACCTTAGCCGACATCCCATCAGGAGTTGGGCTGGTGACATACCACACTCGAGCGGCGTTGTGCGGTATACAAGCATGCTTTGGTCGAAGTCAGTTCCACTGTCTTTTGCCTTGTACTTCAGTCTTTTCACTGTGTTTGCGGGCTCTCCTGGGTCAACAGCTCTGGACAACGTGTCTGCTGTATACATCAGCTTACCCGGTGTGTACGCAACATTCAGTTCATCATACACTGTCTCTCTTTCACTTTCCACAACGAGGACTCTCTTTACCAGGTTCAGTCTCTCACAGGCTTTTAAACCTAGTATGGCTTGCACATCCTTTGGCACCACGATTAATGCTAGCGTGTGCTCTCTGTCCTTGTGTGTTACTTTGACAATGCATTTGCCTTTCACTGGTATATCAGTACCTGAGTATCCGGTCACTTTCACTTGTATTCCATATAACTTTGGTCTGGGTCTAATTCTCTTAAAATCGGTCTCTGATATCACATTAACTTGTGCTCCAGTATCCAATTTAAATGGAATGTGTATGTCGTTCACTTTTAGTGTCAACATCCAGTCTCTTTCTTCTCTTTTGTTTTCAGACACAACATCTACATAGAATTCCTCTATGTCGCTTGCATCTACTGCATGGACCTTGCTTTGTTGCACTTGGTTCTTGCAGCAACGGGCATAATGGTTGTTTTTGTTGCATCTATTGCATGTTTTACCATGTGCTGGACACTTTCTTGGTGGATGCTGTGTACCGCATCGACTACATGGCTTCCGATTGTCCCTTTCATTTTCGTTTGCTGGCCACGTCTCTTTTTTCACATTGGCGCTCTCTTTGTTAAACGGTTTGTATCCGTTCTTTCTCACTGCATCCACGTTGCAGCTACTGTCACTGAACAGCTCCTTTGCCTGCAACTTCACAGTCTCTGTAACCCTACACAGTGCAATGGCTTTTCCCAGGTCTAGATCTTGCTCTCTTAGCAGTCTTTCCCTTAGACCATTATCTCGAATACCACACACCAGTCTGTCTTTTATCAGCGAGTCTGTGAGTCCCCCAAATTCACACGATTTGCTCCGGTTTCTCAGTTCAGTCACATACTGATCAATAGTCTCGCCGATTTTCTGTACACGTGAAAAATTTGTGCCTCTCAAAGGTCACGTTGCGTTTAGGTATGCAGTAGGCCTCAAACTGTTCCATTATTTTATCTAGCTTCATTTTGTCTCCATCAACAGCAAATGTGAAGTTATTATACACCTCCAGCGCTTCATCACCCACGACATGCAAGAACAGTGACGATTTCTGTTTATTACTTTTCGTGTCAGCTCCGATTGCCGCTAAATACAACTCTAAACGTTGTTTGAACCTTCTCCAATTTTCAGCCACATTACCTGTTAATTGAAGCGTCGCCGGTGGGAGTAAACCTTCCATTTTTTCACTTCGTTAGCTATTCTCTAATGGTAAGCAACGATGTTCTCTTCTGGCTTGCTAATATGTGGAGAGCTGATTTCGCTTACTTGCCACAACTGCTTTCACTGTCCCATCAAGTTGCTAACTTCAGATTTTTTCTCTTTCAGCCACTTCTGACATCATGTTTTGATTTCTTTTTGGGTTCAATAAAGACTCATTTCTGAAAGAGAATGTTGTTTAATCTAAAGTCTTGTTCAAGACTTTCTACAGCTTTTTACAGAACACACTATGCTGTGATGCAGCTAGAATGAAACTGAAAGTAAAACTCCTCTGGACTGCTTGTCTCTCACATGACCTCTGCTGGTCAGGCACAAGTAATCAAAAACACAGACAAATATGCTGTAAGGCATAAGTAATCAAACACAGACAAATATCATCACTATTTGCTGATATCCTTACAGTGACGTCACAGACTGAAATTTCATCTGTCAAGACGTTTTGACAGATGAAATATCAGTGTTTCACAGCTGTTTGAAGCTGTCAAACACTGACAGTCTTACTTATAATTTGAGTCCTTCTTCACAGACTCAGTTAGAAACCTCTCCGGCACAGAAAGCTGCAGGCTGTCACTTTTGACAGTTTGCAGCTGTTCTGCTTTCTGTGCCGGTTAGATGATGGACTTCCGAAACCTAGAGGAAGGAAGGCTATAAAGGTAAGTACAGGTAATTTAAACTTCTTTACACACTTTAGACACACCAAACACACTTACCTTTGCACTCATGCACCCATCACTCACCTGAACACCGACATCTTGACCCCTCCAAGTCCTTCAACCCGACGGCCCGACTCCTCTAACTTGGCATGGTTTGGAGCCATCGGGAATCCCACACTTCAAGCTTTAAAATAGGGATTAGGCTAAAAACTACCTGTTAACTACCTGTTAACAGGCAGTTAATTGTCACTAATCCCTTCCCGCCTTGGGTAGGCGGTGTAATGATCAGTAACATGTCATCCTAGAATGGTACACTAGGTGGAGCTGTATGTATATAAGCATGGGCTACCCACGATGCACTAGGTTACCCACAAGGCAGTAGTCAAGATGGAAGCTGTACAAGTCCACATGACTGAATAAAGTGACTAGCTCAAGCTAGCTGTTCACAATAAGAATGTCTATTTATTTATGAACATAATAACATGGTACCAGGATTGGTCAAATCTGCTGAATATTGTGAAACGCGACATGGAGAATTTGAAGCCACCGGAGGGTTTGAAACTCATGGGGAATGTCGACTGCAATTGGCGGACTTTCAAACAACGATTCGAACTCTACATTGCTGCCATCGGATTCGGTACGAAGCCAGATGCAAGGAAAATAGTGTTGCTGCTCATGGTTGCAGGCCCACAGGCAACAGAGGTATTTAATACATTTGTTTTTGATCAAGAGGAGAGCAGAAACAAATTGGACGATGTGCTAAAGAAGTTTGATACACATTGTTCTCCCAAAAAGAACGAAACCTATGAGAGGTATGTGTTCCATTCATGGACACAGCAGCAAAATGAGACTTTTGATAGCTTTGTGACCGATCTAAAACTGAAAGCACAGACATGTAATTTCACTGATCTGAAATTATCCATGATTCCTGACCAGATTGTGTTTGGTATTCATGATAAAAAGGTCAGGGAACATTTGTTGAGAGAAACTGATCTAACATTGGAGAATGCTGTGAAAATATGCCAAGCCAGTGAGCTAGCTCAAAAGCAGGCGAAGACTTTCAGTGAAAATAATAATAATGCGATTGTAGCAAGTGATAGTGCTGCTGTCGGTGCTGTGTCCTACAAAGGAAAGAAACGTGGGCAGAACAGAAATGAAAAGCAATCGGAGGAAGGAATTTTAAATTGTAAACGCTGTGGTTACAAACACCAGTCACGACAATGCCCAGCGTTTGGCAAAATGTGCACAAAATGTCATGGGAAGAATCACTTTGCCAAACAATGCTTTTCAATAGTAAAAACAAAGAAAGGTCAACAAGTCTAAGTCAATGTGATTGAGGACACTGATTTAAGTGAGACGTTTTCTGTAGGAATGGTATCATGTGACAATATCAAAAAGGATACAGAAAATGTGCAGCCCTCAGGAATGGACAATGCTGAACATAAAGTTAATGCAGTAAAAGAGGACAAATGGATGATCCCACTGCAGGTAAATGGAGCATTAGTTACATTGAAACTAGACACTGGGGCAAAAGCAAACTTAATCAGTATGAGTGACATTAAATATATGAAAGAAAAGCCCCAAATACTGAAAAAGTCAGTACTACTGAAGGACTATAATGGACAGAAAATAGATAGCTTAGGTGTATGCAGACTTAAAGTGACAGTCAAAGCCAAAGTGCATCATCTCATGTTTTCTGTTGTGGCTGAAGGACTGAAGCTCAACAAAGCCAAGTATCAGTTTGGTGTCCAGGAAGTCACTTTCCTAGGAGATAATCTATCTGGTAAAGGAATAGAGCCAGATATGGAAAAAGTAAACGCCATACTCAACATGCCCCGACCCAGTGACAAAAAGGAGTGCTACGCATCATGGGGATGATATGCTTCATTGGAAAGTTCATTCTTAACTTGTCAGCCAAGACAGCCTGCTGCGAGGCCTGCTACATAAAACAAATGAGTTCTCATGGACAGAAAGACATGGACAAGAGTGGATGACCCTCAAAACAGTGCTGACAACCACACCTGTACTCACCTTCTTTGACCCAACAAAGAGAATCAAAGTGTCAACGGATGCATCAAAAGATGGCCTAGGTGCGGTCTTGCTACAAGCAGAGGGTGAAGATTGGAAGCCTGTTGCCTATGCCTCCAGGTCTATGACTGATTCTGAGTGTCGATACGCCCAGATTGAAAAGGAATGTCTAGGCTTGGTAGTTGGACTAGAAAAGTTCCATGGCTACATATATGGACTTCCCACCTTCACAGTTGAGACAGACCACTGCCCACTGGTTCCCATCATTATAAAAAACCTGAATGAGATGTCTCCAAGGATTCAACGACTCATGATGAAGCTGCAAAGATATGACTTTGAACTGATCTACACACCAGGCAAATACATAGTGTTAGCAGATGCACTATCCCGAGCACCCACAATGAGTCATGTGAGCTCTACTGAAGAAGACGTGGATGTTCATGTGAGTATGGTCACTGCTGCACTGCCCATGTCAGACACAAAATCAAAGCAAATAGCAGAAGAAACAGTAAAAAATACAGTGTTACAAACAGTAATAGAGAACATTCATCATGGTTGGCCAAAAGGTTCCTGTCCAAAGTACTTTCACATCAGGTCAGAATTGAGTGTCGCAAGTGGGCTATTACTAAAACAGAACAGAATAGTCATTCCACAGGCTCTACGTCAAGACATGCTCAAAAGGATTCATGAGGGACACCTTGGAATTGGAAAATGCAAAAGGAGAGCAAGAGACACTGTTTATTGGCCTGGCATAAATAAGGATATTGAGAACATGATAGGCAAATGTGAGACATGTCAGAAACACCAAAACAAACAAGCAAAGGAACCAATGATAGTAGCTGACTTACCAACAGCACCATGGCAAAAGGTTGGTATGGACCTTTTTCATTTGAATGGTTAAGAATATCTATTAGTGATTGACTACTATTCTAACTATCCTGAGATGGCGCTGATCTCAAGCACCACAGCAAGCAGTGTCATAATGCATGTGAAATCCATCTTCGCCAGACATGGAATTCCCAGGATTGCCGTTAGCGACAATGGTCCGTGCTTCAACTGTAAGGAGTGGCAACAGTTTGCAGCACAGTGTGAATTTCAGCACATCACATCCATCCTTTGTATGCTCAGTCGAATGGTAAGGTAGAAAAAGGTGTTCAAGTTCTCAAGCAGCTACTGAAGAAAGTGACAGAAAGCAAGTCTGATCCTTATCTCGCCCTGCTGAGCTACCAAGCCTCACCTTTAGACTCTGGTTCTTCACCTGCTGAACTCCTAATTGGTCACAAGTTGTGCACCACACTACCCTGCTGTGCAAAAGAAAAGCAGAATAAGGAACTAAGACAGAGACTTCAACTGTTAAAGCTTATATAGAAATCAAACTATGACACGTCATCCAAAACTCTGAAACCATTGACAAGGGATGATGTTGTCAGGATTGAGGATCCAGATGCATGGAACAGGAAAGGTACAGTTCATGAGGAAGTAGGACCAAGGTCATACACTGTTAGAACTGAGGAAGGACAGATTCTCAGGAGGAACCGCCGTTCCCTCCTAAAAACACAAGAGACTATCCAAGAGCAAATCGATGACAATGCGCAACTGAATCTTGTCACTCACCACCAGAACAATCTAACACAAACACACATACAGGCTCTCATGAAAACACATCAGACTTACCCGTGCTGAGAAGATCCACACGTGAAGTAAAAAAGCCTGATAGACTTAATCTTTGAATACAAAGAAAACTATATTGAAAATGTATTGACTGTTGTGAAGATGTTTATGTCATTATGATTGATTGATATTGATTGATACTGATTTTGTTTAACTTCAAAGAAAGGGGGATGTAATGATCAGTAACATGTCATCCTAGAATGGTACACTAGGTGGAGCTGTATGTATATAAGAGTAGGCTACCCATGATGCACTAGGTTACCCACAAGGCAGTAGTCAAGATGGATGCTGTACAAGTCCACATGACTGAATAAAGTGACTAGCTCAAGCTAGCTGTTCATAATAAGAATGTCTATTTACTTATGAACATAACAGGCGGATACCAGTGCGGGGCGGGTACCCACCTCCTTTTAAACTGGCATGGAAGCGGGTTGGGGGCGGGATGGTGTCGGGACCCCCGAATTCGGGACTTTAACCCCCCGCACGCCTCCAATCCCGACTCCATGGGTCAGTTAAAATCGAGGCCTATGCATCTTCCTCACAGCTTACTTTCCAATGGCAAGAAAAAAATATAGGATTCAAATAAATCTGTGCAAATAGCTGCTACTTGTTCCAGTAGGTAATATAGATTCCTTATTCAGCAGCCTGTTGATTGGCACCCCATCCACAACCTTAAACATTCACTCCCTCCACCACCGGTGCACCGTGGCTGCAGTGTGTACCATCTACAAGATGCTCTGCAGCAACTCACCAAGGCTCCTTCGGCAGCACCTCCCAAACCCACGACCTCTTCCACCTAGAAGGACAATGGCAGCAGGCGCATTGGAACACCACCGCCTCCAAGTTCCCCTCCAAGCCACTCACCACCCTGACTTGGAAATATATCGGCCGATCCTTTATCGTCACTGGGTCAAAATTCTGGAACTCCTTCCCGAACAGCACTGTGGGAGTACCTTCACCACATGGACTGCAGCGGTTCAAGGCAGCTCACCACCACTTTTAAAAAGGGCAATTAAGGATGGGCAATAAATGCTGGCCTTATCTAAGGAAGAACATACTTGCCTTGGAGGCGGTGCAACGAAGGTTCACTAGATTGATTCCTGGGACGAGAGGGCTGTCCTGTGGTGTAGAATGGGCCTATACTCTCTGGAGTTTAGAAGAATGAGAGGTGATCTCATTGAAACGTACAAGATTCTGAAGGGGATTGACAGGGTAGATGTTTCCCCTGGCTGGAGTGTCTAGAACTAGGGGTCACAGTCTCAGGATAAGGGGTAGGCCATTTAAGACCGAGATGAGGAGGAATTTCTTCACTCAGAGGGTTGTGAATCTTTGGAATTCTCTGCCCCAGAGGGCTGTGGATGCTGAGTCTCTGAGTATATTCAAGGCTGAAATCGATCGATTTTTGGACTCTAGGGGAATCAACGGATATGGGGATCGGGCGGGAAAGTGGAGTTGAGGTCGATGATCAGCCATGATCTTATTGAATGGTGGAGCAGGCTCGTGGGGCCGTATGGCCGACTCCTGCTCCTAATTCTTACGTTCTTATGTTCTTACCAGTGATGCCCACATCCCATGAATGAATAAGCAATAAAAAATTCTCAGTCTATGTTCCCTTGTTACCATTTTGTCAAACAGTGCAAACAATCTTTCACTACTTACCCTTTCTTAACTTTAAAACCCTTTGTTAAATCTCCATGCTGAACCATCTCTACTCCAGTGAAAAAAAGCTCCAAGTTTTTTGAACCTTTCTTTATAACTATAATCTTGCATTCCTGGTATCGACCCGTGAATCAGCGATGCCTTTCCATGCCCCTAATATCCTTCCTACAATAAGGGAGCCCAGAACTGCGTGCCAAAACACCAACTGTGGCCCAGCCAATGGTTTCTACAAATTTTATAATCATTGCTTGCTTTTCCGTTCAAGCCAACAACAACAACAACTTGTATTTATATAGCACCTTTAACATAGTAAAACGTCCCAAGGCCCTTCACAGGAGCGTTATAAAACATAATGTGACAACGAGCCTTATAAGGTGATATTAGGGCAGATGACCAAAACCTTGGTCAAAGAGGTAGGTTTTAAGGGGCGTCTTAAAGGAGGAAAGAGAGGTGGAGAGGCGGAGAGGTTTAGGGAGGGAATTCCAGAGCTTAGGGCCTTGGCAGCTGAAGGCACGGCCGCCAATGGTGGAGCGATTATAATCAGGGATGCTCAGGAGGCCAGAATTAGAGGAGTGCAGAGATCTCGGGGGGGGGGGGGCGTTGTGGGGCTAAAGGAGGTTACAGAGATAGGGAGGGGGGGCGAGGCCATAAAGGGATTTGAAAACAAGGATAACATTTTTAAAATTGAGGTATTGCTTAACTGGAAGCCAATGTATAACCCTCATGTACAAAACCCGGAATCCTCTTAGGCTTTTCTACCTACTCTTTAACACCCATGTATCTGTACCCCTAAATCTCGCTGTTCCTCCATTTTGTTAACAATCTCTGTGTTTACGATATACTACTCTTCTCTGGAAAATTCTTTGACCGATTAGACTTCATTACAGAGTCTAATCTTGGAGGAACAGCACCTCATCTTTCTATTAGACACTTTACAGAGTTCTGGACTCAACATTGAGTTCAATAATTTCCGATGATAACCCTCTGCCCCCATTTTTTCAGACAGCAGCTGTTGATGATTCTGCCATTCCCATTTACACCTCCTCTAGAGTCATCTTTTGTTTCTTTACTTGTCCCATTACCATCTCCTGTTGCCTCGCACCATCAGCCCTTTTGTCCTTTAATCTCTCCTGCCTTCCACCCTATCACAGACCTTCTCTTTTGTTCTTTCCTCCCCTCCCCCCTTGCCCTGCCTCGGCACTTGCTTAAAACCTGTTACATCACTAACTTTTTCCAGTTCTGACGATGGGTCATCGCCCTGAAACGTTAACTCTGTTTCTCTCTCCACAAATGCTGCCTGACTTGCTGAGTATTTCCAGCATTTTCTGTTTTTATTTCAGATTTCCAGCATCTGCAGTATTTTGCTTTTGTTTTCATTACAGATCAATTCTCTTTTTAAGTAAGCGCGCCGAAAAGTTTCCCTACATTTCAGAAGTGACTACACTTCACTTTCATAGCATTTTAAGAACTTTTGGGCGGTCTGGGAGGTTGTGAAAGACACCATGTAAAAAAGCAGCTTCCTTCTTACATTTTTATCCTTGGGTTCACAGGCAATGGAAAAAAAAGGAGATTGGAAAAAAATTGATCTATTTATTTTAAAAAAGAACTTGCATTTCTATAGCGCCTTTCACGGCTCCACGATGTCCCAAAGCACTTTACAGCCAATGAAGTACTTTTTTGAAGTGTAGTCACTGTTGTAATGTAGGAAACGTGGCAGCCAATTTGCGCACAGCAAGCTCCCACAAACAGCAATGTGATAATGGCCAGATAATCTGTTTTAGTGATGTTGGTTGAGGGATAAATGTTGACCAGATATCAGGGGAACTCCCCTGCTTTTCTTTGAAAATGCCATGGGATCTTTTCCATCCACCTGTGAGGGGCAGGCGGGCTCTCAGTTTATCCGAAAGACGGCACCTCTGACAGAGCAGCACTCCCTCAGCACTGCACTGGGAGCATCAGCCTGGATTATGGGCTCAAGTCTCTGGAGTGGGGCTCAAAATCGCGATCTTCTGACTCAGAGGCGAGAGAGAGTGCTACCCAATGATCTGTGGTTGACACGGCAGCAGTTTGTATTTAAATGTGCCCACACCACGCACCCATCTTCATTCAGCGGTTTCCCTTCCAAATCTCTAAATGAGCCTCAGCGGGCCAGTGTGGGTCGTTCCTCTTCAGACTCTGCCCCTCCACCTTCCCCTGGGTCCCTGCACTCTGCTGTCACAGGTGATTGACGGTGCCAATGCCTAACCTGCGGTATACGGGTCAAATGGAAATGCTCCAGTCCAACCGCCTCCAGTAAACCTGCGTAAAAAAAAAACATTCTCTAATGACAAATATTTTCGGAGCGAGGAGGAGGGAAAGAAAAAGTTTGTTCACTGTAAGGGCAAAGAACAAAAGGTCAAGGTAGGCAATGAGAATGAATTTTGACAGTCTAGCTTTCTCCGGCATGCTTGAAGCATGTACGTTTTAACAAAGGGCTGCAATATCTCCCAGTTGTCATCGGCTTGAGGTTGTACAATAAATGGAATGGAACATATTCCACAAACCAGCCAGCCACTCCGTGATTTAAGCTGAATGACAGCAGCTAATCAGAACTAGCACTGAAGCAGCACATTCAGAAACCATGCGGTTTGAATACTGAGTGCAGCTTGGAGCGAGGACGCTGTGCTGTGCAGGGTCAAAGCGCTGGCTTGGGTTACTGCTGGCGTGGCCTCAGAAAGGGCTGGCTGCACGCATCTAATTGAGCGGCATTAACCCCTGTGAAACCGCATCAGCAGAAAAAACTGGTTTCAGAAACTGTGCAAAAATTTTTTTTTTAATTATCCACGACTCCAAAGGACTTAAGCGGAGTACGCTTGCCGGGTTCGATATTTTTCTGGGGAACGGGTTCAGGCCCAAAAACCAGCAACCGGGAGGCGCAGGATCGGAGGGCCCGAAATCGGGATTGAGGCTTCAGTTGGGTAATTGAGACGAGTTCCACGGGCAGCTTGCCCAGTTCAGCAGACAAAATTTCGGGGCCGCTTGCCTCGCAGGCTAAATCCCGAAGAGTGGGATGTGGGGAGGTTAGGAGGCAATGGGTATGTGGCGGGGGGGGGGGGGGGGGGCAGTGGGGTGGCGGCGATGGTGGGTTAGCCGCCGCTCTCGGGAATGCTGCGGAGCCGGGAGGAGGCTCGAGTGGAGCATAAACACCGGCATGGACTGGTTGGGCCGAATGTGCTGTAAATTCGATGTCATTCCTGCTCCTCCCTGGCTCCATGACAACCTTACATTGAAAAAAATTGCCTACTGCCGTTGATGGTAGCCTCTGGCTAGGCTGCATCCACCTGGAATACCTGGGCCGGGCAGGTGTGATGCCTGCTCTCCGATTGGGGCAGCCCAATTTCTTGAAGGGGACCTACAATAAGCATTGGGCCCCTCATTAGCATATGGGAGCGGGGCTAACGCCTGCTTTAAGCGGCCACCCAGGAGGCCTGAAAATCGTCCCAGGCCAACATGACGTCAAACCTTTTTCAGGTGTCTTAGGGGCGCAGAGTACAGGCCTGCCAGGTTGGTTAGTTGTGTCCCCTGTTTACCATCCGGTAACAGGGCTCAGCGATGATGAACTTCTACCCCATAGTCTGGACATGAATTTATAAAACAGATCTCCATCCTTGGCAAGTTCCTAATAAATGGCGCTGCTTCGTAAATCTATTAGGTTCAACCAGATCGCGGCTGATCTGTATCTCAGCTCCATTAGTTCCATATCCCTCGATACCCTTACCCAACAAAAATCCATCCATCTCAGTCTAGAACTATTCCATTTCTATTGAACCAGAACATCCAGAGCCTTTCGGGGAAGAGAGAGTTCCAGATTGCAGAGAGAAATCTCTCCTTGTATGTCCCAAGTACAATGCTCTATAACTGTAGAGGACAGAAGCATTTTGCATGATATAATCGCATATTAAATTTATAGAACTCAATAAACTGCTTCTTTCACATCAAAGGTACAATGCCGGAAACAAACCCATTTGACCGTTTGATCAAAAGGCACAGTCTAATTGTGAAACAAACAAGATCACAAATTATGCGACCTGGATGGCTTTGAATATGTCGGGAGAGCAATGCCTCATTTTGCAGCACTCCTTCTGTGTCAGCTGTGGCTCAGTGGGTAGCACTCTCACCTCTGACTTAGAAGGTTATGGGCTCAAGTCCCACTCCAGAGATCTGAGCACAATAACCGAGGCTGATGTTCCAGTGAGGTGTCTGAGGGAGTGCCGCACTGTTGGAGGTGCCGTCTTTCGGATGAGATGTTAAAATTGAGGCCCCATCTGCTCTTTCAGGTGGATGTGAAAGATCCCATGACACTATTTTGAAGAAGAGCAGGGGAGTTCTCCCTGGTGTCTTGGCCAATATTTATCTTTCAATCAACATCACTAAAAAACAGATGATCTGGTCATTGTCACATTGCTGTTTGTGGGATCTTGCTGTGCGCAAATTGGCTGCTGCGTTTCCTACATTCCAGCAGTGACTGCACTTCGAAAAGTACCTCATTGGCTGTAAAGCGCTTTGGGACGTCCTGAGATCCTGAAAGGCGCTGTAGCAAGTCTTTCTTTCATAATCATTATGTACAATTACATAGAATTTTACAGCATAGAAACAGGCCATTCGGCCCAACTGGTCCGTGCCGGTGTTTATGCTCCACACGAACCTCCTCCCACCCCACTTTATCTAACCCTAACAACATAACCTTCCATTCCTTTCTCCCTCATGTGTTTATCTAGCTTTCCCTTGAATGTATCTATACTATTCGCCTCAAACACTCCCTGTGGAAGCGAGTTCCACATTCTCATCACTCTCTGGGTAAAGAAGTTTCTCCTGAATTCTCTATTGGATTTATTAGTGACTATCTTCTATTGATGGCCCCTAGTTCTGGTCTCCCCCACAAGTGGAAACATCTTCTCTATGTCTACCCTATCCGACCCCTTCATAATCTTAAAGACCCTCTATCAGGTCACCCCATCAATCTTCTCCTGAATTCCCTGAAGAATTTATTGGTGACTATCTTATATTTATAAACATACAACTACTAATTTTACAAAATCAGCAAACAGTTTGAACAGAAATAAAAGTTTAATGCGTCAATATTGAGTTTTTGTTAGGAATGTTGAAGATCAATGGAACCAGTCGAAACTTGAGGTATATTTAATCGAAGAAGGTAATGAAGTATGCAGAAGAGCAACATCTTACCATAAAGGGAGTTCTCAAAGAGATTTTTATGCTGTAGGTTTTCTGAGACGTGAAATCACAAGCTCATTGAAAACCTGAATGATTTGTTTCTCTACATATATGTCAAGCCCATTAGTCTCACAGTCAGTCAAATATATTGTAACACCATGTGACAATTCATTGGCCCAGAAATTCGGGTCGGGGGCTTCCCGCAGGTGCAAGCCCCCAATCTGCACTTACCTAGCATGCTAGCCGTTGAGCTGTGGGCCCGCGTGGGATTCCGGTCCGGGGCCTGGTCCAGCTGCCGGCGCGCTGTGCTTGCGTATCCCAGGGGCGCAGTTAGTTCGATGCATCCCCTGGGATCACGTGGGCCATGGGCAGCCAATCGGAGCAGGGAAAAGCCCATTCATAAGTCTGACAGGAAGAGCTGTTAAGACTTATAAATACTACGGCCCCAAAATAGCACTAAACATTCAAATACATTTTTTTTTAAATCACATTTTTTAAATAAACTATAAATTACATGAAATGACTATTTTAAACAATAATTTAAATTTTTGAAAAAAATAATGTTATATTCTAACGGGGCTAAAAATAAACTTACCTTGCTTTAAAGTATTTAAAAATAATAAACCTGTGGAAAAATGTTTTTAATTTTAATTAATTCACCACTTACCTTGTAAAAAACAGGCCTTACGCCTGCTTTTTACATTTCTAAATCCTGCAGGCTTACGATCCCGGAGAAACCTGTAAAAAAAACGTAAGTTTGATGCGCACGCGCATCCTCCCCCACGCACGCGTTCGACCTCTGAACCTCTTCGTTCAGAGGAACGGAAGTGCCGGTTTCCCGCGCATGCGCAGTGCATGCAGGAAACCGGCACTTCCATCGGACCTACGGGTGAGTACCCCGTGCGTACTCACCCGTGGAGACCCGAATTTCTGGGCCATTAATATGTTTAAAAAGAAACAGAAAAACTTGTATTTGTATAGCGCCTTTCACGACCCCAGGACGTCAAAAACAGTGTAATCACTGTTGTAATGTAGGGAAACACAGCAGCCAATTTGCGCACAGCAAGCTCCCACAAGCAGCAATGAGATAATGACCAGATCTTATGTTGATTAAGGGATAAATATTGGCCAGGACACCTGAGAAGAACTCCCCTGCTCTTCTTCGAAAGAGGATCTTTTACATCCTCCTGAGAGGGCAGACAGGGGCCTCGGTTTAATGTCTCATCTGAAAGATGGCACCTCTGACAGCACAGCACTCCCTCAGCACTGCACTGGGAGTGTCAACCTAGATTTTTGTGCTCAAGTCTCATGGAGTGGGACTATGAACCCACGACTTTCTGACTCAGAGGCGAGAGTGCTACCCACTGAGCCACAGCTGACACCAGCAAGAACGTGGTAAAATTAACAAACAACATATTATTTCGCATGTATAAGGATTGGATTATTACATAACGCAGACTAACTTACCATGTTTTAGGAGAATTGCACCAAATATTTAAATCATAACCACTGGGAGCGGGGTCTGTGCTCACTAGTAACTACATGGAAAAGAGTGTTTACCTTGGCAGGAATATTGGAGATCCAGGCAGGTGGTGTAAACGGTGTCTGGCTGGAACCAATGCTACATAATATTTATAGCACAGAAACAGGCCATTCGGCCCAACCAGCTCGTGCTGGTGTTTATGCTCCACACGAGCCTCCTCCCGCACTACTTCATCTAACCCTATCAGCCTATCCTTCTATTCCTTTCTCCCTCATGTGTTTATTTAGCTTCCCCTTAAATGTATCTATACTATTCGCCTCAACCACTCCCTGTGGTAGCGAGTTCCACATTCTCTGGGTAAAGAAGTTTCTCCTGCATTCCCTATTGGATTTATTAGTGACTGTCTTATATTAATGGCCCTTAGTTTTGGACTCCCCTACAGGTGCAGCTACCAGACTGAGACCACCAGTTGAAGTAAAATAGCAACAACTTTCATTTATATAACAGGGTAGATTGTAAAACTGGTGGAGCGGAATTGGCCGCCTGTTATAGAAACCGTCCGACTTTCGATTCCGACCAATTCCCCACTTTAAGGTCTCAAATTAAAGAGCGTTCACTTTCCCCCAAAACCAAAGGAAAGAAACTGTTAACAAGGCTTTCTCGAATTGTTTGTCTTTCTCTTTTCACAAGCTGAGAACACGCCACTCAACGCTTCATAGTTCGTGCCTTCTGTCTTTGTACGTAGCTGGATAGCTACACCTGCATCAACCAGCCAATATCTTTTGAAAAGCGTAACTTTCTTCCGAAACTAACAAAAACGCTTCTCCCAGTGAGCAAATTCCTAATCCTTTACCAGGCTTTCTGAAGCTATGCATCTATGATTCTGGGCACCGCACTTTAGAAAGGACGTGAAGGCTTTGGAGAGGGTTCAGAAGAGATTTACTAGAATAGTTCCAGGGATGAGGGATTACAGCTACGTGAATAGACTGGAGAAGCTGGGATTCTTCTCCTTAGAGCAGAAAAGGCTGAGGGGAGATTTGATAGAGGTGTTCAAATGTGAGGGAATAAGCCATATTTCAGAAAGACACACCATAATATGAACAGAATACTGATACTATTAATACATGATATACTGGGTTTAAAGATCTAAAGCCTCGGAGACACAGGCTGCAAACAGAAATGCAGGTTTCTGAGATAAAGATCAGTTGTTTAACAAAGTTGTAAAAACCAAACAAGCTTTGAAATGGGATTTGGTTAACTACACTAAAACAATGACCCTATTGAAATGAGAGTTTGGCGATTCCAGAGGGTCTGGGGTTTGCAACAAACACAATGAGAAGACTCAGTTTAAGGTGTTATAAGCTAACATGTGGAACAGAAACACAAACATTAAAAGAACCATGTGCCTTTCAAAAGGTGACATCAAGTAAAAGAAACACCTGCTAGTCAAATAGTTTTTATGTTAAACTTGGAAGACAGGAAACACGATTAAATATGCAACCAATTGAGATAGCTAGAAATGCATGAACCGCCCAAGTTGAAGTGTCTTTAATATATACATAGTAAATATGATACCAACAAGAACACTTTGAAGATATGACTTCAATAGATGCACCAAGCAATTACATTGGCCCAGAAATTCGGGTCCCAACGTGTGAGTAAGCACGGAGTACTCACGTGTGGACCCGATGGAAGTGCCGGTTTCTTGCATGCACTACGCATGCGCAGGAAACCGGCATTTCCGATCCTCTGAACAAAGGGGTTCAGAGGTCGAACGCGTGCGCGCGGGAGTCTGCGCCTGCACGTTGAACTTCCTTTTTGTTTACAGGTTTTTCCATGCGTGTAGGCCTCTACATTTTACACATTTAAAAACCAGGCGTAAGGACTTCATTTTAAAAGGTAAGTGGTCAATTAATTAAAATTAGAACATTTTTTCCACAGGTTTATTATTTTTAAATACTTTAAAGTAAGGTAAGTGTATTTTTAGCCCTGTCTTTTTATAAAATTACTTTTTCAAAAATTTAAATTTTGTTTAAAATAGTTATTTAATGTTATTTATAGTTTATTTAAAAAGTGTGATTTAAAAAAAAAATTATTTTAAGGTTAAGTACTGTTTTGGGGGCCAGAGTTTTCATAGTTTGACAGTTCTTTCTGTCAATCTCATGAATGGGATTTTCCCTCCTCCGATTGGTTGGCCATGGCTCACGTGATCCCAGCGGACACATTGCACTAACTACGCCTCTGGATCACGCAAGCACAGCGCGCTGGGAGCTGGACCGGGCCACAGACAGGAAATCCACGCAGGCCCAGGCCTCAACTGCCGACGCGCTAGGTAAGTGTAGGTCAGGGGCTTGCACCCGCGGGAAGCCCCCGACATGAATTTCTGGGCCATTGTGTTTGTATTGAACTTGAAGCAGTAAGGAGTCACAATGTCTGCTAAAAACTAGTAAAGCCAATATTAAGAATTGAATGAAAGGAATGACATCAAACAGAAACCATAGCTGTCGTTGTTTTTATGATGGTTTTTGAAACACCTAAAGGTAGAGACATAATTATGCATGCAATAGTTGAATTGATAGTAAGATAGAAAGCATTCAACAGAGGTCTCAATAAAGATAATTAGCTGACATCAGCAGAGAACTTCAAAGAATAAACCACTGCCAAAAGGGTATAAAAATAAGAGCTTTTCAAACAGAAAGTCAGAACTCGCTGAACGGGGCATGCTCTGTAAGTTTTAACTTTGAATCTCGGGTAATCAAAGTAATTGATTTTGGTGGATAATCTGGATTTAGAAATAAGTAAGAAATGTATCAAAGTAAAGATTTGAAAATAAGGATCTCTGAGAAATAAGAAACGTAAGCTATCTGTATTTTGAATTGTTAATGTTGCGACTGAATCAACAGCTATTAAAAGAGTAATTCTGTATAAACTCGCAAACCCAATTTCTGTACACTCTTTTGCAGGGAGTTGCAGAATTCTGGGGGGTATTCCGGACTCTCATAATATCCGGAATGTTACAGTCTAGTTAAACTTATTAAAGATGCTATCTGGAGGACGGTAACATCTTCAGTCATTCCTTTCCTTTAGGGAGAGATAGCCTGAACCTTTAGACCCATTTGAGCGTCCTATGGAATTCAGCTATCTCTAACTTAATTTGAAGGTGAACGTTTGGGGAATACGCCTGATCTGGGGTAGCCCGAAAGGGCTAGGACTTGTAATTATCCCTTCAGTTGGTGCCCAACGTGTGTGTTAATGAGTTGATACAGAACCTATACTTATATTTATATCTATATCCATGTTGTAAATTGTTAAGAATAGAAGGAGTGTTTACTGACAGTGGTTCTAAGATCCAGATTTAAGTCTCTAGAGACGACAAGACCCTGACCAGGCCTTGTAGAACTTAAATCAGAACTCCCTCAATATACCATTGAGGTCTAGAAGCTTCTTATAAAGTTCATATTAAATCCTAACCGAGGTTAAGTCCTGACGAAATATTAAACCCTAACCGAGGTTAGGCCTTGAAGAAATGGCAAACCCTGTCGGAATTGGCCAAGTCTTTTTATTAGAAAATTTAAACGATTGCTTTATTAGGGGAAATAATCCTATCCCTGTACCTCCACAAAACCAAGTGATAATTTTTGAAATAGAAGGCTTTGATGCTGAAGGAGCCGTTAGAACTCATGGCACGATTAATGTTGATCCCCAGAACCAGGGGATACAGAATATCCTGTGGGATAATCAAACGAATACTCCAAATCCACTAAATTCCTTAATGATAAGGTGCACACCTGCACAATTGGGAGGCCTAATGAATGGTGCCCAACAAGGTGGTGGCAACCATGGCCGAATAGCAGGACCCGGAGCAGCCTCTGCTCCTGGGGGCCATGGATTCTGGTTAAGGTGGCAAACTCATGATGAAATAAATGACAACAATCTTTGAGAAAACTATAGACAGCTTAGAATCCATTATAATCAATGCCGACAGGCACCAGCTCACTCTTATCTGAATGCTGGAGGTGCAATGATTAATGGTCCAGTAAACCAACCCCAGCAACCACAAATTGCGCCCCTAGGTTAAGTAAACCTGAGCTCTATCTACACAATGTGTGGTAGACCAGGGAACACCAGCCAGGAAAAAACCTGCTGAATTCTAACTAACCTTGATAAATTGGAAACCTGTTGCCAAGATTGGAATGCCCAACACCTGAGACAACCAATGACGATTAAAAAAGAGACATCCCAACAATCCTCAGCTGGGATGGGGATAGTAGTAGGGACTTTTCGAGATTCCTATTCTTTATATCCAAAAGAATTAGTGTTTATACCCCTTGGCCATAAGACAGCCTAATATGCTGAAGCTGCAGCATTGCGGTATGTTTTAAAGAAAGCAGACCTTATTAAACACACACAGTGGGAAAAATTCTCCGTTCGAGAATGGAGAAAAAGAATTGTCAGGTGATTCATATAAACGGGCATACCACTGGAACAGTGCACTCAAAAGGAAACAGCCTTGCAGACGAACAAGCGAAACGTTCGGTCTGCATGACACCCCTTCGAGAGGGACCTGCCAATGTTAGTGTAATCATTAGGGCAGAACGGGCAGCTAATCAGGATGAGCAACTGATTCAGCTATTAGACCCAATAACAGAGGATCCACCAGAATGTCCACCAAGGTACTTTTACTCGGAAACCCCTACGGGTATTGTGCTAGTTAAGTTGCCCAATTGAAACCGAGAAGTACCCCCGAGACACAAACGAGAACAGCTTGTAAAAGAAGCTCACAAGGGCATAAGTCAAGCACATTGTAATGCCAGAATAGCATTCTGCAAATTGACCCTCTTATATGGGTGGCCAGGCATGCTTAAAGCCTGTAAAACATACGTGGCAAATTGTGAGCCATGCTATTCGACCACTAAGTCATCACTAAATTAAGCCACCACCATTGGCTCCTGCGAAAGCTGATGAGCCAATGGGATAATTCTTTATTGGCTTTATTGGACCACTTCCACATTTTTGGGATATAGATATGTTCTCGTTTGTGTGGATGGATGCACTTCCTTCTGCTGGCTGGTCCCCACAAAAACTGTTTCAGAAAATGCACTCGCCAGGGCTATTTCTGATATAATTACTTTAGCTGGTGCACCCAAAATCTTACACTCCGATTAAGCTGGAGCCTTTGTCTCTAAGGCCTTCAAAGACTATTGTGAAGAAAGGGGGATTGGGTTAGAGCACAGCATGCCACGTCATCCGCAATTGGCGGGGCTGGTGGAATGTAAAAAATCGGGAAGTAATAAAGTTATTGGTCAAACTGTTGAGAATCAGGGAAATAAGTGGACCACCAGCATTCCGGAAGTACAGCTATCACTCAATAATGTGCCCACATCTGCATCAGGGACAGTGTCCCCTAAGAAACTCCTTATTATCTGTCGTATGAATAACTCATCTCTACGGGATGTACATCTGCTGATTGGACATTCTAAGGACATTGTTGTTTTGCTAGTAGCAAGACTCTGTACTTTTCATCCTTTTAAATTGTGTACAATTTAAAATAAGACAAAACATGTCCTAGGAGGACTTCAAAGGAATTTTCATGTAGCACTGACCAAACTCTGCCCTGATGTTATGAGCTCATCTTTTGGTCAAGAAGGGGGTGTGAGGGAATAATCCATGTTTCAGAAAGATACACAATTATATGAACAGAATACTGATATTATTAATACATGATATACTGGGTTTAAAGATCTAAACACTCGGAGACACAGGCTGCAAACAGAAATACAGGCTTCCGAGATAAAGATCAGTTGTTTAACAAAGTTGTAAAAACCAAACAAACTTTGAAAGGGAATTGGTTAAATATATTAAAATAATGACTCTATTGAAATGAGAATTTGGCAATTCCAGAGGGTCTGGGGTTTGCAACTAACACAATGAGAAGACTCAGTTTAAGGTGTTATAAGCTAACATGTGGAACAGAAACACAAACATTAAAAGAACCATGTGCCTTTGAAAAGATGACATCAAGTAAAAGAAACACCTGCTGGTCAAATAGTTTTTATGTTAAACTTGGAAGACAGGAAGCACGATTAAATACGCAACCAATTGAGATAGCTAGAAATGCATGTACCACCCAAGCTGAAGTGTCTTTAATATATACATAGTAAATATAATACCAACAAGAACACTTTGAAGATATGACTTCAATAGATGCACCAAGCAATTACATTGTGTTTGTATTGAACTTGAAGCAGTAAGAAGTCTCAATGTCTGCTAAAAACCAATTAAAGCCAATATTAAGAATTGAATGAAAGGATTTTGTAAGAAAGACATCAAACAGAAACCATAGTTGTCATTGTTTTTATGATGGTTTTTGAAACACATAAAGGTAGAGACATAATTATGCATGCAATCGTTGAATTGATAGTAAGATAGAAAGCATTGAACAGAGGTCTCAATAAAGACAATTAGCTGACATCAGCAGAGAATTTCAAAGAATAAACCACTGCCAAAAGGGTATAAAAATAAGAGCTTTTCAAACAGAAAGTCAGAACTCGCTGATCAGGGCAAGCGTTTCTCAACTTCACAGGCATGCTCTGTAAGTTTTTAACTTTGAGTCTCGGGTAATCAAAGTAATTGATTTTGGTGGATAATCTGGATTTAGAAATAAGTAAGACATGTAGAAATGTAATGAAGTAAAGATTTGAAAATAAGGATCTCTGAGAAATAATAAATGTAAGCTATATGTATTTTGAATTGTTAATTTTGCGACTGATTCAACAGCTGTTAAATGAATGTCGGATCTTAAATAAAACTATATATTTTTAGAATTGCCTCAAAGAGTAATTCTGTAGAAACTCGTGAACCCAATTTCTGTACACTCGTTTGTAAGGAGTTGCAGAATTCCGGGGAGTATTCCGAACCGTCATAATATCCGGAAGGTTACAGTCTAGTTAAACTTATTAAAGATGCTATCTGGAGGACGGTAACATCTTCAGTCATTCCTTTCCTTTAGGGAGAGATAGCCTGAACCTTTAGACCCATTTAAGCATCTTATGGAATTCGGCTATCTCTAACTTAAGTTGAAGGTGAACGTCTGGGGAATGCTCCTGATCTGGGGTAGCCCAAAAGGACTAGGACTTGTAATTATCCCTTCACAAAATCATGAAGGGTTTAGACAGAGTAAATAAGGAGAATCTGTTTCCAATGGCTGAATAGTCGAGAACCAGAGGTCCTAGATTTAAGGTGATTGGCAAAAAAAACCAGAAGCAACAGTAGGAAAAACTTTTTTACGCAGCGAGTGGTTAGGATTTGGAATGCACGGCCTGATAGGGTGGTGGATACAGATTCAATAGGAGCCTTCAAAAGGGAATTGGATAAATACTTGAAGGAGATTAAATTGCGAACACCCAAAGACCAACATCGTCACCAGTGACGGCAGGACCACTCTCCGCACACAAAGAGTTACATAGAAACAGGGAAGATAGGAGCAGGAGTAGGCCATTCGGCCCCTTGAGCCTGCTCCACCATTCAATGAGATCATGGCTAATCGTCCAAACTCAGTACCCTGTCCCTGCCTTCTCTCCATATCCCTTGATCCCCTAGCCTTAAGAAATATATCCAACTCCTTCTTGAATATATTTAATAAATTGGCCTCTACTGCCTTCTTTGGTAGAGAATTCCACAGGTTCACCACTCTCTGGTTGAAGAAATTCCTCCTCATCTCTGTCCTAAATGGCTTACCCCTTATCCTTAGACTGTGACCCCTGGTTCTGGACTCCCCGACCATCGGGAACATCCTTCCAGCATCTAGTCTGTCTAGTCCTGTTAGAATTTTATAAGTTTCAATGAGATCCCCTCTCATTCTTCTAAACTCCAGCGAGTATAAGCCCAATCGACCCAATCTCTCCTCATACGTCATTCCTGCCATCCCAGGTATCAGTCTGGTGAATCTTCGCTGCACTCCCTCCATGGCAAGAACATCCTTCCTCAGATAAGGCGACCAAAACTGCACACAATACTCCAGATGTGGTCTCACCAAGGCCCTGTACAGCTGCAGCAAGACATCCTTGTTCCTGTACTCTCCTCACTCAACGAGTTCAGGCAGGATTAGCATTTGACTGGCTTGCACAATTTCTGGCACACTAATGCCAGCCGTGGCTCAGTGGGTAGCACTCTTTCCTCTGTGTCAGAAGCATGTGGGTTCAAGTCCCACTCCAGACACATGAGCACAAAAATCTAGGCTGACACTTCAGTGCAGTGCTGAGGGAGTGCTGCATTGTCGGAGGTGCCGTCTTTCAGATGAGACCTTAAACCGAGGCCCCGTCTGCTCCCTCAGGCAGATGTAAAAGATCCCAAGGCACTATTTGGAAGAAGAGCAGGGGAGTTCTCCCCGGTGTCCTGGCCAATATTTGTCCTTCAACCAACATCACTAAAACAGATTATCTGATTTGGGGATAATATATTGGCATAGATAGAGGATTGGCTAACTAACAGAAAACAGAGAGTCGGATTAAATGGATCATTTTCCGGTTGGCAAACGGTAACTAGTGGTGTGCCAAAGGGATTAGTGCTGGGGCCTCAACAATTTACAATCTATATTAATGATTTGGATGAAGGGACCGAGTGTACTGTTGCCAAATTTGCTGATGATACAAAGATAGGTGGGTTAGCAAGTTGTGAGGAGGACACACTGGGCTCGATTTTGCCAGGCCCGAGGAGGTGGGATTGGAGGCGTGTGAGGTGGTAAAATCGCAAAAAATGTCGTGCGGGCCTGATCCCGCCTCCGAGCAATTTTCTCACATGCGAGTTTTCTGACCCCGTTTCCATCCCGCCTCCAAGAGGCGGGATAGGCCCTTAACAACCACTTAATTGCCTCTATAATCCCATTTTGAGAGGCCTTTCTGATTTTCCCACTTTTCCCATGTGCTGCACGCCTCCTCTGAAACACGCCAGTGAAACCTGGTGGCAGCACAAGTGGATTGCTTATTAACAGCTGCAGATCCACCATTAAAAAGGAGTTTTCACCAATCATCATTTGCAGGTGGCAGAACTTTGTTGTCTTAGGTCTGGGGGGAACTTTTATCAGGCATACTCATTGTTGTAGAAGTTTGGAGCCTGACACCCATCTCCAGTGTGACCTCCTGGGAAACCCCTCTCCCCACCTTGACTGAGCGCTTCCTCAACTGCGGTATATACCAGAAGAATGGGAACCATTTATTTACTTTCCTCCTGGATATTACATTTGGATGAACCCTGACCAACAGCAGCACCAACTGCAGGAGCAACAGCCATCGGCGCAGGAGATACCCCCCAAATCAGGGTCTACAGACAGAGGATCAGCTACCTCAACATGACTGAGCAGCAGTGCCAAAGGAGGCTCCAACTTTCGTAAGAGGTAGTGTGTGACATCTGCGCAATGCTGCAGCAAGACCTGGAGCCCAGAGGATCAAGGTGGATAACCCTTACCAGTGGCCATCAAAGTCACCACCGCACTCAACTTTTTTGCTTCAGGCTCATTCCAGGGATCAGCAGCAGATATCAGCAGCGTCTCCCAGGCGGCCGCACACACTTGCATCATGCAGGTAACCGATGCCCTCTTTGCCATCGTGCACAATTACATCAATTTCTCCAAGGATCAAGTCAGTGTAACTGCGCGTGCGGTTAGGTTCGACAATCTGGCAGGCTTTCCAAGGGTGCAGGGCATCGTTGACTGCACACGTGGCCCTTAAGGCTACCCATCACAATCCAGGTATTTTTGTCAACCGCAAGGGCTTCCACTCCCTCAACGTACAGCTGGTGTGTGACCACAAGAAGGAAATTTTGCATGTTTGTGCCAAGTACCCTGGCAGTTGCCATGACTCCTTCATCCTGCACCAGTCTAGTGTGCTTCCGCTCTTCATTCCACCAGACCAACTTAACGGATGGCTACTTGGAGACAAGGGCTATCCCCTGAAGACGTGGCTAATGACGCCGTTGAGGAGCCCATCTAACGAAGCTGAGGAGAGCTACAACTCCAGCCACATGTCCACCTGAACCATAATCGAGCGAACCATCGGCTTGCTGAAGATGTACTTCAGATGCCTTGATAGATCAGGTGGAGCCCTGCAGTACTCAGCAGCCAGGGTCTCCAGAATGGTCATGGTTTGCAGTGCACTTCACAACATGGCACAGCATCGTGGCTTGCAGGTGCCTGAGGAACAAGTGGTTCATCAGATAGCCTCCTCAGATGAGGAAGAGGAGGAGGAGGAGAGCAACAACGAACAGCTTCCACAGGCGCATCAACCAGCGGCAGCAGCACGCGAGCACATTGCTGCCCGGGATGCAAGGCACGCACTCATCTTGGCCAGATTTGCTTAGCCTGCACAATCAAACACTTTTGCCTCGCACCTACTTATCAGACCATCGACAATGGCCAAGAACCTGTGGATTCCTATCACTCTGACCACCATACTGACAATTGCAAGTCATCCTAAGCCCTCAATGTGGAAGTCCCATCAGCGAAATGACACACGCCACAACTGCAACAGTTTGCCATCAGAATTTTTAATGACAATAACCAACTGATGGCCTTTCAAAATTAAAAATAACATTACACTCAAGTGACTACCCTTGTGACTACTTGTGCAGTATCTTCCTCTTACGCGTGCTCCTACGTGGTGCTTCCCCTGTGGCTTCAGCAGATGTGGAGGCCCCTTGCTCACTTTCTTGCTGCTCCTGTCTCGACATCTTTGGTGGGCGTCCTCTGGGGTTGCGAACCTATGAGGGCACGGCAACAGTCTGCTGCTCCTGTGGCTGTGCAGGGGTTAAGACGCCGATCTCAGTTGGGTGGGGACTCTGCTGGGGCTCTGACCGAGGGCTTTGCAGTGGCATGGTCGTGTGAGTGCTTGGAGAGGAGCCTCCACTTACTTGTTGTCTGCCACCAATATCCCTCTCATGGGTCAGCCCCATTTCAGAGCTAGCAAGTGGCTTGACAGCACCTTGCTGCAATTCAGGGGGGCCATGAGGACCTGTTTCTGCACTGGAAGTCCTACTCCCGAGGACTTGCATGAAGGTCTGGTTTGTTTGCTTAATAGCTGACCATCGCTCCTCAAGAGATGTCAGTCTATTCTGAACAATTACCATGTTTTCCATACCCTGGCGACTAAGCTCCTCCATGGACGTAGCCATCCTCTCCTCTACCGTAGCCATCCTTTCCTCTACAGTAGCCAGCCTTACCATGGAGGTTGCAATCCTTTCCACGGAGGTTGCCATCCTTTCCGTGGCGATGCATTCATGCGCCAACGCATCCACAAAGGCTCTGCTCATGTTAGCGATGGACTCCTCCATTCGCTCCACACTCACAGCGACCCTGGAGACAAAACCTGCCAGAGACTCCTGCACCTGTTCCTGGAGTTCCAGCACCACTCTCCTTCTGGGTGGACACAGAGGCATAGGGTCGACATGCAGTGGAGCCGAGCTGGGAGTGTCCTGCGCCCTCCGACGAGGACTTTCCACTGCTGTCCCTGTCTCCACCATCTGCTGATGCTCACTTATGAGCTGTGATACACCAGGTGACAACTCTACTCTATGTCCCGAAGGTCCCACTGAGGTGTGAGTGTCTGCGCTGGTGATGTGTGCGCTGACTTCTGCTGACGCTGCGCCCTCAGAGGTTGCAGCTTCCTCTGAGGAGTCTGGAAGCTCAGTCTCTTCCTCCTGGACAATGGGGATGGGGGCTGTCGATGGTCCTGTGGGGGAGTAACGGAAAGAGTTAGAGATGTGAGGTCAAGGTTACATGCACATTGAATATTGCAGATGATCATAAGTCAATCTGTTAGAGCATCAGATTCATTATCAGTGACTCATGCAATGTCAATGAGAGAGATGCCAAACTACTCTGTCACCAGCTTGCTGTGATGCGCCCGTCTGTCCGTCCCTCACTTGGGAATCCTCCTCGATCTCGGCAATTTCCAGGGCCGCCTCCTCCGAGGTGGTAAGCTCGGCTACTGAGGGTGGCCCTCCTCCTGTCCTTGCTCTTTCCCTCTTATTGTGGGCTCTCTTTTCCTGCAATGAGGGACACAAGTGGAGTTTGAGTGAGAATGAAGGAGTGAGTGTAGAGATTCCATAGCATAGATGCTTAGAAGGAGTCAAAGGGCCCTCCCTGTGTGTTGTAAGTTGTCATTGCATCACAGTGATAGAGAGTGTGAGGGCTGCATGGTAGAATAGTTAAGTGAATGTGACCATAGAGAGAGAGGGAATGGGTAAGGGTGCAGGGATGTCAGTCTCAAGTGGGATGTGGAGGAAGAGGTTGTCAAAGCTGAGTGCTGGTGAGGAGAGGCAATGTGGATCAGATTGAGGGTGATGGGAAAGTCATACTCACTTTTCCTGTTCGCAGAAGGTCATAAAACCTCTTCCTGCACTGCAGCCAGGTTCTGCGGCGCATGGACAAAGAGTTGTCCTCCTGGGCCACTTGCATCCACACAGCTTTAGTCTGCTGGGGAGGCTTCTTCCTCCCTGAGGAAGGGAAGAGCACCTCCTTATTTGCTCTTGCTCCCTCCACCAGAGCTTGCAGGGCGGCGTCATCGAACCTTGGAGCAACCTTTGGCCTACTGCTGGACATAGTTGCTGAATGGAGCAATCACAAAAAGGGGCATAAATTTTGCAGTCTCCAGAAGAAGCAAGGCTGCTTGCAGGCCTTAAATCCAGCAGCTTGGATGATGTTATCGGAGGCGACTTTCAGGATGGAAAGACTCATTGGGCCAGGGGTTCCCACACGCTGGAAATCAATTGCCCAATTAGGGGAAAATCGCACTTTTTTCCCACTTCACATCGGAGTCGGGTGGCTAACACGAAAAGCAGCTGACACGCCCCCAGCCCGCACCAATGGCAAAATTGAGCCCAAAGATTCTGAAAAGGGATATAGATAGGTTTAGTGAGTGGGCAAAAATTTGGCAGATGGAGTATAATGTGGGAAAATGTGAGGCTATCCACTTTGGAAGGAAGAATGAAAAAGCAAATTATTATTTAAATGGAGAGAGACTACAAAATGCTGCGGTACAAAGGGATCTGGGGGTCCTAGCACATAGAAACACAAAGGCCTCGATTTTAACTGACCCATGGAGTCGGGATTGGAGGTGTGCGGGCGGTTAAAGTCCCGAATTCGGGGGTCCCGACACCATCCCGCCCCAAACCCGCCTCCATGTAAGTTTCAAAGGAGGCGGGTACCCACCCAGCACTGGGACCCACCTACACGAGGCGGGAAGGGATTAGTGACAATTAACTGCCTGTTAACAGGTAGTTAACAGGCAGTTTTTAGCCTAATCCCTATTTTAAAGCTTGAAGTGTGGGATTCCCGACGGCTCCAAACCACGCCAAGTTAGAGGAGTCGGGCCGTCGGGTTGAAGGACTTGGAGGGGTCGAGATGTCGGTGTTCAGGTGAGTGATGGGTGTATGAGTGCAAAGCTAAGTGTGTTTGGTGTGTCTAAAGTGTGTAAAGAAGTTTAAATTACCTGTACTTACCTTTTTAGCCTCCTTTCCTCTCGGTTTCGGGAGTCCCTCAGCTCACCGGCACAGAAAGCAGAACGGCTGCAAACTGTCAAAAGTGAAAGCTTGCAGCTTTCTCTGCCAGAGAGATTTGTAACTGAGTCTGTGTAGATGGACTCAGGTTAGAAGTAAGACTGTCAGTGTTTGACAGTTTCAAATAGCTGTGAAACACTGATATTTCATCTGTCAAAACCTCTTGACAGATGAAATTTCAGTCTGTGACGTCACCTGTTGCCGGGTGGCCCTTAATTGGCCTGCTGAGCCCGCTGGGCGGGCTCAACAAGGTCAATCAAGTTAAAACCGCGTGGATTGGCTGCTTCTCGATGGAGGCGGGACTACAACCCTGAAAGTTGTAGTCCCGCCTCCTTCCCGACTTCTGTGTGAAAATCACCCCCAAAAAGTTAGCTTGCAGGTACAGCAATTAATTAGGAAGGCTCATGGAATGTTGGCCTTTATTGCAAGGGGTATGGAGTATAAAAGTAGGGAAGTTTTGATGCAACTTTTCAGGGCGCTGGTGAGTCCACACCTGGAGTACTGCGTACAGTTTTGGGCTCCATATTTAAGGAAGGATATACTTGCATTGAAGGCAGTGCAGAGAAGGTTCACTGAGTTGATTCCTGGGATGAAGTGGTTGATGTATGACGAAAGGTTGAGCAGGTTGGGCCTATATTCATTGGAGTTTAGAAGAATGAGAGGGGATCTTACTGAAACATATAAGATTCTGAGGGGGCTTGACAGGGTGGATGTTGAGAGGATGTTTCCCCTCGTGGGGAAATCTAGAATTAGGGGGCATAGTTTCAGAATAAGGGGTCGTCCATTTAAGACGCAGATGAGGAGGAATTTCTCCTCTCAGAGGGTCGTGAATCTGTGGAATTCTCTACCCCAGAGAGCTGTGGAGGTGGGGTCATTGAATATGTTCAAGGTGGAATTAACAGACATTTGAACTACAGGGGAGTCGAGGGGTATGGGGAGAGAGCGGGAAAGTGGTGTTGAGGCCAAGATTGGGTCAGCCATAGAAACATAGAAACATAGAAGATAGGAGCAGGAGTAGGCCATTCAGCCCCTCGAGCCTGCTCCGCCATTTAATGAGATTATGGCTGATCATCCAAATTCAGTACCCTGCCCCTGCCTTCTCCCCATCTCCCTTGATCCTTTTAGCCTTAAGAAATATATGTAACTCCTTCTTGAATATATTTAATGAATTGGCTTCAACTGCTTTCTGTGGTAGAGAATTCCACAGGTTCACCACTCTCTGGGTGAAGAAATTCCTCCTCATCTCTGTCCTAAATGGCCTACCCCTTATCCTTAGACTGTGACCCCTGGTTCTGGCCTCCCCCACCATCGGGAACATCCTTCCTGCATCCAGTCTGTCCAGCCCTGTTAGAATTTTATAAGTTTCAATGAGATCCCCTCTCATTCTTCTAAACTCCAGTGAATATAAGCCCAATCGACCCAATCTCTCCTCATACGTCATTCCTGCCATCCCAGGTATCAGTCTGGTGAATCTTCGCTGCACTCCCTCCATGGCAAGAACATTCTTCCTCAGATAAGGCAACCAAATCTACACACAATACTCAAGGTGTGGTCTCACCAAGGCTCTGTACAACTGCAGCAAGACATCCTTGTTCCTGTCCTCGAATCCTCCCGCCATTTGCCTCCTTAAGCACCTGCTGCACCCAGGTCTCGTTGCACTTCCCCCTCTCCCAATCTATTGCCGTACAGATAATAATCTGCCTTCCTGTTTTTGCCACCAAAGTGGATAACCTCGCATTTATCCACATTATACTGCATCTGCCATGCATCTGCCCAATCACCCAAACTGTCCAAATCATATTGGATTTTCTCGACATCCTCATCACAGCACACACGCCCACCCAGCTTTGTGTCGTCTGCAAACTTGGAGATATTACATCTAGTTCCCTCTTCTAGATCATTAATATATATTGTGAATAGCTGGGGTCCTAGCACCGATCCCTGTGGTACCCCACTAGTCACGGCCTGCCAATCGGAAAAAGACCCATTTATTCCAACTCTTTGCTTCCTGTCTGCCAACCAGTTCTCTATCCAAGTCAGTAACTTGCCCCCAATCCCATGTGCCTTAACTTTACACGCTAATCTCTTATGCGGGACCTTATCGAAAGCCTTCTGAAAGTCCAAATACACCGCATCCACTGGTTCTCCCTTGTCTATTCTACCAGTTACATCCTCAAAAAATTCCAGTAGATTAGTCAATCACGATTTACCTTTTGTAAATCCATGTTGACTTTGTCCGATCCTGTCACTGTTTTGCAAGTACTCTGCTATTACATCTTTTATAATGGACTCTAGCATTTTCCCCACTACCGATGTCAGGCTTACTGGTCTATAATTCCCCATTTTCTCTCTAACACCTTTTTTGAATAGTGGGGTAACATTAGCTACCCTCCAATCCATGGGAACTATTCCAGAGTCTATAGAATTTTGGAAGATGACCAGCAATGCATCTACTATTTCTAGGGCCACTTCCTTAAGTACCCTAGGATGTAGATTATCAGGCTCTGGGGATTTATCAGCCTTCAATTCCATCAATTTCCCTAACACCATTTCCCTACAAATACTGATTTCATTCATTTCCTCCCTCTCATTAGACCCTATGTTCCCCGGCATCTCTGGGAGGTTATTTGTGTCCTCCTTTGTGAAGACAGAACCAAAGCATGTATTTAATTAGTCTGCCATTTCTTTGTTCCCCATTATAAATTCCCCTGATTCTGACTGCAAGGGACCTACGCTTGACTTCACCAATCTTTTTCTCTTCGCATATCTATAGAAGCATTTACAGTCAGTTTTTATGTTCCCTGCAAGCTTACTCTCATACTCTATTTGCCCCCTCTTAATTAATCCCTTTGTCATCCTTTGCTGAATCCTAAACTGCTCCCAATCCTCAGGTTTACTGCTTTTTCTGGCCAATTTATATGTCCTTGGATGTTATGCTATCTCTAATTTCCCTTGTTAGCCACGGTTGAGTCACCTTTTTTGTTTTATTTTTATGCCAAACAGGGATGAACAAATTCTGTAGTTCATCCATGCGATCTTTAAATGTTTGCCATTGCCTATCCACCGTCAACCCTTTGAGTAACATTCCCCAATCAACCCTACCCAACTCGCGCCTCATACCATCGTAGTTCCCTTTATTTAAATTCAGGACCCTAGTCTCTGAGTCAACTACTTCACTCTCCATCTTAATGAAGAATTCTATCATATTATGATCGCTCCGCCCCAAGGGGCCTTGCACACCAAGATTGCTAATTAATCCTTTCTCATTACATAATACCCAGTCTAAGATGGCCTGATCTCTAGTTGGTTCCTCAACATATTGGTCCAGAAAACCATCCCGTATACACTCCAGGAATTCCTCCTTCACAGTATTGTTACTAATTTGGTTAGCCCAATCTATATGTAGATTAAAGTCACCTATGATAACTGCTGTGCCCTTATTGCACGCGTCTCTAATTTCCCGTTTAATGCCATTCCCAACCTCCGCATTACATGATCTCATTGAATGGCGGAGCAGGCTCGAGGGGCCGAATGGCCGACTCCTGCTCCTGTTTCTTCTGTTCTTATATCATTATCACATTGCTATTTGTGGGAGCTTGCTGTGCACAAATTGACTGCCGCGTTTCCTACTTTACAACAGTGACTACACTTCAAAAAAAAAGTACTTCATTGACTGTAAAGCCCTTTGGGACGTCCTGAGGTTGTGAAAGGTGCGATACAAATGCAAGTCTTTCTTTCTTTCTAATGATCAGTCTGGTGTGAGCATCTAATAGCTGTCTTAATGGTCCCTTACCTAACCTCCGAGGTGACCTCCTGAGGCCTGAGGTGGAAGACTGCTCTGGCTCAGTCTAGGGGTCCTTGAGATGTTTGAGGTCATTAATCCCCAGGAGCTCGGGCCAATTATCCTCACGTGAGTTTTTATTTAATTCAGTTATTGCCGCTGGTCGTTATGTAATGAATTGATTTCTCCGTTGATGAGAGGACTTGTTGCCTCCACATGTCGCTGCCCTCTGACGGTCCCCAATGGGCCCAGCCCATAATTAATTTATTTCCTGGCCCTGGCATTATTTTTTTTACTCAGTCTCTCTGATACCCGCAATACTGGTTACTAAATCTGTGGCTCTGATATTATTGATTTAATTCCTGGACTGATGGGTGTTAATTACTTATTTCATGTGTTTCAATATCATGTACTTTAGCCACTTCCTCTAGGTGTTGGGACATTTTAAAATGGTTCCTGCAGTCCACAGACAGCTTTTGTGGATTCAGCCCACAGTAAGTTCTGGAACACAGTCTCGGAGAAAACAAAACCAGACAGAACCCCATACATATGGATTGGATGCAGATCCAATCAGATCGGCCTGTAGATAAAGGCCATCAAAATGTTTACCCAGGCAAAGGGAAACAGCTTCAAATTCAAAGGAGAACATCAAGACCCATTAACGACAATACAAGGTCATTCCAGACCAGAGATGGCAGTTACCGGCCATCCCGAAGGTACTTTAAACACAAAACCTACCCCGCTGTGCTACAAGCCCGCCAAAAGTTAAACAAAGACTAACCTTGATTTGGCGGGAGATAAGGGCCTCAATGAGAAGTATAATTGGGGACCCAGGATAGCTATCGGTAGCCTTTCGAGAGCCATCGGTAGCGAGTAGCCTTTTGGTAACCGTTGGAGAGCGACGAGCCTTTCGAGAGCCATCGGTAGCGGGTAGCCTTTCGAGCCTTTTGGTAACCGTTGGAGAGCGACGGGCCTTTTGAGCCTTTTGGAGAGCCAGTCGATGTTGTTGATCGAGAAAGCGAAGATTATTCGATCTTGAACATTCGAGCCATTCAGGCCGTTCAGAAGAAGAAGACGAGACCCGGGGTAGTTATCGAGAGATCATCGACAAACCCCGGGCCGTTGATGAGACGAGGAGAACGGTTGAAGAAGAAGAAGAGACGAAATGCCCTACAGAACGGGTGGCCATCGTTGTATGCAGGAGCACAGAGAAATTGGGACTGTGACCACCATCGTGGTGTGAAGGAGCACCGAGAAAACGGCCTGTGGGCGAAACGATGGTCGGCGTGTCTTGCTGAAACGAAGAAGCCACCAGCTTGAGCAGCCCGCTGCTCCTACAGCCCAACGACCACGTGGAGACAGGACGCCTGAGAGGACCAAAACGCAGACTTTCAAAACCCTAGACTTTCTAACTGGATTGGTGAGCATGTTTCTGGCCCCTCATAATCTGATCTAGCTAAGTTTAGGGGGTGGGCATTTTAGGGGATAGTTAACAATGAGTTGTTGTCCCTCGATGTTCCGTGTGTTTCCCCAATTCATGGTGACCATTGTAAAGTATAATATGACTATATATATTGGTTAGTACTGTATTATGATTTGTTTTTCCCTCCCATGTACCTTATTGGCTTACATTCAATTTTCCTTCATGCAATAAAATGTCATTTCGTTTCATTAAACTTGGTCTACAGAGTATTCTCTGCATTGCAGTTCCTGCCTCAAAGTCCAGTGTATAGAACCTAAGGGGTGAGTGGGTCGAACCACTCGGTAAATTACTGTGCAAGAGAGAGAGGCCTCTAGAGCGAGAGAGAGAGACCTCGACGATCGAAACCCCTTACAGCTGCTAGAAGAGGGAGGAGGGAGGGGCGCTCAGCAACGCCCCTTCCATTAACAGCACTGTCTCCTCCATGGGGGTTAAAACATGCTGTTCCTGATTTCGGACTTGGGTCTGAAGCAGGCTTGGATGATGGGACAAGCTAGACGCGCTGAATGTTTTTTTCACGTTCACACATGCTTTATGCAAAGTGTTGCCATTAAAGTAACTGACTGTTGACAATCTTATAATGGAAAAGATAAAAGGGTACATTTTCCTCAATTTGCTAATGACAACGAGTGGCAGAAATATATCCTATTGGCCACTGTAAGAATCATCTCCCACTCAGCTCTCGCTCTCTCTGTTGCTTCAGAAGCTAAACTTGTGCTACATTCTCGAGGAGAGAGAAAGAGAAAAAGAGAGAAAGAAAGAGAGAAAAAATGAAAAGAGAGAAAGAAAGGAAGAAAGAGAAAGAAAGAAAAGAGAGAAAGAAAGCAAAGAGATAGCGAGAAAGAAAGAGAAAGAAAGCAAAGAGATAGAAAGAAAGAAAGAGAGAAAGAAAGAAAGTCTTGCATTTCTACAGCACCTTTCAAAACCTCAGGATGTCCCAAAGCACTTTACATCCAATGAAGTACTTTCTGAAGTGTAGTCACTGTTGTAATGTAGGAAATGCGGCAGCCAATTTGCGCACAGCAAGCTCCCACAAACAGCAATGTGATAACGACCAGATAATCTGCTTTTAGGCGTTGGTTGAGAGATAAATGTTGGCCAGGACACCGGGGAGAACTCCCCCTGGCAGTGCCGTGGGATCTTTTATGTCCACCTGAGAGTGCAGACGGGACCTCGGTTTAACGTCTCAACTGAAAGCCGGCACCTCCGACAGTGCAGCACTCCCTCCGTACCGCACTGAGGTGTCAGCCTAGATTATGGGCTCAAGTCTCTGTTAGGTTGTCGAAGTGGGATCACCTGACCATCGCATGGGTGTCTGTGAGTGAGTCTCAAGGACATAAATATTATAATTTCTGAATTTGAGACTTATTGGGTTGTCAGCATTTATTTCTGTTACTACATAGTAAGAAAACAAGTTTATTTGCAATGATAGGACTGTCTTCCTTTGAATAGTGATTTTTTGGAAGTTTAGAGAAGGCAATCTGCAGGGGACCGTCCCCACCCCACAAAGCGTAATCTGTGACAATGTCCATCCACAGTAAATGGAATAGCCTCATACCCAGTAATTGCCGTGCGATGCTAATTCTATTCCGTTACACAATGGGCGATCAGGAAACATTGCCACTTCTTCGCTGCAAATGGAGTTTTATTTGTCTTAAGTCACGAGCGGTAGCTACTTTAAAACCAGATCAGGAGGTTGCAAGGCTGAGAGATCCATTTAGTGGTGAGGTTGTGTGAAGTGGAAACACTGTTTGCCCAGCACACACTAGAAATCACTTCTCCTCCACTGAGAGATAATGAAGCTTCATTAACGTGAAAACTTCCAATTCCAAATTCACTTATTATGCAAATTGCTAACCTCCTTAGTTAAATATTGATGGCTGAACATTCATGGTTTTATCAGTTCCCCATTTGTAAAAGATTTAAAGGCCATAAGCTTTGGCCTTACTGACATAAATGATGTATTTTGTCTCGTTTTCACTTGGCTACTAGCTCCTTAAATTCAGTTGCACTCATAGATATCATATCCCATTCGAACTTAATACAAATGTTCTCTTCTCTTCCTCGACTTCCCTGTCTCCATTTCTGGGGACAGGATGTCAATCAATATCCACTATAAGCCCACTGACTCCCACAGCTACCTGGACTACACTTCCTCCCACCCCGCTTCTTGGAAGGACTCTCTACCATTCTCTCAGTTTCTCCGTCACTGCTGCATCTGTTCTGACGATGCCATTTTCCATACCAGTGCTTCCGATATGTCTTCCTTTTTCCTCAACCAAGGATTTCCCTCCACCGTGGTCGACACGGCCCTCGACTGTGTCCGTTCTATTTCCTGCACTTCTGCCCTCACCCCTGCCCCTCCCTCCCAGAACCACGATAGGGTTCCCCCTTGTCCTCGCCTTCCACCTCACCAGCCACCACATTCAACGGATCATCCTCCGCCATTTCCGCCACCTCCAGCGTGATCCCACCAAAACATAATGGCCTAGATATTCGGGTCGGAGACTCCCCGTGGGTGCAAGCCTCCAACCTACAGTTACCTAGCGCGCCGGCCGTTGTGATGTGGGCCGGCGTGGGATTCCGATCCTGGGCCTGCTCCAACTGCCAGCGCACAGTGCTTGCGTATCCCAGGGGTGCAGTTAGTTCGAAGCATCCCCCGGGATCACGTGGGCCATGGAGGGCCAATGGTAGCAGGGAATCTGTATTCATAGATTTGACAGGAAGACCTGTCAAATCTATGAATACAATTCAGCCCCAAATCCTAACTAAAACTTCAAACAAATTTTTTTTTAAATCACATTTTTAAAATAACTATAAATTACATAAAATAACTATTTTAAACAATAATTTAAAGTTTTGAAAAATTAATTACAGTTTCTAACAGGGCTAAAAATAAACTTACCTTTTTTTAAAGTATTTAAAAATAATAAACCTGTGGAAAAAATGTTTTAATTTTACTTAATTCACCACGTACCTTGTTAAAAGCAGGCCTTGCGACTGCTTTTTACAAGCGTAGCTCCTGGAGACTTACCTTCCCGGAGAAACCTGCAAAAAAAATGGAAGTTCCAGGCGCACGCGCTGCCTCTCCAGCGCACGTGTTCGACCTGTGAACCCCTTTCTTTAAGGGAATGGAAGTTCCGGTTTCCCGCGCATGCGCAATGCATGCACGGAACCAGCACTTTCGTTGGGCCTACGCGTGAGTACCCAGCGCGTACTCACCCGTGGGGACCCAAATTTCTGGTCCAATAGCACGACCATCAAACATTTTCACCTTTAGCAGATGGTGGTGGAAACGATTGTGCTATGGGCAGTAGTAGGGCTTTTATGTTGGTTGTGGCTCACAGAAAATTTCCAAAACCATCTGGTACAGGGAGAAGGGGTGAGGGGAGTAACTTTAGTATCTGAGTGCTGGTGTCCTAATTGAAGGTTACATGAAACTGTGATAAGAAAGAACTTGCATTTATAGAGCGCCTGTCATGATCTCAAGAGGACTTACAGCGCTGCAACAACAACTTGCAAATATATAGCGCCTTTAACATAGTAAAATGTCGCAAGGGGCTTCACAGGAGCGATTATCAAACAACATTCGATACCGAGCCACATAAGGAGATAATAGGGCAGAAACAAGGAAGGTTTTCAGGAGCGTCTGAAGGAGGAGAGAGAGGTAGAGAGGCGGAGTTTAGGGAGGGAATTCCAGAGCTTAGGGCCCAGGCAGCTGAAGGCACGGCTGCCAATGGTGGGGGCGATGAAAATCGGGGGGATACACAAGAGGCCAGAATTGGAGGAGCGCAGAGATCTTGGAGGGTTGTAGGGCTGGAGGAGGTTACAGAGACGGGGACGGGCGTGTCCATGGAGGGTTTGGAAAACAAGGATGAGAATTTTAAAATGGAGGTGATGGAATACATTTGAAGTACAGTACACTGTTGTTATGTAGGGAAACACTGCAGCCAATTTGTGCACAGCAAGGTCCCACAAAGAGTAAAAACTGTTCATCACATTTGATAGAGTTGGTTGAGGGATAAATATTGGCCAGGATTGTAAGATTCGCAAAATCCCCACATTCCCCCAAAGTTATTAATAAAAGGGACCCTGCATGGACATTTTAAAAAAGGGTACCCAAAAGATGGCGTCAGCACCTCGTGACCAAAAGCCGGCAAGATTTTAAAAGCTTGGACTCTGCAGCACAGAACAAGCAGCTTTTGGGGAAATCGAAACCGAAAATGCAGTTTCTGTGAAAAAGGACTTTGTATTTTGAAAAGCAGACACCAAACATTGAATATGCATTAAACCAGATCATTGACAGATCAGAACTAGTTAGGCCCATTCTTGAGGCCATCAAGTTGTCTGCATAAATAATCGGAAACAGCTTAAGGAAGCCATCGAGGCTGGACAGGCCGATTAGGATGTATTAATAACAATACAGCCCAGACATCAGGCCATTAGGTGCGATGATACGGCCATCTAAAAACAGTTCGTTTAGATTGCTATAATCATTTAAAGCAACCCACCAATATTGGAACAATGGACTAACCTCATTTGGCGCGTAGATAAGGGCCATCCGAAGGAGTATAATTGTAGGCCCACCAGCGACCAAGGCTCGCTTGCTCCTTGCCCGCGTGGCCGCTGCTCCTTTCCCCTCCCGCGCTTACCGCCTGGCCACTGCCCGTGTCTTTCCCCACTCCATCAGGGACGCCTGGCATTGCACCAGGTGAACACGGGCAAACCAGGCCAGACGAGACGGGACGAGGCGAGACAAGGTGAGGTGAGATGAGATGAGACGAGACGAATTGGGAGGAGATTGAAGAACGCTTCGAATAATCGGGCCTTCAATTCAGCCGACCTGCGAATATCTTCATGCAAACTTCAACTGCTGCCCGAGGAAGAGGAACCATCATCCCTGCAAAGTAAAGTACCCAAGCAAAGACTTTAACCTTGGGGTACTTTTACCTGGATGATGCCCTTGCAGCACCCCGAGACCATGTGACGACGGCAAGCCCCTGAGAGCACATAGAGCAAACCCCAAGCCCCACCGTTGTTTGAGTTTAGCAGATTTTGACTCGGTGAGCATGAATTCTGGCCCCTCATAGCTTAATCTAGTTAGGTATAGGGGGTGGGATAAGGATAAGGGGATTGTTAATATAGTTTGTTTTCCCTCGCTGTGCCATGTGTTCCCCATTCCCTGTATAAGCACAGTTATTTTTGTATTTGCCTGTATTGTATGCTAGTAATTTTCTCGTAAGACTGTGTCAATTTCTGTTTTAATAAAATCTTGGTTTTCTTACATCCAAACCACCTGTCTACTCGAGTTTTCTGTATCGCCGCCTGTACCTAAGACCTGTGTCTAGAACCCAGGGGCGTGGGAGCGATTTGAACCGCTCACAAACAGTCAGGGGCATAACTGACTGGGCGCACACGCCACACCCGCCACCCCCTACAGAAATGCCGACCGCGGCAGGACACCGGCAACAGGGTTGCGCTACAGTAGACAATGGTTCGGATGAGCAAACCATGATGGAGGAAAGGATTTCTGATTATGTGTCTAACAAGGTGACTATCAGAAAGAAGTGGATCACCACTCTGTTAAAGGCTGGGTGTCCGGTAGATGCAGCAGCTAAGTGGACAGAGGGAAAGGAACACAAGAAGTCCTTAAAGAAGGCAGTTTGGCTGATGTGTTTTAAAAAGCAGGTCCAGCTTTTGGACAGGCTCGTTGCAGCACAGGCAGTCGAGTTAAGGGAGTCAGCCCTGGAGATCCAGGATAAGGCTCTAGCAGGGGAGAAGCTAATAGTGGCATTGCAGGCCCTAAATCAGGAGAGAGTACATTTAATGGGAGAACACAAGGCCCAGTTGGAATACCTACGGTGCCAAGTCACCGAGGCCAAGGGAAATGAGTTAAGGTTGCGGGAGAAGAACGCCCGCTTGGCAAGGCAGATTAGGTAACAGGAAGAGAAAGTACAGGAGGTAAAGGCCACTTACAAGCTAGGGAGCGAACAGGGGTTTGAGGAGGCAGACCATGGCCCCTGTAAAGAGAGGATAGAAAATCTGAGCCGGGCCCTCCGGAAAGCAAAAGGCATGGTGTTGTGTATGTACCTTTAAGAGAATAACTGGTCTCCGACTGCAGTACCGGCAGTGACCACCCCTGTATCAAAGGCGCTAGTGAGCCTCTGTTGTTTTAGTTTCACTATTGACTTCCACCAGTAAAGACGTGTTTTGTTTAACTCTGCTGTCCGTGTCTCAATCATTCACGGACTTAATACTGGCGACGAGGATGGGATACGAATCTACCTACAGTCTGCACCACCTCCTGGGATCCATTCCTACAGCGAAGTGAGCAGAGGTCGAGGCCAGAAAGAAAAGAAAGTAAGAGGCAGTTGAAACGGGCGTCGACCATGGGCATCCGCCCTGTGTTGCAGAGTTGAAGATTGCTGGAGAAGCTGTCGGATGCGGGGCCTGGTTCCTGTCGACGGTGCTTCAGCTAATCGGGCTGGTGGCAGGTAGTGCACTGATCCTTCCTGGGCTGCGGCGGTCGCGAACTCGAGTGGGTGGTTTGCAACGGGGCCGAGCAGCGTTGTCAGGAAGAAGAGAGAGAGAGGGTGGAGCACACAGGGCGCGGCCGGTGCTACGAAGCCGGGCTGCGTATAGACCCGCGAAGAGGGAGGCAAGAGTCCCACAGGGTTGTTCCACGATGGGAAAATAATTTTTACAAAAAATATTAAACGCGCAAGAAACCGTGGAAAGCAGCGCTAACAACAGCGGGGAAGAAGGCAAAGCACGGGAGGCGCCATCGTAATCAGCGGGGAAGAAGGCAAAGCGCGGGAGGCGCCATTTTGTTAAATCGGGGAAGAAGGCAAAGCGCGGGAGGCGCCATTTTAAATTTGCAAGGTGCCGAAGACTGGCTGTATCACTGCTTTTGATAATACAATAGAGGACTGGACCACGTATGTGGAAAGAGTCGAGGTATATTTCGAGGCAAACGAAATAGCGGAGGAGAAAAAGGCATCGATATTGTTAAACTTAATGGGCGCTAGAACGTACGGCCTATTGCGGGACCTGATTACTCCAGCCAAACCGAAGGCGAAGAGTTTTAACGAAATTGTTGCTGTCCTACAGGAACACCTAAACCCTGCACCACTGTTGATAGCAGAAAGATTTAAATTCCACAGGAGAACTCAGCACAAAGATGAGAGCAATGCTGAGTATCTTACGGAACTACGCAAGCTATCAAAGCACCGCCAGTTCGGAGCAGGACTGGCAGATACCCTACGGGACAAATTTGTCTGTGGACTCCTGAGTGAAGGAACACAGAAGAAGTTACTCTCAGAGAAAGAGCTGACGCTAGATAAGGCTTTTAGCGTGGCAGTATCGTATGAAGCAGCAGCCAGGGGAGCTGCAGAAATTCAACAAAAACCACAGGAATACGGCACCCACGAAATGACACGGGGATTTGCAAAATGTTATCGCTGCGGCAGAACTAACCATGACCAGAAGGACTGCTGGTCCAAAGACAAAATATGCAGGCAATGCGGGAAGATGGGACACATTGCACGAGTTTGCAGGTCTGGGAAGAAGACCAGCGACAACAAAAAGGCTACTAAGGAACCGTACAAGAAAGTACAAAAGATGACGGACAGTAGTTCCGAAGACCAGATGAGCGATAGTGAATCTGGGAACAGGAGACTAAGCTGTCTCAAACTTCACAATGTAATCGCAAAAGAGGATCACCAAACCATTTGGGTCACCCTCACGATAGCAGGGTCCCAAGTTAAAATGGAATTGGATACAGGATCAGCGCTAACCGTCATGAATCGACGAGACTACGAGCGGCTATTTCCACACATACCCTTGAGAGAGACATCCATCGTCTTGACGACGTATACGGGGCAAAAAGTATACCCCAGAGGAAAAATAAGGGTGCCTGTCGAATACAACGGCAAGAAAATACGGAAATTGTATCTCTACATACTGCCAAATGGTGGACCACCGTTATTGGGACGGGAATGGATCAGGAAGATAAACTTAGATTGGCACTCCGTTCATGCAATGACGGTGGATGGTAAAAAAGATGAAGACGTCACTCCTGGACGATTGTCAACAATCTTAACTAACGCCAAAGAGGTATTTCAACAAGAACTGGGCACGCTGAAAGGCGTAACCGCCTCGATAAAAATAGAAGAGAATGCAGTTCCCAAGTTTTTCTAAGCAAGACCGGTACCATATGCAATTCGCCCAGCCATCGAGGCAGAGCTGGAGAATCTGGAGAAGGCGGGCGTGTTGTCTAAGGTCGACTGGAGCGAGTGGGCGACACCCATCATTCCTGTCATGAAGAAAACGTTAAGCAATAAGTCCGGGGAGCCAAGGAAGATTCGCATCTGTGGGGATTTCAAGGTGACAGTGAACCCAGTCCTTCACACAGTACAATATCCTCTTCCAAGGATAGAAGACATCTTCGCCTCACTGTCTGGAGGGAAGCGTTTTACAAAAATTGACCTAGCACAAGCATATTTGCAGATGGAGGTTGAAGAGTCCTCTAGGAAGTATCTCACGATAAACACTCACAAAGGTCTTTACCAGTATCATCGATTGGTATTCGGAGTAGCATCGGCTCCGGCGATATGGCAAAGAGTGATGGAACAAGTCCTGCAAGGGATTCCGGGGACTCAGTGTTACTTGGACGACATCCTTGTGACGGGTGAAGATGACAGTGAACACCTTAACAACCTAGAACAGGTTCTCACTAGACTACGGGAACATGGGCTGCGAGCCAACCGCCCCAAGTGCGAATTCTTTAAGAAACAGATATCGTATTGTGGCCGCGTGATTGATGAGGAGGGGTTACATAAGTCCCCTGACAAAATTGAAGCGGTTGTTAAGGCCCCAGCGCCTGAAAATGTGTCGCAACTGAGGTCATTCCTCGGATTGGTGAATTACTATCATAAGTTTTTGCCGAATTTGTCGACACTTCTGCACCCACTGAACGCCCTGCTATGAACGGGGGTAGCATGGAAATGGAGCGATGATTGTAAGCGTGCTTTTCAGAAGAGTAAGGACTTAATCACTTCAAGGGAAGTATTGGCTCACTACAACCCAGCACTGCCGATCAGATTGGCGTGTGATGCGTCTCCCTACGGCATTGGGGTGGTACTGTCACATAAATTCCTTGATGGGTTAGAGAGGCCAATAGCTTTTGCGTCACGCTCGTTAACTTCTGCCGAGCGGAACTACGCCCAGATTGACAGAGAGGCCCTCAGCCTAGTGTGGGGGGTGAAGAAGTTCAATCACTACCTGCACGGTCAAAAATTTACTCTACTAACCGATTATCAACCTCTTGTCTCCATTTTCAACCCTCAGAAGGGCGTACCGATAATGACAGCACAACGGCTGCAGAGATGGTCCCTTTTCCTGGGGGCACACCAATATGACATCGAGTACAAAGGAACTAAACAGCATGGAAATGCTGATGGATTGTCACGCCTACCGTTGCCGACGGTGGAAGAAGAAGACCTTGCAGTGGATCCAATGGAGTTATTCCACTCGACCATAGTTGAATGTCTCGCTGTGACGAATGCAAACATAGAAAAGGAAACACGGAATGACCCGACACTATCACTGGTCTATGATTTAACGGTGAAGGGATGGCCAGCACATGGCGAACCACTGCTGCCAGCATTCTCGCCGAGAAGAGAACAGCTGTCAGTGTGCAGAGGAACCTTGATGTGTGGATCCAGAGTAGTAATTCCACCTAAGTTGATGGATAGAGTGCTCAATGAGCTTCATGAGGGTCATCTGGGTGGGGTAAAAATGAAGAACTTAGCCAGAGCGTTTGTGTGCTGGCCGGGAATCGATAGAGAAATCGACGAGATGACCAAGAGCTGTGCAGGATGCTAGAAGGTCCAAACCGCCCCACCACAAGCTCCTCTGCATCCATGGGAGTGGTCCTCATCTCCATGGCAAAGGGTGCACATTGATTTTGCTGGTCCCTTCATGGGCTCGATGTTTTTAATTGCGGTGGATGCACATTCAAAGTGGCCAGAGGTAATAAAAATGTCCTCAACCACCACGGAAAAAACTATCACAGTTTTACGAACCATATTCGCCAGGAATGGGCTGCCTGAACAGATTTGCTCTGACAATGGACCACAGTTTGTGTCTGAAGAGTTCCGGAGGTTCTTAAAGAACAATGGTGTTAAGCATTACACATCTGCCCCATATCATCCAGCCACTAATGGATTGGCCTAGAGGTTTGTCCAAACATTCAAGAAGGCTATCAAGGCAATGTGTAATGAAGATATACTCCTACAACACAAGGTGGACAACTTCTTGTTTGCCTACCGGAATGCGACACATGCGGTTACCAACCAAACTCCAGCCATGATGTTCTTCAATCGAAGACTACGATGCCGCTTGGATTTGGTTAAGCCAAATGTCCGAAGAGATGTGGAGAACAGGCAGTTTCAGAATATGAATGAAAGGCCGACCAGGAGTTTTAAGATAGGTCAACCAGTTTTGGCCCGGGACTACCGCACTGAGAAATGGCTGCCAGGAACGATTTGTACACGACAAGGACCTTTCATGTATACCGTGGACGTTGGGGAGAGCATTGTAAGACGCCATGCTGACCAGATTCTAGAGTCACTGGAAAACGTCAACTCCACACCACGATCTGATACACCTGGTAATGAAATCGACGTTCCAATTGCAGCTACCGCAGAATGGTAATATTGGAAGCAGATGAACCAAACAACGACATTGATCCTGACTCAACATTGCCAGAAGAACCTGATACCCCAAAGAGGCGTTATCCAGACAGAATCAGGAAGCCTCCTCAAAGACTGAACTTATAATTGCTTAAACTTAACCAATGTATCTTGCAACAGTAATTGTGATTGTAATTAGTTATCATTTAGTTGTCAAATGAATGTTATGTACTGTTTATCGAAAAGGGGAGGAATTGTTGTGTATGTACCTTTAAGAGAATAACTGGTCTCCGACTGCAGTACCGGCAGTGACCACCCCTGTATAAAAGGCGCTAGTGAGCCTCTGTTGTTTTAGTTTCACTATTGACTTCCACCAGTAAAGACGTGTTTTGTTTAACTCTGCTGTCCGTGTCTCAATCATTCACGGACTTCATACATGGTATGCCTCATAAGCCCAAAGGCAGGTCAGGCAGATTTTATGGGGAACGAGGGGAGGACAGTTCCAACGTAGTGCCTAGGGACGACCCGGTTGAGAGAGAGGAGACCTCACGACCACCACCCATAGTGCCAAGTTTCAGCGAGGTTTGGCAGCAAGGTGGGGTGGAACCAGGAGTGGAGCCAGAGGTGGAGGCGGAGGTAGAGCAACCCCCGCCCGTGAAGTCGGAGCCGGGACCGATGTGCCCAGCATGGCATCAGAGGTTCAGCCCACCCGCCAATGGCGATGATGAGGGACCCCTCCAAAACCAGTTCATATTACCCTTTAACACCCAACAGCTTAGGGCTATGGTCAACCATATCCCGAAGCTCTCCGAGAAGGGAGACCCCTCGATCCACTTCAGGGAAGCAGAGCAGGCAGCCAGCATCAACGACTGCGATGGTGCTGAGCAGGCCAAGATGCTGCTATTCTCCCTGCTATCCTCCAATCCCACTCTGACAAGTGTAAGAGGGGACAGAACGGGTACGGGGAGATTAGAGATGCGGTTCTGGAGGCCATGGGGATGAATGAGGGAAGTCCTTTCTCCCGTGTGGAGAAGACAGTACAGCTCCCAGGGGAGACCCCGCAGGCTTTTGCGGACCGGCTGTGGCCGGTGTACCGGAGAGCCTGTCCGGGGACGCCGGACCGGGGGTTCCTGAACAGGGATCTCCTGGCCCATTGGCTCCGTTGCCTGGTGGCGAACAGCTTGCCACAGGTCTGGGCCAAGGCAGAAGTCTGGTTCGACCCCAAAAATCCCCAGACCACCGAGCTTACGGTGATTAGGCAGCTAACTCTGGCCGATAAGAACGGTAGGGGAACCGATGCACACCCACCCAAGGGAAAGGTGCATAAGGTAAAACACGGACCGGGTAGGAAGGAGTGGCACCAGGAAGGGAGTAGCCCCCCAAACACAAAGACGAATTGTTACGGGTGTGGGAAGGATGGTCACTGGTGGAAGGAGTGCAAAAACCCTTGTAAGGATAACAAGGGAAAGAATTCCACAGCCCCAGCCCAAAAGGCGGAGGCAGGGATCACTCCCGCAGTGGTCGAGTCATTTTTGGACGCAATGAGGTCCATATTGACTGGCCATGTGAAAGTAGCAGCCGCCACCGGTGCTCTGACCCCATCAGCCCCATCCAACCAGCAGCCCTGACTAGAACCAGCGCAGCCTGTCGACCTGTGGCCCCTTGAAAATGATGAGGAGAGTAGGCCCTATGTTAGGATGGGGGTGAAGACGGTGCAGGGGAGATATTCGGTGGACACTGGAGCTTCCAGCACGGTGGTCCATTCAGAAGACCCGACCAATTCACCCAGGTCTAACAAGGTCCCATTTAGCCCAATGGGAGTCGCAGGGAACGAGCAGGCTGGGGAAATGGCCAAACTTTTGGCTATAGTTTTAGGATCCCTCCCTACCATGTGGGAGGATAACCAAAGGACCAACGAAGTGACCAAGCAGGGGGCCAGGGAAGGAGAGTTCTGGGATCCCTGTAGAGCAGGCCCGGTAGCCGCAATCCGGGACAAGGGAGGCACACAGGGGGTAGCTTTGGCCCCGGACTTAAAGCAGGTCCAAGCCCAAGATCCCGTCTGGGAGGCCGCCCCGGTAAGGGAAGAGAAAGAGGAGTCCCTAGAAGGCCCGTCCGGGGCAGCGGACGAGGTTTTAAAACAGGCTGCTGGTTACATCAACCAGTGTAAGCTGTTTAAACCTGAAAGGGGAAAGCAGCCAGTTGGGGAAAGGTCTGAGGATAAAGATCCTCAGCCTGCAGCAGGAGCGAGCTCACAGACTGCACAGGCAGGTGCTGTGGCTTGCTTGAAGGGAGGGGCCATCACACCCATCGATTGGGACACATCCCCGCTCTTCTGTGGTCCAGACGAGGGGGAGGGACCTGAGGGCAAAAACCCCGCCCCTAACCCAGGTGTAGAGAAGGAGGGACCTGAGGTCGAAAACCCCGCCCCAGACCCAGCCATGGGACCTGGGAGCGGAGACTCTCAGCTCGCAGCAGCAGGCTGCGAAAAGATACCTGCCCCTAGCCCGGGTTCGGGAGAGGTCAAGCCTGAGGGAGCAGCGGTTCGGATTAAAGGCCCATCGGCCAAGAAAGCCCCACCCGCCAAGGCCCCCAGAAGGTGCCCACGGACGCCCCAGCCGAGAAAGCTATGGTCACCAGCTCTCCAGCCACCAAGGGCCGCCCCTCGAGTCAGGGGGAGGTCCAAGGACGGAGGTCCTCAGCCAGCAGCCACAGGCTGCGAGGGACCAACAGTGCAGGGCGGTGCGGCCATGCCAGAGGTAGCGGTATGCCGCAGTCCAACCAGGAATTAGCTTGGCCGCCCGGAGACGGGCGGCGGTTGTACATAGTTTAGATAGTTTAAGTTTTGGTTATTGTTAAGTTTAAGTATTTAGCTTAAGTTTGGGTGTTTTAGCTTAAGTTAAATAAGGTGATGGGTAGTTTTAATTAAGTAGTAATCTGCTGAGAGTGTAAATGTTTGGGTCGAGGGACCCGACCATGCTTCACCAAGCCAGAGAATCTCTTGGGGACCTGGCTGCATGTTTTCGTATCCTTTTGCAGAAAGACTCTCAGGATGAAGGGGATCGTAATCCTACTCGCCCTGATGGGACTGAGCCGGGGAAGGAGGGGTGACGTGGAGGAGTCCGACATCTATGGGTGCTCGGGAGAGAGAGCACCCATAGCAACCAATGGGAGTGGCGAATGGGACGCGGAGGAGACCGCCGTTTACTTCCACGAGGGAAGGTGGCCAGGGTGGCTGGGGTCCAATTCGTCTCAGTACTCCAGCCAAACCGGGTTCACGTACGGGGAGGCCTCCCTCTTGTGCCCCAGGGTACAGGTCATTACCACAAGGGTTAGCGTCACCATTGGAAAGCGTATATGTTTAACGTGTAAAGGACACATTCCTCTGGATAGGTGGTGGTGGCTCAGGAAGCTGAGCAAAGAAATGAGAAACCCCGCAGTAAGATGGGAACGGTTGGGGAACAATACCCACCGGACGATTACAGGGACCCAGGGGGATTAAGTGTGTGCTGGGACAATTGGTGGGAACCGGATCAGGGGATTTATGTCTGCATGTGGGGGTCAGAGAAGGTCTGCCCCGCAGGCATATCCATCATTTTCCACCGGCAATGGCAAGATGTCGGGGAGGGGGTGGAGTGGGATTCCAGCCTGAAGGCGTGCGCGGACCCATACTCCTCGATCCCAGTGAATGCCACTGAGCTTGTGACCCGCCCCCGAAAGCCCCTGCCCAAGACTCAGGCAGCAAGGACACCCAGGGAAGGGTGCCCCACCACCACCAAGGGACCAGGGAATGGGCTGGTACTAGTACCTACCGATCAGGTGCTGTACCAGGGGGTACACTACGCGGTAGCTTCCATGATTTAAAATCTCACCGAGGTACACTTACCGGAGTGGTGCCCCAAAGAAACAGAGCAGCTATACCAGGCCCTATTAAAAGACATGTTCAGGAAGTTTTATGAGTTCGATTTCGCCCATGTTGACAAAACCAAACTACACCACACACCCCGAGTTTTTGGGTAATGCAGGGAGACAGACAGAGAAGGGGTGCATGGAATGATGTTTTTACTGCGTTTAACACAGGGTCCTCTGTCATCAACAGTTTAGATGACATAGAATTGCAGGCCCAGGTGAACGGTTTAAAAACACAGTTAAAGAAAATCTTAATGGATGAGAACAAGGTAGTGGGCTCGGAGTTGCATGAGGACCAGGCCATGACGGTCCATTTAAAGGAGATCATAGCGGAGTTGGAAAAGCACGCAAAGACGGTGAATGCTCTCATAAGGGAGGACAGAAATGCTTCTGACCAGGCTGCGCAGAATGAGGTGTGCATGCTATACGGGGCATGGTTGCTGGGTGAGGGCCGCAGTAATCTGGAGGATTTAAAACAGGGTTTGGTCCCCTCCTGGATTAGCAACAAGCACCTCACAGCCCTCCACCCATTTGAGAACACATTAAGCCCGTGCCAACTCCGGCTAGCTTCCAAAGCCTACCCAGTCCCCGTGGATTGTGGACGGTCCAACCACACAATCATGGGAGTAGTAGTTAGGATGCTGGTCATGGGTAGGACAGCCCAACCCACGCCGGTATACAGGGTTGAGAACATTGGAGTCATTCAAGGGGCTACGCACATTCGTTTCACAGCGGTCCCGCCTTACGTCATAAAGTGGGAGCACGCTATGACAGGTACCGACCTCTCAGGGTGCCGGAGCCGGGGAGCACACATAATCCTGTGTCCCCAGCACTTGAATGCCTATTCAAAACTGCAGTGTGGGTTCAGAGCTGCTGGCGCGAAACCTATAAATTGTACCATGGAGGCAATGGCAAAAGGCCATGTTCCCCTGTAGGTAGCATATATAGGAGGTGGGACATATTGTGTCACCACCGGCGCGTCCCACTACCAGCATGGACAGCATAGCTAGTGTCCGGTTAGTGACAGCAGTTTCTGTTTTAAACCCGAGGCAGAAGTTCAAGTGGCCCAGGAGCGAATTGTCCCCATTCCTGAACCCTCCACTGTTCACCTAACTGTGAAGGAGAATTTTATGAATTTGCAGAAGTATGTAGCGCATTTTGACTACGAAATTCCTTCTCTCCCTGAACACTTTACCAAAATACTCAAGGCCGTTATAGTTTCACAGAAACATTTTTACACTCTAGAGCAGAAAACAGTAGAGATAGGGGCTAAGATATTGGACATTGTGATTCCACCCTGGTGGGACATTTTCAATAACATAGAGGTCCCTTCGTGGATCAGACTGGCTTCCCACATTCTCGTGGTTTGCCAGTTAGGGATAGTGTTGTATCTAGTTTGTATTCAATGTAAGGGAAAAGTTCAGTTATTAGAATTCCGAAACCAGAAGATCTGGAAGGAACATTATGTGAAGGTGGAGGCAGACACGCCTGTTTAAGTCTTTTCCTTGTATTTTTGATTAAAGATTGTTGTTTTTTTGTGTTTGTTGTTTTTAATAAAGATTCTGCGACGCGTTGTTAATAAAGATGTGTACCAAGTGGTGCAGGGGTGTTGGACCCCTCCATGCTTGAATGTGTGTAAAAGTCTGTAATTATTCTATGTATGCTTATGTACACTACATTTTCGTGGAATGGGAAGTGCATGTGTCGTGGGTATATTAGATAGGTAATTACAGTAGAAAGTTGACAATGGAGGGTCAGAAAATTTTGCTCACCTTGTATGAATGATACTTCAAGCAAGTTTTAGTATCACAGGGGGAAGTGTAAGATTCGCAAAATCCCCACATTCCCCCAAAGTTATTAATAAAAGGGACCCTGCATGGACATTTTAAAAAAGGGTACCCAAAAGATGGCGTCCGCACCTCGTGACCAAAAGCCAGCAAGATTTTAAAAGCTTGGACTCTGCAGCACAGAACAAGCAGCTTTTGGGGAAATCAAAACCGAAAATGCAGTTTCTGTGAAAAAGGACTTTGTATTTTGAAAAGCAGACAGCAAACATTGAATATGCATTAAGCCAGATCGTAGACAGATCAAAACTAGTTAGGCCCATTCTTGAGGCCATCAAGTTGTCCGCATAAATAATCGGAAACAGCTTAAGGAAGCCATCGAGGCTGGACAGGTCGATTAGGATGTATTAATAACAATACAGCCCGGACATCAGGCCATTAGGTGCGATGATACGGCCATCTAAAAACAGTTAGTTCAGATTGCTATAATCATTTAAAGCAGCCCGCCAAAATTGGGACAATGGACTAACCTCATTTGGCGCGCAGATAAGGGCCATCTGAAGGAGTATAATTGTAGGCCCACCGGCGACCAAGGCTCGCTTGCTCCTTGCCCGCGTGGCCGCTGCTCCTTTCCCCTCCCGCGCTTGCCGCCTGGCCACTGCCCATGTCTTTCCCCACTCCATCAGGGATGCCCGGCATTGTACCAGGTGAACACGGGCAAACCAGGCCAGATGAGGCGGGACAAGACGAGACGAGGTGAAGTGAGATGAGATGAGACGAGACGAATTGGGAGGAGATTGAAGAACGCTTCGAATAATCGGGCCTTCAATTCAGCCGATCTGCGAATATCTTCATGCAAACTTCAACTGCTGCCCGGGGAAGAGGAACCATCATCCCTGCAAGGTATAGTACCCAAGCAAAGACTTTAACCTTGGGGTACCTTTAGCTGGAAGGCGACCTTGCAGCGCCCCGAGACCACGTGACGACGTCAAACCCCTGAGAGCAGAAAGTGCAAACCCCAAGCCCCACCGTTGTTTGAGTTTGGCAGATTTTGACTCGGTGAGCATGAATTCTGGCCCCTCATAGCTTAATCTAGTTAGGTATAGGGGGTGTGATAAGGATAAGGGGATTGTTAATATAGTTTGATTTCCCTCGATGTGCCATGTGTTCCCCATTCCCTGTATAAGCATAGTTATTTTTGTTTTTGCCTGTATTGTATGCTAGTAATTTTCTCGTAAGACTGTGTCAATTTCTGTTTTAATAAAATCTTGGTTTTCTTACATCCAAACCACCTGTCTACTCGAGTTTTCTGTATCGCCGCCTGTACCTAAGTCCGGTGTCTAGAGCCCAGGGGCGGGGGAGCGATTTGAACCACTCACAAACAGTCAGGGGCATAACTGACTGGGCGTACGCGCCACACCCGCCACCCCCTACAGGACACCAGGAGAACGCCCCTGTTCTTGTTGAATAATGTAACGGGATCTTTTCCATCCACTTGAGAGGGCTGATGAGGCCTCGGTTTAACGTCTCATCCATAAGACGGCACCTCCGACAGCGCAGCGCTCCCTCAGTGCCGGCACTGGAAGTCTCAGCCTGGATTATGTGTTCCTACCTGTGGGGTGGGGTTGAAACCCATGACCTTCATCTGATCCTGAGTTGGGGGCTGCTACCACTGAGCCAAGACTGAGACCCAAGCAGGACAGGGGGGAGTATGAGCAGCCTGCACGCCCGCTAGTCGGATATTGATGCGCCTGAATTCCTGCCACCTCAGTATCCAATTCCTGGAAGTCTACTTGTGCCACATATATGTGTCCAATTCATTGCCATCTGTGTGTAGATAACAGAACACGCTGGAAAAACTCAGCAGGCCAGGCAGCATCCGTAGAGAGAGAAACAGAGTTAACGTTTCAGGTCGAAGACCTTTCGTCAGAACTGACGAAAGGTCTTTGACCTGAAACGTTAACTCTGTTTCTCTCTCCACGGATGCTGCCTGGCCTGCTGAGTTGTTTCAGCGTTTTCTGTTGTTATTTCAGATTTCCAGCATGCGCAGTATTTTGCTATTGTATGTGTGTAGATAATGCTCATTGTCTCCCAATGTAAAGGGAGGAGACCATCCTCCAATCCTCAGCAGTCTAACGCTAATGTAATGATAATGTAATGACTACAGATGCAATTTATTGATGTCAGGAGATTAATGGATAACACAGTGCATGCAGTAAACATGTAAATATCATTTATCATTTAAAGTGATTATACTATTATATGTGGACTCATCTGGATGTAGCACCTTAATTATCTTTGTACACATTGTGCTGAACCGCTCTGACACAATTCCCACACGCCCATGTGCAAACTAATAGGAGTAATAAGTTCAGCTCGAGGACGCATGCCTTAGAAAAATTCATTTACTTAACCCAAATTAATAACAATCCTATATCTGTGGGCACATAACCCTCTGCTTTATGAAAATTAATTTACCGTTACTCTAATAAATAAATTTGACTATTATTGGTTGTCCTAACTCGATCTGTTTCAGTACTTTAGCGACATATTCGGTAAGAACTTAAGAAACAGGAGCTGGAGCCGGCCACATGGCCCCTCGAGCCTGCTCCGCCACACAGCCCCTCGAGCCTGCTCCGCCACACGGCCCCTCTAGCCTGCTACGCCACACGGCCCCTCGAGCCTGCTCCGCCACACGGCCCCTCGAGCCTGCTCCGCCATTCAATACGGCCATGGCTGATCATCGACCTCAACTCCACTTTCTCGCCCGATCCCCGTATCCCTTATTTGGAATGTTCCTTTGGGTTTTTTTTTCATGTCCCTCAGCTGGGTATCTGAAACCCACCACCACGTTTGAGAGTCCCCCAAACTAAGCTTCGAATAAATGCGCTCGTTTTTTGGGTTCGCGAGTAGGGGTTCGCCCACTCTGGGTGGACAGGTTCCAGGAGGTTTCATCACCTGACCTCCTGCCTCCAACCGCCCCGCCCCCACGCTCCTGCCATTGGTCGCTCGACATGTCCATCCCCACGGTGACCCGCCTTCCCACAGCCAATCAGAAAGCTGACAGACTCTTCATTATCCCAGTTGGATGATTCTTGACTGTCAATCAAGAAAGAAAGACCTGCATTTCTATAGCGCCTTTCATGACCACCTTACAACCAATGAAGTACTCTTTGAAGTGTGGTCACTGTTGTAATGTGGGAAACGCAGCAGATAGTTTGCACACAGCAAGCTCCCACAAACAGCAATGTGATAATGACCAGATAATCTGTTTTAGTGCAAGTCGCATTAAGTTTAAGCAGACTTTGGTAAGTGGCAGAAAAAGTCTTTTAAGTGCATTTACTGAATTTTAGAGAGTAAAAAAGTGAATTATTTGAAGTAAGTTTAATTTTTTAGAGTAAATTAAGCTGTTGGGGAGTTGAAACCAGAAGTAGAATCCGGGTATAAAAAGGGGCAGGCTTAGAGCTGCAGGCTGAGTGTAATCCCATTGAGTGTAAGTAGAGTTTGGTAAGTGGCAGAGTTCGGGCAAGTGGGAGGTGAGGGGATGCTTGTTGCTCTGTTTTGCTTCCCTCTCTCAGGCTAATCCAACACTGCGGACGTGGAGCAGTGAGAGAATTCAACCAGACAGGTCCCCCAGACAGCTTCCACGAGGGAGGTTGGTGATCAGCTGGTTGGTAGGTTCTCTTCCTTCTCTTCTATACCTTTAAGTTGGTAAGTCCTATTAAATAGTGGTGTAATATTATCATCTATATCGGGGCAGAGGGTCTTCATAACTAATAATAAGAAATTTAATTAATTACACAGAAATGGGTGAACAGGTGATGTGTCACTGTTGTGAAATGTGGGAGCTGGTGGACCCCATTGAGGCTCACGGTGATTACATTTGTGATAAGTGTTTGCTGCTAGAGGAACTCAAGCTCCATGTTAAAGAGCTTGAGACCGAGCTTCAGACACTGCGACACATCAGGGAGGGGGAGAAGTTCCTGGACTCTATGTTTCAGGAGGTGGTCACACCTATGAAATTAATTACTGCAGATGTAGTCCGTGGTCAGGGACAGGATGGTTTGACTACGAGTGAGGAAGGAACAGGGATCCAGGATGTAGTGTTGAAGGAGCCGCAGCCCTTGCTCTTGTCAAGCAGGATTGAGGTTCTTACTCCCTGTGAGGGCGGGAGTGGGGACTGCAGAGAGGATGAGCAACCTGGCCACAGCACCGTGGTACAGGGGGCCATTCAAGTGGAGGGAGTAAAAAGAAATGTTGTAGTGGTAGGGGATAGTATCATTAGGGGGATAGATAGGGTTCTCTGCAGTCAACAGCAGGAGTCCCGAAGGCTGTGTTGCCTGCCCAGTGCCAGGGTTAAGGGCATCTCTTCTGGGCTGGAAAGAAACTTGGAGTGGGAGGGGGAGGATCCAGTTGTCGTGGTCCATGTTGGTACAAACGACGTAGATAGGACAAGGAAGAAGGTTGTGTTAAAGGAGTATGAGCAGCTAGGGGCCAAATTAAAAAACAGAACCTCAAGGGTAATAATCTCTGGGTTATTACCTGAGCCACGAGCGAATTTGGCTAGGATAAATAAAATTAAAGACTTAAATGCGTGGCTCAAAGACTGGTGTGGGAGAAATGTGTTTTGCTTCTTGGGACACTGGCACCAGTACTGGGACAGGAGGGAGCTGTTCCGTTGGGATGGACTCCACTTGACCAGTGCTGGGACTAGAGTCCTGGCGAATCATATAACTAGGGCTGCAGAGAGGGCTTTAAACTAATTAGTGGGGGGGAGGTTTCCAGAGAGCAAATAACAGAAATGACAATGGAGAAGGTCATAGACTTAGGTAGCAGTGGGGAAATTAAAAAACAGAACATGTCAGGAAGGGACAGAAGGTATGGAGTAAAAGGTAAAGTAGTAAAAGGGGAAAAAACAGGAACTAAGTGTCACAAAACATATTTGGATTCTTTATCTGAATGCATGTAGCATTCGTAACAAAATGAAGGAGTTAATGGCACAAATAACTACATATGGGTATGATCTTGTGGCCATTACAGAAACATGGCTGCAGGGTGACCATGACTGGGAATTAAACATACCAGGTTATTTAACAATCAGGAAGGACAGGCAGGAAGGGAGGGGAGGTGGGGTGGCTATGTTAATAAAGGAAGGAATCACTATAATACAGAGAAATGATATTGGGTCAAAGGAGCAGGATAGTGAAACAGTTTGGGTAGAGATAAGGAATAATAAGGGGAAAAAAGCATTAGTGGGCGTAGTCTATAGGCCTCCGAACAGTTGCAACTCTGTTGGATGGAGTATTAATCAGGAAATAGTTGAGGCTTGTAATAAGGGAACAGCTATAATTATGGGGGATTTTAACTATCATATTAACTGGACAAATCAAATTGGGCAGAGCAGCCTTGAGGATGAGTTCATTGAGTGTATTAGGGATGGGTTTCTTGAGCAGTATGTAACTGAACAGACCAGGGGGCAAGCAACTTTAGGTTTCGTCCTGTGTAATGAGACAGGATTAATTAAAAATGTCCTAGTAAAGGATCCCCTTGGAATGAGTGACCATAACATGGTTGAATTCCATATTCAAGTAGAGGGTGAGGAGGTTGGATCTCAAACAAGTGTGCTGAGCTTGAATAAAGGAGACTATGAAGGTATGAGAGCGGAATTGATTAGAGTGGACTGGGAAAATAGATTAAAGGGTAAGACGGTACATGATCAGTGGTGTACATTTAAGGAGTTATTTTACAACTTCCAAAAAATATATATTCCACTGAGGAAAAAAGGGTGTAAAAGAAAAGATAGCCATCCGTGGCTAAGTAAAGTAATTAAGGATAGTATCCAACTAAAAACAAGGGCATATAAGGTCGCCAAATCTAGTGGGAGGATAGAAGATTGGGAAGTCTTTAAAAGACAGCAAAAAATAACAAAGATTGATTAAGAAAGGGAAAATAGATTATGAAAGTAAATTAGCAAAAAATATTAAAACAGATAGCAAAAGTTTCTATAGTTATATAAAAAGAAAAAGGGTGGCTAAAGTAAATGTTGGTCCCTTAGAGGATGAGACCGGGAAATTAATGGTGGGAAACATGGAGATGGCAAAAACGCTGAACAAATATTTTGTATCAGTCTTTACAGTAGAGGACACTAAGAATATCCCAACACTGGACAAACAGGGGGCTCTAGGGGGAGAGGAACTAAATACGATTAAAATCACTAAGGAAGTGGTACTTGGTAAAATAATGGGACTTAAGCCGCATAAATCCCCTGCACCTGATGACTTACATCCTAGGGTCTTGAGGGAAGTGGCGGTAGGGATTGTGGATGCATTGGTAATAATTTTCCAAAACTCCCTGGACTCAGCAAAGGTCCCGGCAGATTGGAAAACTGTTAATGTAACACCCTTATTTAAAAAGGGTAGTAGGCAGAAGGCTGGAAACTATAGACCTGTTAGCCTAACATCTGTGGTTGGTAAAATGTTAGAGTCCATTATTAAGGAGACAGTAATGGGACATTTGGATAAACATAATTTAATAGGACAAACTCAGCATGGTTTCATGAAGGGGAAGTCATGTTTGACAAATTTGCTTGAGTTCTTTGAGGAAGTTACAGGGTGGATAAAGAAGAACCAGTGGACGTAGTGTATTTAGACTTCCAAAAGGCATTTGACAAGGTGCCACACAAAAGATTATTGCTCAAGATAAAAAATCACGGGATTGGGGGTAATATTCTGGCGTGGGTGGAGAATTGGCTCTCTAACAGAAAGCAGAGAGTTGGGATAAATGGTTCATTCTCAGACTGGCAATCAGTAACTAGTGGTGTTCCGCAGGGGTCAGTGCTGGGTCCCCAACTCTTTATAATCTATATTAATGATTTGGAGGAGGGGACCGAGTGTAACATATCAAAGTTTGCAGATGATACAAAGATGGGAGGGAAAGTAGTGAGTGAGGAGGACATAAAAAACCTGCATAGTGACATAAACAGGCTAAGTAAGTGGGCAGAGATTTGGCAGATGGAATACAATACTGGAAAGTGTGAGGTTATCTTAATGGCAAGAAACTGGAAAGTACTGTAGTACAAAGGGATCTGGGGGTCCTGGTGCACGAAACTCAAAAAGTTAGTATGCAGGTGCAGCAAGTGATCAAGAAGGCCAGTGGAATGTTGGCTTTTATTGCTAGGGGGATAGAATATAAAAACAGGGAGGTATTGCTGCAGTTATACAAGGTATTGGTGAGACCGCACCTGGAATACTGCATACAGTTTTGGTGTCCATACTTAAGAAAAGACATACTTGCTCTCGAGTCAGTACAAAGAAGGTTCACTCGGTTAATCCCGGGGATGAGGAGGTGGTCATATGAGGAGAGGTTGAATAGATTGGGACTCTACTCATTGGAGTTCAGAAGAATGAGAGGCGACCTTATTGAAACATATAAGATTGTGAAGGGGCTTGATCGGGTGGATGCGGTGAGGATGTTCCCAATGATGGGTGAAACTAGAACTAGGGGGTATAATCTTAAAATAAGGGGCTGCTCTTTCAAAACTGAGATGAGGAGAAACTTCTTCATTCAGAGGGTGGTAGGTTTGTGGAATTTGCTGCCCCAGAAAGCTGTGGAAGCTACATCATTAAATAAATTTAAAACAGAAATAGATAGTTTCCTAGAAGTAAAGGGAATTAAGGGTTACGGGGAGCGGGCAGGAAATTGGACATGAGTCTAGGTTCGGAATGGTCATGGCCCTGTGGGTAGTGGAGTGGGCCCAGGGGCCGTGTAGCCTGGTTCTGCTCCTACTTCTTGTGTTCTAATTCTGTATTAGATTTCAGGAGATGGTTTTATTCCTGTTCCTGGCTGGGGTGGAGATCGCCTTTACAGAAGGTAAGTACTGTAGAAAATATAGGGACAGAGTGATCTCCTGAAAGAGTTTCGATCGCCTAGATGGGTCGGAGAGGAATTTCCCAGATTTTTTCTCCCAAATTGGCCATTGGGTTTTTTATCTGGTTTTTCGCCTCTCCCGGGAGATCACATGGGTTCGGGTGGGATGGAGAGTGATAGAAGATTTGAGGTTAGGATCAGATCAGCCATGATCTTATTGAATGGTGGAGCAGGCTCGACGGGCCGATTGGCCTACTCCTGCTCCTATTTCTTATGTTCTTATTGATACGCTTATCAATTACTTCATAAAAGGTGATGAGTCGAAGAAGAGATGATGAGTCGAAAGAAGAGATGAATAAGGCTTTTATTAGCTAAGAAGAGACCATGCTTCTTCGTGAGTGACTGAACAAGTCTGAACGAAACCCACACAGTGGTGGGTGGAGTCAGCTGAGGCATGCCTCCATACACAGCGCCACCCAGAGGTGGCAATATACAATACAGTGGTTTACCACATTCACCCCTTGTTTAATGTGAAGTCCGGCGGGGTGAAGGGTACTACAAGTTAAGTCTATCAGGAGGCCTTGTCTGACGTCCTGATCGTCGTGGTGGCGGCGGTGGTGTTGCAGCATCCGACGTCGGGTCTGGTGTCTGGGTGGTTGGCGAAGATTCCTGGGGCTTTGGCATGCCGTCTGCAGGGGTTGGGTTGGGAGGGGTGGTGGGGGATAACAGTGGTAAGGGGGATAACGGTGGTAAGGGGGATAACGGTGGTAATTCAGGGGTACCCGAGGGTGCGAGATCTCGTATGGAGACCGTGTCCTCCCGCCCGTCTGGGTATGTCACCCAGGCATACTGGGGGTTGGCGTGTAGGAGGTGCACCCGCTCGACCAGGGGGTCCGTTTTATGCGTCCTCACGTGCCTCCGCAGTAGGACGGGCCCAGGAGAAGTCAACCATGCCGGTAGCGAGGTTCCCGATGTAGACTTCCGGGGGAAAACGAACATTTTCTCATGAGGGGTCGCATTAGTGGCAGTACAAAGCAGTGACCGAATGGAGTGAAGCGCTGCAGGGAGGACCTCCTGCCAGCGGGAGATCGGAAGGCCCTTAGATTTTAGTGCTAAGAGGACTGCCTTCCAAACCGTCGCGTTCTCCCTTTCCACTTGGCCGTTCCCCCGGGGGTTGTAACTGGTGGTCCTGCTCGTGGCGATACCTCTTGTTAGCAGGTACTGCCGAAGTTCGTCGCTCATGAACGATGAGCCCCTGTCGCTATGTATATAGCTGGGGAACCCGAACAGAGCGAAGATGTCATTCAGACACTTGATGACCGTGGTACTGGTCATGTCTGGGCAAGGGATGGCAAAGGGGAAACGGGAGTACTCATCAACTATGTTGAGGAAGTACACATTGCGGTCAGCGGAGGGGAGGGGCCCTTTAAAATCGACGCTCAGGCGTTCGAAGGGGCGGGTGGCCTTGATCAGGCTTGCTCTGTCCGGCCTATAGAAGTGCGGTTTGCACTCGGCGCAGATTTGGCAGCTCTTGGTCATGGTCCTGACCTCCTCGATGGAGTAGGGCAGGTTACGGGATTTGATAAAATGGAAAAACCTGGTGACCCCCGGGTGGCAGAGGTCATTGTGGAGGGACTGCAGCCTATCACTCTGCGCGTTGGCGCATGTACCACGTGATAGGGCATCTGGGGGCTCATTGAGTTTCCCTGGCCGATACAAGATATCATAATTGTAGGTGGAGAGTTCGATTCTCCACCTCAAGATCTTGTCGTTCTTGATTTTACCCCTCTGCTTATTATTAAACATAAAAGCTACTGAACGCTGGTCAGTGAGCAGGGTAAATCGTTTCCCGGCCAGGTAATGCCTCCAGTGACGCACCGCTTCTACAATAGCCTGGGCCTCCTTTTCGACGGAGGAGTGTCTCGTCTCGGGGCCCTGGAGGGTCCTTGAGAAAAAGGCCACGGGTCTGCCCGCCTGGTTAAGGGTCGCGGCTAGGGCGAAGTCGGAGGCATCGCTCTCCACTTGGAAGGGGATGGACTCATCCACCGCGTGCATTGCGGCCTTCGCGATATCGTTCTTGATAAGAGTGAAGGCTGCACACGCCTCTGGTGTCAGGGGGAAGGAGGTGGCTTTGATGAGGGGCCTGGCTTTGTCTGCATAGAGGGGCACCCACTGGGCGTAGTAGGAGAAAAACCCCAGGCATCTCTTCAGTGCTTTTTGGCAGTGGGGAAGGGGTAGCTCCATTAGGGGGCGCATTCTGTCAGGGTCGGGCCCGATGACTCCGTTCTCCACCACGCAGCCGAGGATGGCCAGGCGCTTGGTGTGAAACATACATTTTTCCTTATTGTACGTTAGGTTCAGCCGTTGGGCCGTACGGAGGAAATTTGCTAGATTAACGTCGTGGTCCTGCTGGTCGTGGCCGCAGATGGTGACGTTATCCAAATAGGGGAAGGTTGCCCGCAGCGCGTTCTGGTCAACCATTCGGTCCATCTCCCTTTGGAAGACCGAAACCCCGTTGGTGACGCCGAAGGGGACCCTAAGGAAGTGGTAGAGGCGGCCGTTTGCCTCGAAGGCAGTATACTGGCGGTCCTCATGGCGGATGGGCAGCTGGTGGTACGCTGACTTAAGGTCGATGGTGGAGAATACTTTGTATTGCGCAATCTGATTGACCATATCAGATATGCGAGGGAGGGGTACGCGTCCAGCTGGGTGTACCGGTTTATGGTTTGGCTGTAGTCGATTACCATGCGGCGTTTTGCAGTGGTTTTAACGACTACAACCTGGGCTCGCCAGGGGCTAGTGCTACCTTCGATAATGCCCTCCTTCAAGAGCCGCTCCACCTCAGAGCTGATAAAAGCTCTGTCCCCGGCACTGTACCGCCTGCTTTTGGTAGCGATGGGTTTACAGTCGCGGGTGAGGTTAGCGAACAGGGGAGGGGGGGGGACTTTTAATGTGGAAAGGCTGCAGGTGGTTTGCAGCGGGCGATTTAAAAGTTGTTGGTTGCAGACTGTGAGTGGGGGGAGGGGTCCACCGTATGCTAGTGTGACACTCTTAAGGTGGCACTGAAAATCCAACCCTAGCAGGACGGCAGCGCAAAGACGGGGCAGGACTAGCAGTTTAAATTTTTGATATTCAGTGCCCCCTACTGACAGGGTCACCACACAGTAGCCGCTGATGTCCATTGACTGGGACTTGGACGCCATAGAAATGCGATGGTGCGTTGGCAGAATCGTGAGGGAGTGGCTACGTACCGTGTCGGGGTGGACGAAACTCTCTGTGCTCCCGCTGTCGATCAGGCAACTGGTGGCGCGGCCGTTTACCGCGATATCCATCATGGAGCTGGATAGATGGTGAGGGTGGCCTTGATCCAGCGTCACGGAGGCCAGTATGTGGCTTAGTGAGTCACTATAGTCATCCGCCGAGACGGTGGTCGGTTCCGGTGACGAAATGGCGGTTGAGTGCGTTGGATACGATGGCGGCGGATGCCATGCGGCCGGGGGTACACAAAATGGCAGATAAGATGGCTGCTCCCACGGCCCGCACGCTGCGCTGCTGGCTGGCTTCCCCTTGCAGGCGTTAGCGTAATGGCCTTTCTTCCCGCAGCCCGAGCAGGTAGCTGTCTTAGCTGGGCAGTGCGCTCTGGGATGTTTTAACTGGCCACAGAAATAGCATTTTTGGGCCTGGTTACTGGGCATCGAAGCAGTTCTTACCGGAGGCTGCTGTCTCGGTTGGGTCGCTGCAGCGGTTGGTGCCGGGGGCGGCGGTCCCGTGTCCCACGGTTTCGATTGCCATGTCTCGGCGCCGTTACGGGGGTATGCCTCGAGGTTTCGGTGGGCCTCCTCTAACGAGAGCGCAAGGGCAATGGCCGTCTTCAGGTCGGGTTCCTTGCTTTCTAGCAGTCTCTGCCGGGTGTGGTCTGACTGGAGGCCCCTGACGAAGGCATCACAGGCGAGTCCCTGCGCGTGCTCCACAGCCGTTACCGCTTTACAATCGCAGTCTCTGCAGAGTGCCAGTAGCGCCCGTGCAAATGCCCCTACCGATTCTCCCGGTTGCTGCCTGCGGGATCCCAAGAGGTGTCGGGCGTAAATTGTGTTCACTGGGCGCGTATATTGCCCTTTTAGTAGCTCGAGGGCCGCCACGTACGTATTAGAGTCCCGGATTAGCATATATACTTGATGGCTCACCTGGGCGGTCAAACTTTTCAGTTTGTGATCCTCCTCTGTAACCTGTGAGATTGCGAGGAAGGATTCAAAGCAGCTCAGCCAGTGTTCAAACTTGGCTGATGCACCCACATCTTGAGGGTCGAGGTCCAGGCGTGGTGGTCTGAGGGCTCTCAGCAATGTCTGCTGTATCCGTTGCTGTTGTTGCTCCTCAGGTGTCGCCATTTAACTTTTAGCTAATAAAATTGATACGCTTATCAATTACTTCATAAAAGGTGATGAGTCGAAGAAGAGATGATGAGTCGAAAGAAGAGATGAATAAGGCTTTTATTAGCTAAGAAGAGACCATGCTTCTTCGTGAGTGACTGAACAAGTCTGAACGAAACCCACACAGTGGTGGGTGGAGTCAGCTGAGGCATGCCTCCATACACAGCGCCACCCAGAGGTGGCAATATACAATACAGTGGTTTACCATACTTATGTTGGTTGAGGGATAAATATTGGCCCCAGGACACCGGGGATAACTCCGCTGCTCTTTTTTGAAAAGTGCCATGGGATCTTTTATGTCCACCTGGGAGAGCAGACGGGGCCTTGGTTTAACGTCTCATCTGAAAGATGGCACCTCTGACAGTGCAGCACTCCTTCAGGACTGCACTGGGAGTGCCAGCTTGGCTTTATGTGCTCAAGTCCCTGGAGTAGGACTTGAACCCACAACCTTCTGATTCCAAGAGGCGAGTGTGCTACCCACTTTTTTTTTATTAATATACTTTTTTGAACCTTAAGAACATTTACAACATCGCGATCATTTCATTGTATGATACAAATCAATTCTGCCGCTCTGCACAGCCATTCTGCCACCACATTTTAACATTAAAACCTAAAGTTTAATTTGTCTCCTGTAACATATATTAATCGATTGTACTTTAAAAATTGGTTGTAAAATACTATCCTTAAATTCTTTTCTGAATAAAACATCCACAGAGCCCTATAATGATCTTTTAGCTTATATTTAAAATACTCTTTTAGATTGATTCTCTTCCCCTTAAAAAACAGAGCATTCCTTCTTTGCACAATCACGAATCTAGCTAAACTGAACAATAAATTAATTGCCGCTCCGCTAGACTCGGGCAGACTCTCCTGCAATCCCCATCTCAAAATTGAGTCCCACGGGATTCCCATTGTCACTCTTCGGTCCCCACCCAGCAAAATAACTTCACACAACTGTCGAACATAGTACTTAAAGTCATTTAACTGCGGACATAACACCAGTAAATGGGATAGAGTCTCATCCTGTGTCCCACATACTGGGCAAGTTGTCGCCTCCACACGTCCAATCTTGCACAAGACCGTCATGGTAAAAATCTGGTTATGGGCCAATTTGAAATCCAGTTCAATCCATTCTGGACATTTAAAATTCGCCCACACTCCCTTCCAAACCCTGTTGAAGTCCAGCTGTGGGTATATACTCTGCCAAAACTCCTGACCAGCAGGTGTCTTAAATCTCCATTCTCTAAATACCTCACAGAAATCTCGAGTATTACAATTGTCAAATTGGATCAACTCTCCCCCTTTCTCCAGCAGAAAGCTTGGAAAAGCGGGACGCATTTTACTTCCTTTGGAGATTTCCGCATTTATTTCTTCCATCCAATCCTGTGGCATTGCCCTCACAATCTTCTCATGCATGATTCCTATTGCTTTTTCCTCTACCTCCTGATCCTCCTCCCACACCACGTCCCTCACTATCGCTTTCGGCAACCAACCTGGAATTACCTTGTATAATACATCTTTCACAGATAAAATCCCAGCTTTTATAAAAGCTTGATTAAATAAGACCTCTCCTTCGATATTGACTCACCTGTTCAAAAATAAGGGCTGTTCTAAAAATTCCTCAGCCCCCTTGGGCATAAACTGCACACGTTTTAAAAATTGGGCCCAAGTCTCAACAACCCCCTTATAAAACCTAAGGAGAAGTTTAATCGATTTCAAAAACATATTATTATATTCCATATACAATATCCCCTGCCCTCCTATCCCACTTTGTTTTAAAAAATGCTCAAAACAACTCTTCCAAAAACTTGCATTTGACTTCTGAAGAAATCTCTTCACCCATTTGATTCTAAAGGAGTTTTTCTTCAAATCATTATCTGGGAAGTTGAGTCCTCCCTGATTTCTCCGTCCAATGATGGTATTGTAAGCCACCAAGCTGGTTTCCCTTCCCATAAAAACCTCACACAAGCCTCTCGGATGGAATTTTCCGCCCACTCAGGAATATCCTCCACCGTCAATAAGTACCATAGCTTAGATAGCAGGAGGGCAGACACCACTGTCGCTCTTCCTTGCACTTTCAACCACCTTCTTTCCCATCTTCCCAAAATCTTTTTAATTTTCATAACCTTCGATTCCCAATTTAATCGATCCACTTCATCCCTGTCTTTCTTGCACCCCATATGCACCCCCAGAACTTCCAAAACCTCCACCACCTTAAAGGGACATTCCCCCAACCATTCCCCCCTACCCCTCCCTGCAACCAGGCATTGGGACTTACTATAATTCACTCTGGCTCCTGAAGCTCTGCAATATTCCTCCACTACCTCCATAGCTTTCCTCACTGACTCCCCATTTCTCAATGTTAAGGTTGTGTCATCTGCATATTGGTGTATCACCAACACCAGCCCAGAACTGGGGACCACAATCCCAACTACACCTTTCGCATCATGTAACCTAATGGTTCTGCTACCAATGTGTACAACAATGGGGACAGGGGACAACCTTGTCTCACTGATCTCTGTATTGGAAAATACTTGGATAAAAACCATTACATTTAACACAGCTAAATATGTTTGAATAAAAAATCCTTATCCACTGAATGAAATTTTCCTTGTAACCAAATGCTTCCAAAACCATCAAAGAAACTCATGAGAGACCCTATCAAATGCTTTCTCTTGATCTATCTTTAATACATAAGCCTCCCTCCCACTCTCTTCCATGAGCTCTATCGCATCTCGGATTGAGACCACAGAGTCTGCGATGTCCCGGCCTATGTCTCCATAGGACTGAGAGGGCAAAACTATCTGCGGTAACACCTCCTTCAAACGATTTGCCATAACCCTCGCCAAGAACTTATAATCCACATTTATTAATGTGATGGGCCTCCAATTCTTCAGATCCCGTCTATCCCCTTTATTTTTATATAAGCTAAGCTTAAGACACCTCTCCTCATAGATGGGGCCAGGCTTCCCTCAATTTTAATTTCCTTAAAAACTTCTAAGAGCAATGGACTTAAAATCTCAAAAAATTCTTTATAAAATTCTGCACTTAGTCCATCGGACCCTGGGCTTTCCCCCCCCCCCTTCATTCCACTTATTGCTACTTTTATTTCCGCTAATCCTACTTCTTTGTCACACATGCTTCTCTCATCCTCCTTTAAACCCTCTTCAATAAAAGCAGTAACCTTCTCCATCGCCAAATTGGAAATGTCTTCTTTTGTATATAACTCTTGATAAAAGCTGCTAGCCGCCTCTAAAATCTCCCCACTTTCATGAATGATCTTCTCCCCAACCTTCAACTCTTCAATTAACGATAATCTCTGTTGCAGCTTCACTTGCTCTAAAAAATATCTAGTGCATCTTTCGCCCTCCAATGCATCTCTAGCCTTTGCACGGAGAATGGCCCCCTTGCATTTTTCAGCTTGCAATAATTCTTTAGCACCCGGAACTTAGGCCTAGAAATTGGGTTTTGGCGCAGCGACGGCTTTAGCGCCGGAAGTTAGTGCCGGAGCTAAGTCGCGCTGGGCGGGCCAAAAAGTCACTAGTTCTGCGCCCAAACGGCTGCCGGCGCTGCTGACAGCTGTTTGCGCCTGAAAACTGGCGCTACGCGCTGAATTGCGGCGCTATTCCGGCGCTGCGGCGCCCGCTGCGGTGCGGCAGGTTCGGGAAGTGCAGGCCTCCTCCTTCCCTTAAGGAGGAGCTGCCTGCACCCGGCCGCGGCCCGCGTAAATCATTGTAAAAATGAGCCCGGCACCTCGGACAAGTGCCGGGCTTGCATCTGTCCCGGGGGGGGGGGGGAGAAGTCCGGGGAGGGAGCTGCGGCCAGGCGGCCGGCGGGAAAGCGGCCGGCCGCCGCGGGGCCTTTAATGCGCCGGCGCAAAGTCCAGTAAGGCACCTCTGCCAGAACGTTGCTTGCGGCTGCCACGGGCGAGGCGGCCGCAAGTCAATTTCGGAGTTCGGGCGGGTTACCATGGCAACCGGGATGCTGCGCACGCAGATGACGTCATCGGTGCCGGCGCAGCGCTAACGGCCTAACGCCGATTTAGGGACCCACTCAATTTCCAAACTGGCCATAACTCCGGCGCTAGGCCCTCTAGCGCCTCAAAAGCGGCGCTAAGCCTACCGAATTTCTAGGCCTTAGTCTCTGCTCCCTTATCCCCTCCGTCAACTGCTTTACAGACATCCGTAAACCTTTTGTTTATATTCTCTTCTCGATGCCGGTTTGCTGCCGCTCTCTTTTTCTCATAACGTACCGAAAAAACTTTTACCTCATGAAATTGTCCCACCAAACTCTTCTTTCTTTCAAGAACAAAGGTTCCTTCCGAGCATTCTTTATTATATTTATATTCCCTTCTTTATAAGCAATTTCTTTCAGGTATTGATTGTTTAAAATCCACACCCCTGAACCAATCTTAACTCTGCTGTTCCTAATTCTAAGAACCAAAGCCGAGTGATCACTAAAAAATACTTTTTTATAATAAATCTCCATCACCTCAGAATTTAACCCTTCCCGCATTAACACAAAATCTATTCGGCTCTGTTTTAAAACATCACCCACCCAACTTGATCTGGAGAACTCCCTTTTTATGGGGTTCCGGTCCCTCCATAAGTCTCTCAAATTTAAATTTGCCATAATTTTTACAATCATCCCTCTGGAGTTATCATCCTTAAAGGTCATCTGGGCTGAAATGTCCATCCGAGATAAAAATACATTAAAATCCCCCACTATACAAGGATTTTCCACCTCTGCCGCTTCAGTGAATAACCCCCGAAAAAACTCGCGACACTTGCAATGGTCGTTCGGTGCATAGATATTAAAGAGATCGCAATTAAATTCCTCCATTTTTACCCTTAGCCGTAAAAATCTCCCCTCAGTGTCCTTGTCCACCAAGGCAACATTCTCTTTTCTGGATGGACTCACCAAAACAACCAACCCTCTACGGTTATTGTTTGCACAACTTGCAAACACCTCTCCCTTCCAAACCTTCTGAACTCCTTCTAGGATATCCTCATCCCAAAAGGTTTCTTGCAGACACAAGAAGTCCGTACCTTTAAAACCCTGCAACAACTGCTGCAATTTCTTCTCACCCCTCAGTCCGTTCACATTGATCGAGACCAATGTAATCATGGCTCCAAAGAAGGGAAGTATGCCTGATAATCTCCCCATCATTTAATCTCTGGCCCTTTCCTCCTCTCATGCTCCTTCCCAACTTTTCGGCCAGCTGTTGCTTTTTCCTGCAGCCTCTGACTCTTTTTCACCTCCTGTTTGAACCTTCCCTGTTGTTTCAGCCTCTTCCTTGCATTAAGTTTGGGCCCAGGAGCTGCCCTTCCTCCCTCCTTCTGCCCCTCACTAACCTTTCCCCTTCCACATGGTGCCACCCCACCCCTGACTTCCATGTGTCTGTCCCCCTCTAATTCCTCACTCTCAAGCTCTTCTGCAACCCCCTGTGCCTGCTCCCCATCAGATACATAATCCTGCTCCCCGTCAGATACTTCATCTCCCACAGAGAGTCTTCCTGCTATCGCAGTTTCTCCCACTGTGCCGCTCCCTTCGACCTCATCTCCACCTCTGACCCTTGCTCCCTGATCCTTCTCTCTATGGGACAATGGCGCACCTATATTGTTCCCTTCTGGCGTCTTTGTCTCGCCGATCCCATCCTGCTGCCCCTTTAAGGCTCCTGCCTCTTGCACCCTCTCCTTGTCTTGCCCCCTCCTGCTCACTGAGATGTCCGACTCCCCATCTTTCTTTGGAGTGCTTACATTTACCATGCACCCCGCTCCCGCCTCCTCTCCCCCCGCGGACACCAGATTCTTTAGGGAGAGCTGAACCATATTAAGGCTCGAGTCTGCACTCGACATTTGCTGCCCACTGCTGTCTTTGTTCTTTTCCACTGTACTTGGTGTGTTGTCCACCATCTCCATCTTGTTCTCTGCTTCGCAATTTTCTGCCTCTTCCTGTGCTATTTTCTCCTTCAATTTACCAGCTGTGTCCTCCGACTGCTCCGCTCCTCCGGCCGTTCCACTCACATCTCCTGCTCCTTCTCCCATCTCCTCATCACTCATGGAGCTTCCTTCTGCCTCACACTCACAGCGGGTGGGGCCTTTGTGACACACCCCATAGCTCTCCACCTTGCAGCTCCGAGCGATGTGTCCAGACTCGCCACAATTATAATAGTACAAGTCTGGACAGTTTCGTACAAGATGGTCATGTCCAAGGTAATAATAGCAAACCTTCACTTGGTTATCATGCAGCACTCGAAAGTACTGCACTCCTTCCAGTGTCTTGAATTTCATGCTGTACGGTAATGATCTCACCCCCTCTGGGAACCACACCTTTACGTAACGGGTTCCATCTGCTACCCATGTTCCTGGACAGTATCTCCTCTTTATTGCTGAGCAAATTTTAATGTCCCATGACTCCAACTTTTTGATTAGCACATCGTCCTCAATATAAATGGCAAGTTTAAGAATGAGACCACCACCTCTTCTGAATATAGCAGAGATACCTCCAAGAACTTATTGCCAACTTTCAGACTGAGTAAAAGTCTTTCCACCTCCTCTCGGCCACTGACCATCACCTCGAACCCAACATTCGGCTTTGGTCGGCAGGCAAAGCAACTTCCCTCGCCACAGTCCTCATGTACCGCTTGGATAATATCCCAAGCTCGTATCTCCTTATCCTCGCACCGAACCACCAACGTGTTTTCTTTTCCAAACCTACTGGGGTCCCGGCCCAAACCTTTGGGTCTTTTTCTTTCCTTTCCAACCACAGTTTCTTCCCTAATTAAATTCCTCTTGGGAACACTGTCCTCTGAGAGGCCCGGCACTCCAGACCCCTCAGCAGCCATCTGGCTGTTTTTGTGTGCCAAAAAGGCCCTAAAACCTGAAAACTAAAACCCCAAAACCCACCACCAACTTTTTACAAACGCACTCCAACTCCCTGCTGCAATCAGGCAACCAGTAACACCTGGTTCACTCCTAGCCCCTCCCACCTAGAGAGTGTTACCCACTGAGCCACACACTGACTTTTATCCCCATTACATAGGATTACATAGAATATACAGCACAGAAACAGGCCAATCGGCCCAACAAGTCCATGCCGGCATTTATGCTCTACTCGAGCCTCCTCCCATCTTTCCTCATCTAAATCTATCAACATAACCCTCTACTCCCTTCTTCCTCCCCTTAAATGCACCTATACGATTCGCCTAAATCACTCCCTGTGGCAACGAGTTCCACATTCTCACCACTCTCTGGGTAAAGAAGTTTCTTCTGAAGTCCCTTTTTGATTTCTTGGCGACTATCTTATATTGATGGCCTCTAGGAACATAGGAAGGTAGGAACAGGAGTAGGCCATTCAGCCCCTCGAGCCTGTTCCGCCATTCAATGAGATCATGGCTGATCTGCAACCTAGTTTTGCTCTTCCCCACAAGTGGAAACACTCTCTCTCTGTATCCACTCTATCAAAACTTTTCATAATTTTAAAGACCTCTATTAGGTCACCCCTCAGCTTTCTCTTTTCAAGAGGAAAAGAGACCCAGCCTGTCCATCCTTTCAAATCCCATGTCAGATAATTTTATAACTAATAAACAAATGTGTTCAAATAATTTTTTTTAAATAACATTTTTTTAATGATTATTTTTCTCCTGGGTGATGCTGGCAGCAGTGTCCTAAGAACATAAGAATTAGGAGCAGGAGTCGGCCATTCGGCCCCTCGAGCCTGCTCCACCATTCAATAAGATCATAGCTGATCTTCGACCTCAATTCCAATTTCCTGCCCGATCCCCATATCCCTCGATTCCCCGAGAGTCCAAAAATCTTTCGCTCTCAGCCGTCAATATACTCAATGACTCAGCATCCACAGCTCTCTGGGGTAGAGAATGCCAAAGATTCACAACCCTCCGAGTGAAGAAATTGCTCCTCATCTCAGTATTAAATGGTCAACCCCTTATCCTGAGACTGTGCACCCTAGACACTCCAGCCAGGGGAAACAACCTCTCAGCATTGACCCTGTCAATCCCCTTCAGAATCTTGTATGTTTCAATGAGATCACCTCTCATTCTTCTAAACTCCAGAGAGTATCGGCCCAATCTACTCAATCTCTCATCATAGGACAGCCCTCTCATCCCAGGAATCAATCTAGTGAACCTTCATTGCACCGCCTCCAAGGCAAGTATATCCTTCCTTGGATAAGGAGACCAGAACTGTGCACAGTACTCCAGGTGTGGTCTCACCAAGGCCTTGTACAACTGGAGATTTGTCTTTAATTCCTGGAGACTCCAGGGCAATCCTAGAAGATTGGTGACCCTAGTTTGGGCCCTTCCACTGAATCTACTGGTGGGGAATGGGGGGAGGATGAGGGCGCAAGAGATGCACCACTGACTTTGCGCCAGTTTTGGGAGAGGAGTTGAAATTCACCCCCAATAACTTGCTTCAGGTAACTGAACAATGTCAAGTCTTTAGAACATGAATGTAAATAATTTCAAGGATGTCAAGGAGCATACAGGGTAGGATAAGGAAAAAAAGGGAAGCCTATGTCAGATACCAAGAGCTCAATACTGCAGAAAGCCGAGAGTAGTATAGAAAGTGCAGGGGTTAAATTACAAAGGAAATTAGGAAAGCAAAGAGAGGGCATGATGTTTTATAAATACCTAAAGAGCAAAAGGATAACTACGGAAAGAGTAGGGCCTCTTGGAGACCAAAAGGTTAACCTATGTGTGGAGGCGGAAGACGTTGGTATGATTCTTAATGAATACTTTGCATCTGTCTTAACAAAAGAGAGGGACAATGCAGACATTGTAGTTGAGGAGGAGGAGTGTGCAATATTAGATGAACTAAACATAATGAGAGAGGAAGTATTAAGGGGTTTAGCATCTTTGAAAGTAGATAAATCGCCAGGCCCGGATGAAATGCATCCCAGGCTATTAAGAGAACCAAAGGAGGAAATAGCAGAGGCCCTGACTATCATTTTCCAATCCTCATACAAAAGCAATATACTGCAGATGCTGGAAATCTGAAATAAAAACAGAAAATGCTGGAAACACTCAGCAGGTCAGGCAGCATCTGTGGGGAGAGAAAAACAGAGTTGATGTTTCAGGTCGATGACCCAAGGGTGGAAAGTGGCAAGTTGGATCCAAAATTGGCTCAGTGGCAGGAAGCAAAGGGTAACGGCCGATGGGTGTTTTTGTGACTGGAAGGCTGTTTCCAGTGGGGCTCCGCAGGGCTCAGTACTAGGTCCCTTGCTTTTTGTGGTATATATCATTGATTTAGACTTCAATATAAGGGGCATGATTCAGATGTTTGCAGATAATATAAGCCTCGGCCTACCATTCAAAAGATTGAGGCCACAGCCTATCGTTTAATAGATTGAGGCCTGGGCCTGCCTTTCAATATGATAAGGCCTCAGCCTACCACTCAATAGGGTGAGAGCTTGGCCTACCGTTCAATAGGGTGAGAGCTCAGCCTACCATTCAATAGGGTGAGAGCTCGGCCTACCATTCAATAGGGTGAGAGCTCGGCCTACCATTCAATAGGGTGAGAGCTCGGCCTACCGTTCAATAGGGTGAGGGCTTGGCCTACCGTTCAATAGGGTGAGGCCTCGGCCTACTGTTCAATAGGGTGAGAGCTCAGCCTACCGTACAATAGGGTGAGGCATCGGCCTACAATTCAATAGGGTGAGGGCTTGGCCTACCGTTCAATAAAGTGAGGCCTCGGCCTACTGTGGAATAGGGTGAGAGCATGGCCTACCATTCAATAGGGTGAGGCCTTGGCCTACCATTCAATAGGGTGAGAGCTCAGCCTACCATTCAATAGGGTGAGGCCTCGGCCTACCATTCAATAGGGTGAGAGCTCGGCCTACTGTTCAATAGGGTGAGGCCTCGGCCTACCATGCAATAGGGTGAGGCCTCGGCCTACCATTCAATAGATTGAGGTGTCGGCCTACCACTCATTAGGGTGAGGCCTTGGCCTACCATTCAATAGATTGAGGCCTCAGCCTACCATTCAATAGGATGAGGCCTCAGCCTACCATTCAATAGGATGAGGCCTTGGCCTACCATTCAATAGAATGAGGCCTCGGCCTACCTTTCAATAGGGTGAGGCCTCGGCCTACCGATCAATAGGGTGCGGCTTCGGCCTACCATTCAATAGGATGAAGCCTCGGCCTACCAATCAATAGGGTGAGGCCTTGGACTTCCATTCAATAGGGTGAGGCTTCGGCCTACCATTCAATAGGGTGAGGCTTCAGCCTACCATTCAATAGGATGAGGCCTCGGACTACCATTCAATAGGATGAGGCCTCGGCCTACCGTTCAATAGGGTGAGGCCACAGCCAACCATTCAATAGGATGAGGGCTCGGCCTATCATTCAATAGGGTGAGGCCTCGGCCTACCATTGAATAAAGTGAGACCTCGGCCTACCATTCAATAGGGTGAGGCCTCGGCCTACCATTCAATAGGGTGAGGCCTCGGCCTACCGTTCAATAGGGTGAGGCCTCGGCCTGCCATTCAATAGGGTGAGGCCTCAGTCTACCATTCAATAGGATGAGGCCTCGGCCTTCCATTCAATAGGGTGAGGCCTCAGCCTACCATTCAATAGGATGAGGCCTCAGCCTATCATTCAACAGGGTGAGGCCTCAGCCTACCGTTCAATAGGATGAAGCCTCGGCCTACCATTCAATAGGGTGAGGCCTTGGCCTATCATTCAATAGATTGAGGCCTCGGCCTACCATTCAGCAGGGTGAGGCCTCGGCCTACCATTCAATAGATGGAGGCCCTGGCCTACCATTCAATAGGGTGAGGCCTCGGCCTACCATTCAATAGGGTGAGGCCTCGGCCTACCATTCAATAGGGTGAGGCCTCGGCCTACCATTCAATATGGTGAGGCCTCGGCCTACCATTCAATAGGGTGAGAGCTTGGCCTACCATTCAATAGGGTGAGGCCTCAGCCTACCATTCAATAAAGTGAGGCCTCGGCCTGTCATTCAATAGGGTGATGCCTCGGCCTACCATTCAATAGGGTGAGGCCTCGGCCTATCATTCAATAGGGTGAGGCTTCATCCTACCATTCAATAGGGTGAGGCCTCGGCCTACCATTCAATAGGGTGAGGCTTCGGCCTACCATTCAATAGGGTGAGGCTTCAGCCTACAATTCAATAGGATGAGGCCTCGGCCTACCATTCAATAGGATGAGGCCTCGGCCTACTGTTCAATAGGGTGAGGCTGCAGCCTACCATTCAATAGGATGAGGCTGCAGCCTACCATTCAATAGGATGAGGGCTCGGCCTATCATTCAATAGGGTGAGGCCTCGGCCTACCATTGAATAAAGTGAGACCTCGGCCTACCATTCAATAGGGTGAGGCCTCGGCCTACTATTCAATAGGGTGAGGCCTCGGCCTACCATTCAATACGGTGAGGCCTCGGCCTACCATTCAATAGGGTGAGGCCTCAGCCTACCGTTCAATAGGATGAGGCCTCGGCCTACCATTCAATAGGGTGAGGCCTCAGTCTACCATTCAATAGGATGAGGCCTCGGCCTACCGTTCAATAGGGTGAGGCCTCAGCCTACCATTCAATAGGATGAGGCCTTGGCCTATCATTCAATAGGGTGAGGCCTGAGCCTACCGTTCAATAGGATGAAGCCTCGGCCTACCATTCAATAGATTGAGGCCTCGGCCTACCATTCAATAGGGTGAGGCCGCGGCCTACCATTCAGTAAGGTGTGAGCTCGGCCTACCATTCAATAGGGTGAGGCCTCAGCCTACCATTCAATAAAGTGAGACCTCGGCCTACCATTCATTAGAGTGAAGCCTCGGCCTACCGTTCAATAGGGTAAGGCCTCGGCCTGCCATTCAATAGGATGAGGCCTCAGCCTACCAATCAATAGGGTGAGGCCTCGGCCTACCATTCAATAGATGGAGGCCTTGGCCTACCATTCAATGGGGTGAGGCCTCGGCCTACCATTCAATAGGGTGAGGCCTCGGCCTACAATTCAATAGGGTGAGGCCTCGGCCCACCATTCAATAGGGTGAGGCTTCGGCCTCCCATCCAATAGGGTGAGGCCTCGGCCTACCATTCAATATGGTGAGGCCTCAGCCTACCATTCCATAGGGTGAGAGCTCGGCCTACCATTCAATAGGGTGAGGCCTCAGCCTGCCGTTCAATAAAGTGAGGCCTCGGCCTATCATTCAATAGGGTGAGGCCTCGGCCTACCATTCAATAGGTTGAGGCCTCGGCCTACCATTCAATAGGGTGAGGCCTCGGCCTACCATTCAATAGGGTGAGGCTTCGGCCTACCATTCAATAGGATGAGGCCTCGGCCTACCGTTCAATATGGTGAGGCCTCAGCCTACCGTTCAATATATTGAGACCTCAGCCTACCATTCAATATGGTGAGAGCTTGGCCTACCATTCAATAGGGTGAGGCCTCGGCCTACCGTTCAATATATTGAGACCTCAGCCTACCGTTCAATAGGGTGAGGCCTCGGCGTACCGTTCAATAGGGTGAGGCCTCGGCCTACCATTCAACAGCACAGTGAACTAACACACTGGCCCGTTACTTTGAGCTCTGCTTTTCAACATCCCTCCAGGAATCAATTAAACTGTACAAAAACAGCAGTGAGGCAAACCTTGTGTACAATTAAAAATGAATTATATTTCACCTCACCGCAGCAACATAAATAAAATAAAGTCACTTTTCCTAATGAAATAATTGGTAGGCAGTTTTACTGGGGAAGGCACTACTGTACTTATTCTGTGATTCCTGCTTTGCTTCATTACATTACATGACAGCTCAATGATAAATTTGTTCCAGATACTTTATGCTTGCTTTTGTTTTAGCAGCACAATTAGTCGTTCGCGTGCAGATCATTGCGACTTGAAGCACTGCACTTTAATATCAATAATAAATAATTTATATTGTGTTAAATTGGAACAAGACAGATAGGTTTTAAGATTCTTTGACAAGCCCTGGCTCAGTTGGCAGCATCTCTCGCCTCTGAGTCAGAAGGTTGCGGGTTCAAGTCCCACTCCAGAGACACGAGCGCAAAAAATCCAGGCTGAAACTCAGAGTGCTGCACTGTCAGAGGTGTCGCCTTATGGATGAGATCTTAAACCGAGGCACTGTTTGCTCTCTCAGGTGGATGTAAAAGATCCCACAGCACTGAAGAAGAGCAGGGGAGTTCTCCCCAGTGTCCTGGCCAATATTTATCCCTCAATCAACATCACTAAAAACAGATGATCTGGTCATTACCACATTGCTGTTTGTGGGAGCTTGCTGTGCGCAAATTGGCCGCCACATTTCCTACATTACAACAGTGACTACACTTCAAAAATTGGCTGTAAAGCGCTTTGGGACGTCCTGAGGTCATGAAAGGCGCTATATTAATGAAAGTCTTTTTCTTTCAGACGCTGCACAGACTGCGAGACAGGAATCAGCCTCATTGCCCCGCAATAATAGGATTTTACATACGCTTACAAATTAATGAATCGAAGCTTTTGTAAAATTCAGTCTTCTAGCTCCAACTTTCCTGAATCGGGTAACAAGAAAATCACGGTGTGGTTCCTTACACATCTGAACAGCACAGTCAAAGTAATGGAGTCATTTTAAAGCCTGAACTAAAAGTCACAGTGAGGTTGCTTCGAGTCGTGACCTGGATTGTGTCTTGGAATTTCTACGCCTCCGCGCTATTACACTAATGGATCCTTCAGTCAGCACACAGCGATACCCTGCAGAGGAATTATTATTTAAGCAAGCTCCTGTTAGGACTGAAGTTCATTGAAATATAGTTTGGAAGGCAATTGTGGTCACATTATGAGGTTAAACCTGAAAAAACAGATATGGCTAGATACTGAATTCTTCTGACCTGACAGTGGCAAAATGCTCTAGTCTCCAATTAGATTGATAGCAACACGGCCTTTGATGCTACAGATCTGCCCTACAGGTTGCACACTTACTCTACTGAGATACCAAATAGCCAGAGTGATTTTAATCGCTCCACCATTGGCAGCCGTGCCTTCAGTTGCCTAGGCCTCAAGCGCTGGAATTCCCTCCCTAAACCTCTCCGCCTATCCACCTCTCTCTCTCTTCCTTTAAGACGCTCCTTAAGGTCTACCTCCGTGACCGAGTCATCTGTCCTAATATCTTCTTACGTGGCTCGGTGTCAAATCTTGTCTGATAATCGCTCCTGTGAAGCACCTTGGGGCGTTTTACTATGTTAAAGGCGCTATATAAATGCAAGTTGCTGCTGAGCCTGCCCAAGGAGCCACAGCCAGAGCCTGGGCATGTTTTATTTGAATAGTCAAACGCGATATAGATTCCCCCCGGGATTGCCTGCTGTTGTAAATAGCCAGCAGGGGGGGGAGTGGGAGTAGGAGTAATTGGACAGCTGTTTCAAAAAGCCGGCACAGGCACGATGGGCCGAATGGCCTCCTTTTTGTGCTTTAAGATTCTGTGATCTTTTTCCATGTTCGACGGAAAGTTCGAGCAATTCAATTTCGTGCTCAATTTCAAACTGTGAAACAAAAGTTATCTCAGTACGAGTTTCCAGAACCCTACAGTATTCAGAGAGAGAGAGAGCGAGAGAGAGAGATAAGCAAATCATTAGCACAGCAGTTTATCACTGTCTCCTCCGTTACACGGAGACTGCAAATTCAGAGAGTGAGCTGAGATGATTTATCATAACCAACAGTGACAGTATGCTTATGTCAGTGTCAATACTGTGCACATCACTGGGTTTTAGACTTACTGCAGTCCTCTATCGGTACAGGCTTGCAGTGTGTTTGATCAACACGGTCATAAAATGAAGTCTAGACACCCTGCGGGCTTCATTTACCGAAGAAAGCAACACTAGTTAGTCAATAGTGTCAGCTGTGGCTTAGTGGATCGCATTCTTGCCTCTGAGTCAGAAGGTTGTCTGTTCAAGTCACCATCCAGAGACTTGAGCACAAAAATCCAGGCTGACGCTCCAGGGCAGTACTGAGGGAGCGCTGCGCTGTCAGAGGTGCCGTCTTTCATATGAGGCATTAAACCGAGGCCCCGTCTGCCCGCTCAGGTGGATGTAAAAGATCCCGTGGCCACTATTTCAAGGGCGAGCAGAGGAGTTCTCCCCGGTGTCCTGGCCAATATTTATCCCTCAATCAACATCACTAAAAAAAAACAGATGATCTGGTCCTTGTCACATTGCTGTTTGTGGGATCTTTTTGCTGCTGCGTTTCCCACATTACAGTACAACAGTGACTACACTTCAAAAGTAATTAATTGGCTGTAAAGTGCTTTGGGACGTCCTGAGGTACCTCTAGACCTGACTATTCCAACGCACTCCTGGCCAGCCTCCCACATTCCACCCTACGTAAATTTGAGGTCATCCAAAACTCGGCTGCCTGTGTCCTAACTCGCACCATGTCCCGTTTGCCCATCTCCCCTGTGCTCGCTGACTTACGTTGGCTCCCGGTTAAGCAACGCCTCGATTTCAAAATTCTCATCCTTGTTTTCAAATCCCTCCATGGCCTCGCCCCTCCCTATCTCTGTAATCTCCTCCAGCCCCACAACCCCCTGAGATCTCTGCACTCCTCTAATTCTGCCCTCTTGAGCATCCCTGATTATAATCGCTCAACCATTGGTGACCGTGCCTTCTGTTGCCTGGGCCCTAAGCTCTGGAATTCCCTGCCTAAACCTCTCCGCCTCTCTGCCTCTCTTTCCTCCTTTAAGACGCTCCAGTTTCAGCCGCTCCAAATTCATGATTTTAGATGAATTGGGCTCATTAAGCCCGCCGTGCGCGCTACCCGGCCCAATGAGTGGGAGCGGGTCTGCTGCTCGCCTCTGCTGACGTCATTCATTCAGTAGCTTTTAAGGGGCCCAATAGCTTCAGCTTCACATTTCGTTTGTGCTGCTGTGGAAATCGGCCCAGGTGACCATGACTGCTGCCAAAGCAAAGGCTGCTCCACGCTTCGATGAGGACTCCCTCCAAGCTCTTGTAGAGGGAGTTAGAGGGCGCAGGGGGATTCTGTTCCCTCCCGATGGCCGGAGGAAGCCTTCTGACTGCGCATTGCTGAGGAGGTCAGCGCAAGGTCCTTATGCTCACACAAATGGGTGCAGTGCCGAAAACAGTTCAATGATCTTCTGCGCTCATCAAAAATGAGTATCACATCACACTTTCCTTCAATCTGCTTCCCTTCTCTTCTCATCACCAGCACTCTGCTTTGTCAGCCTGCTCCTCCACATCCCACCTTACCCTTGCTTCCCTTGCACCCTTACCTATCCCTCTCTCTCTATGTACAGAATCACTTCACCATCCTACTATGCACCCCTCACACTCGCTCTCACTGTTATGCATTGACAACAACTAACAACGTACAGGGAGGCAGCTTCCTCTTGGCACCTCACTCCATCTTGGGCACCTCACTCCATCTTGGTCCCCCTCTAAGCTTCTGTGTTATGGATACTTCACAGTCACTCCATCACTCTCGCTTGTGTCCAATTGTGTCCCTCTTTGTAGGGAAAGATAGCCCACAATAAGAGGGAGAGAGCACAGACAGGAGGAGGGCCACCTTCCCTCGCAACTTTGACAAGCACTGAAGAGGCTGCTTATGACATCGTGGGAGGTGGCGAGGAGCTGGAAGTGGGGGACGGAGAGACGGGTGCAGTAGAGGAAGCTGGTGACAATAGATTGTCATTTAGATTTCATAATTGACTGAAATGGCATATGATGTTCATAGAGATTGACGTTTGATCATCTGCACAATAGGATGTGTCTGCTACCTAAATATCACATGTCTAACTCATGCCTTTACTCCTCCATAGGACCATCGAGAGCCCCCGTCCCCACTGTCCAGAAGGAAGAGCTGGACGACTCCTCAGAGGAACCTGCAGCCTCTGAAGGAGCAGTGTCACCAGGACTCAGCGCACCCAGCACCAGCATAGAGACGCACACCTCGGTGGGGCCTTCACGACATAGAGTAGTGTTGTCACCTGGTGTATCACAGCTCACAAGTGAGCAGGAGCAGATGGTGGAAACAGGGACAGCAGTGGAGAGTCCTCATTGGAGGTCGCAGGACGCTCCTAGCTCTGCTCAGCTGCATGTGGACCCTGTGCCTCTGGGGCCATCCAGAAAGAGAGCTGTGTTGGAACTTCAGCAACAAGTGCAGGAGTCTCTGACAGGGTTTACGTCCACGGTAACTGCGAGTGTGCGGAGAATGGAGGAGTCCATCTCAAACATGAGCAATGCTGTGGTGGAGGCAATGGCGCATGAACGTGCCGCCATGGAGAGGGGGGCAACCTCTATGGAGGAGATAACTCACCAGACTCAACAGAGCATTGTGACTCTTCTAAATAGATGGCCTGCTATGGAGGATAGATGGGCAGCTATCGTGGAGAGGCACCAGGGGTACATGGAAGTCCCTGTTATGAGGACTGTCAGTACAGAGACGGGTCCTCATGGCCCCACTGATGTTCAGCAAGGTACTCTCCAGCCACTTACTAGTACTGAAGTGCAGGTGACCCATGAGAGGGATGTTGGTGGCCAACAACAAGGAAGTGTGGGCTCCTCTCCAAGCGCTCACATGACCATGCCACTGTGGAGCCCTCAGTCAGAGCCCCAGATTCCGCACCCAACTGAGATGTCCGTCTAAGTCCTGCACAGCTGCAGGAAGAGCAGACTGTTGCAAAGCTCTCCCAGGCTCCCAAACCCAGAGGACGCCCGCCAAAGGCACCTAAACAGGTACAGCATAAAAGTGAGCAAGGTGCCTCTACATCTGCTGAAGTCAGAGGGGAAGCACCACGTAGAAGCACACGTAAGAGAAAGTTAACACACAAATAGTCACAAGGGTAGTCAGTTGGGTGTTTTCTTGTGTAACAAAGTAGTGATTGTCATCCTGGCTGACATTTTATTGAACAAAAGTGATGGCAAAGAATTGAAGATTTGGCCCATGCCTGCTGAGAAATAGAAGTTGCACAGTGAGAGCACACGGCCACTTTCATTTATCATGATGGTGGTGAAAGTGATAGGAAAGCACCGTTTATTGGACAGATGATGTATGGCATGTTAAGGGGGTCGTCCAGACATTCATCTCCATCTGCCAGCCACCTGTGGTTGAAGCGTAAGCTTACGCAAATCTGGCATGGATGAGTGCATCCCTTGCCTGACGGCCAGCAATGTGGTCGCATGCTGGTGGAATTGGCACATCCGACCCCGCAAGGTGTCCCTCGTCTGCTGCCTCATCCTCCTCCTTGCCCTCCTCCTCTTCTTCCGAGGAGGCTGAGCGCTAAGCCACGCTGCTGTGCGATGTTGTGCAGGGCACAGCAGACCACGATGATTCTGGAGACCCTGGCTGGTGTACACTGCAGGGCTCCACCAGATTGTCGAGGCATCGGAATCGCATTTTCAGCAAGCTGATGGTTTGCTCTATGATTCGTCTGGTGGAAATGTGGCTCAGATTGTACTGCTCCTCAGCCTCGGTTGATGGCCTCCTCATCGGTGTCATGAGCCACTTTTTCAGGGGATAGCCCTTGTCACCAAGTAGCCATCCTGAAAGTTGGGTTAGCGGATTGAAGAGCTGAGGCACAGTAGACTGCCGCAGGATGAATGAGTCATGGCAACTGCCAGGGAACTTGACGCAAACATGCATGATGTTCTTCCTGTAGCTACACACCAGCTGGACTTTAAGGGAGTGGAAGCCCTAGTAGTTGACAAATACAGCTGGGTTGTGATAGGGTGCCCTTAAAGCCACATGTGTGCAGTCGATGATGCCCTGCACCCTTGGGAAGCCTGCCATATTTGCCAAGCCAATCGCACACGCGGTTACACTTGCTTCATCCGTGGAGAAGTGGATATAATTGTACGACTTTGCAAAGAGGGCATCGGTGGCCTACCTGATGCAGGTGTGTGCGGCCGACTGGGAGATGCCGCTGATGTCTGCAGCTGATCCCTGGAAGGAGCCCAAAGCAAAGAGGTTGAGTGCGGTGGTGACTTTGACAGCCACTGGTAAGGAGAGTCCACCCGCTCCTCTGGGCTCCAGATGTTGGTGCAGCAGTGTGCAGATGTCAGCGACTACCTGTCACGATAGTCTCAGCCTCCTTTGGCACTGCTGCTCACTCATGTTGAGGAAGCTCATCCTCGGCCTGTAAACCCTGTGTTGGGGGCATCTCCTGCGGCGCGGTGCAGCCCTGCACTGACGCCCTCTGCCCTGTGCATCATCAGGTGGCTGAGCAGAAGGTTGGTGCTCCTGCTGTTGGTGCTACTGTTCTGCCTGGTTGTGCTGCTGCCGCGGCTGCTCTTCCTCCGAATCTGCCGGCTAGGATGAGAGGGTATAAATGGTTCCCATTCCACTGGTAGATATCTCAGATCAACAATAGAGCTTGCAAGCGCTCAGTCAAAGTGGCCAGAGGGTCTTCCAAGGAGGTCACACTGAAGATGGATCTCAGCTTGAACACTCACAAGATCAGTAGAGCTGCAAAATGTTAGCCAAAACCTCAAAGTACTAACTTGCGCCATCTGAATCTCAGCCATGCTGCAGGACCGCTTTTAAGCTGCTGGAGCAGCTGCAAAGAATTCATCTCTTTGGTAAACCCGGCACATGGAGCGGACATTTTTGTCTGATGATGAGCAACATGCAGAAAAAGCTCAAAAATCGGAACAGGCAGTTAAAATAAGATTATCCAGGCAGTTAACAAGCTGTTAACTGCCTTATGTGCCTCTCCAAATTCCAAACTCGCCCTCTGAGCGCTGGCAAATTCGCAGCCTTAGTGTCTTGCATATTAAAATAATCCAGCCCAATCTTACGGTCCATTCACACTACAAGTTATGTAGAATTGCATAGAATTTACAGCAGAGAAACAGGCCATTGGGCCCAACTGAATGGGAGAATTCGGCTACCTCAAACTTTAGTTGAAAGTGAACGTCTGAGGAATACACCTGATCCGCGGTAGTCCTAAAGGGACTAGGACTAGTAATTATCTCTTCAGTGGCAGGTGCTGCTGAAGAAGGCACTGTAGTGATGGTGTAAATTCAGCCGGAATCTGGATTCAGAGAATGAACAGATAGTGTTGGTTTAGAGTTGGTACGAATTTGAAACTGCTTCACTTCGACATTAAATATTCACTCCCTCCACCACCGGCGCACCGTGGCTGCAGTGTGTCCCGTCTACAAGAGGCACTGCAGAAACTCGCCAAGGTTTCTTCGGCAGCACCTCTCAAACCCGCGACCTCTTCCACCTAGAAGGACAAGGGCAGCAGGCGCATGGGAACACCACCACCTCCAAGTTCCCCTCCAAGTCACACACCATCCTGACTTGGAACTCCCACCCCTCTTTATCTCACCCTGTCAGTATATCCATCAATTCTTTTCTCACTCATGTATTTATCAGGCTTCCCCTTAATACATCTATGCTATTCGTCTGAAACTACTCCTTGTGGAAGCATAAGAACATAAGAATTAGGAGCAGGAGTCGGCCATTCGGCCCCTCGAGCCTGCTCCGTCATTCAATAAGATCATGGCTGATCTTCTACCTCAACTTCACTTTCCCGCCCTATCGCCATATACCTTGATCCCGTTAGTGTCCAAAAAAGAGCGAGTTCCACATTCACGTTTTTTTTTATTCGTTCCTGGGATGTGGGCGTCGCTGGCAAGGCCAGCAGTTTTTTGCTCATCCCTTGCTGCCCTTGAGTAGGTAGTGCTGAGCCGCCTTCTTGAACCGTTGCAGTCCATGTGATGAAGGTGCTCCCACAGTACTGTTAGGGAGGGAGTTCTGGGATTTTGACCCAGCGACGATGAAGGAACGGCTGATATACTTCCAAGTCAGGATGGTGTGTGACTTGGAGGGGAACTTGGAGGTGGTGGTGTTCCCATGCGCCTGCTGCCCTTGTCCTTCTAGGTGGAAGAGGTCGCGGGTTTGGGAGGGGCTGCCGAAGAAGCCTTGGTGAGTTGCTGCAGTGCATCTTGTAGATGGGACACACTGCAGCCACAGTGCGCCAGTGGTGGAAGGAGTGAATGTTTAATGTTGAAGTGAAGCAGTTTCAGATTCGTACCAACTCTAAACCAACACTATCTGTTCATTCTCTGAATCCAGATTCCGGCTGAATTTACACCATCACTACAGTGCCTTCTTCAGCAGCACCTCCCACTGAAGGGATAATTACTAGTCCTAGTCCCTTTAGGGCTACCGCGGATCAGGTGTATTCCTCAGATGTTCACTTTCAACTAAAGTTTGAGGTAGCCGAAGTCTAAAGATGCTTAATTGGGTCTAAAAGTCTGGACTATCTCTCCCTAAAGGAAAGGAACAACCTGAAGATGTTACCGTCCTCCAGATAGCACTTTTAATAAGTTTAACTAGACAGTAATGTTCCGGATATTATGAGGGTCCGGAAAACTCCCCCAATATTCTGCAACACCTCACCAAATAGTGTACAGAGATTGAGCTTGCGTGTTTGATACAGAAGATTCTAAAAATATATAGATTTATTAAAGAACCGACATATAATTAACAGTTAGTGAGTCAATTGCAACATTAACAGTTCCAAAAAAGAAAGCTTACAGTTCTGTTATCAGAGAACCTACTCTCAAATCTTAACTTCACTACAGTTTTACAGTTCTTAGTTTTATTCAGGATATCCACCAAAATCAAATACAGTACCTTGATCCCCGAGGTACAAAGTGTTGGAGACTTACAGAGCTGGCTCTGAAGCCGAGGATCGCTTTGCCCCTTTAAGCGAGTCTACTATCCCATTTGAGAGTTCAATATTTATACCCTTTTCCAGTGGTATTGCCTTTAAGGTTTTCTGCTGATGTAAGCTAATTATCTCTAGTTATTTTCCTGCTGACCCCTGCAATTCTTACAGTCATCTCAGCTGGTAGCATTACAGAACCATGCCTCTCCTCTAGGTTTTCTAAATTTATCATAAAAAATGGTGTAACAGCAGGTGCGCTTTACTTGGTATCATTTTTATGAAGGCAGATGTTTATTACTATTATGTGCTTCTTTACGAGGTGTAAATTAGAACACCTTATATAGGGTGAACTATTGCCTTGTTCCCAAAGTTTCAGACTGTCAGGAACCTTTAACCTTCTGTTTCAATAAGGTTATTGATTCAGTGTCAACAACTTATCTTATCTCAATAGCCAGAATGCTTTCACAGCTTTTTCATAGTTTGTCATGTTTTAATAAGGCCAGAATTCTTTCATAGAATGGTGTATTTTTCTGAATAGGTTTATGGCTTATTCCTTCACACCAAACCTGCAACCTCTTCCACCTAGAAGGACAAGGGCAGCAGACGCATGGAAACATCACCACCTCCAAGTCACACACCATCCTGACTTGGAAATATATCGGCTGTTCCTTCATCATCGCTGGATCAAAATCCTGGAACTCCCTCCTGAACAGCACTGCAGTGGTTCAAGAAGGCAGCTCACCACCACCTTCTCAAGGGCAATTAGGGATGGGCAATAAACGCTGGCGTTGCCAATGACGCCCACATCCCGTGAATGAATTAAAGACGTGCAAAGCAAAGCCACTTCACACTAACACATCAGTTACAATTTCAATGCACGCTTAAAGATAGCTGCTAAAACTCTGCATGACTAATTATCCATTTGGCACATCGTATATTATGGAAAGAAAAATGACACGTACACATTTTTTTTGTGACAACTAAGCACAAATAATAAGCAACAAATTCTAGAGGAAATTGGCTAATGGAGCATAATTAGACAACAGCAGCACAATCAATGAATCCACAAGTGTCTCAATCGATGGGACCAAGGCTCACGCGGCCTGCAACATTTCTCTGCGCCTCTCGATGAGATTAGAACTTTGCATCATAGGAACATAGGAACAGGAGGAGGCCATTCAGCCCCTCGAGCCTGTTCCGCCATTCAATGAGATCATGACTGATCTGTGACCTAACTCCATATTCCCGCCTTTGGCCCATATTCCTTAATACCTTTGGTTAACAAAAATCTATCAATCTCCGATTTAAAATTAACAATTGACCCAGCATCAATTGCCATTTGCAGAAGAGAGTTCCAAACTTCTACCACCCTTTGTGTGTAGAAGTGTTTCCGGACTTCACTCCTGAAAGGTCTGGCTCTAATTTGTAGACGATGTTCCCTAGTCCTAGACTCCCCAACCAGCGGAGATAGTTTCTCTCTATCTATCATATCTGTTCCCCTTAATATCATGTAAACTGCAATCAGATCACCCCTTAACCTTCAAAATGACAGGGAATGCAGCCCTAGTTTGTGACAGCCATTGGCTCTGTTGGTAGCACTCTCGTCTCTGAGTCAGAAGGTTGTGGGTTTAAATCCCACTCCATGAGACTTGAGCACAAATATCTAGGCTGAAGCTCCAGTGCAGTACTGAAGGAGTGCTGCGCTGTCAGAGGTGGCGTCTTTCGGATGAGACATTAAACCGAGGCCCTGTCTGCTCTCGCAGGTGGATGTAAAAGGTCCCACGGCACTATTTGGAAGAAGAGCTGGTGTCCTGGTCAATATTTCTCCCTCAATCAACATCACTAAAACAGATTATCGGGTCATTATCACATTGCTGTTTGTGGGAGCTTGCTGTGCGCAAATTGTCTGCTGTGTTTTCTACATTATGACAGTGACCACACTTCAAAAAGTACTTCATTGGCTGTAAAGCGCTTTGAGGCATCCGCTGGTCATGAAAGGCGCTATAGAAAGGCAAGTCTTTCTTTTTGTTACAATATCACCTCGTAATTTAACCCTTGGCCATCATTCACTGCTCTGGTTATGTTCTGCTAGAGGTGGGAGTTTTGACCTAATCAGGGTTAGCAGGAAGGACAGGAACAAAGGAAAAGGAGGTGGGGTAGCATTGCTGGTTAAAGAGGAGATTAACACAATAGTAATGAAGGATATTATCTCTGATGATGTGGAATCTGTATGGGTAGAACTGAGAAATACCAAGGGGCAGAAAACGTGAGAGGGAGTTGTATACAGACACCCAAACAGTAATGCTGAGTTTGGGGATGGCATTAAATGGGAAATTAGAGACACGTGCAATAAGGGCACTGCAGTTATCTTGGGTGACTTTAATCTACATATAGATTGGGCTAACCAAATTAGTAACAATACTGTGAAGGAGGAATTCCTGGAGTGTATACGGGATGGTTTCCTGGACCAATATGTCGAGGAACCAACTAGAGATCAGGCTATCTTAGACTGGGTATTATGTAATGAGAAGGGAATAATTAGCAATCTTGTTGTGTGAGGCCCCTTGGGGAGGAGCGATCATAATATTTAAAATTCTTCATTAAAATGGCGAGTGAAGTAGTTGACTCAGAGACTAGGGTCCTGAATTTAAATAAAGGAAACTACGATGGTATGAGGCACGAGTTGGCTAGGATGGATTGGGGAATGTTACTTAAAGGGTTGACGGTGGATAGGCAATGGCAAACATTTAAAGATCACATGGATGAACTACAGAATTTGTTCCTCACTGTTTGGCATGAAAATAAAACAAAAAAGGTGACTCCACCGTGGCTAACAAGGGAAATTATGGATACCATAAGATCCAAGGAGAGGACATAATATTTGGCCAGAAAAAGCAGAAAACCTGAGGATTGGGAGCAGTTTAGGATTCAGCAAAGTAGGACAAAGGGATTAATTGAGAGGGGGAAAATAGATTATGAGAGTAAGCTTGCTGGGAACATAAAAACTGACTGTAAAAGCTTCTATAGATATGTGAAGAGAAAAAGATTGGTGAAGACAAGCGTAGGTCCCGTGTAGTCAGAATCAGGGGAATTTATAATGGGGAACAAAGAAATGGCTGACCAATTAAATACTTACTTTCGTTCTGTCTTCACAAAGGAGGACACAAATAACCTCCCAGAGATGTCGGGGAACATAGGGTCTAATGAGAGGGAGGAATTGAATGAAATCAGTATTTGTAGGGAAATGGTGTTAGGGAAATTGATGGGCTTGAAGGCCGATAAATCCCCAGGGCCTGATAATCTACATCCTAGGGTACTTAAGGAAGTGGCCCTAGAAATAGTAGATGCACTGCTGGTCATCTTCCAAAATTCTATAGATTCTGGTACATTTCCCATGGATTGGAGGATAGCTAATGTAACCCCACTATTTCAAAAAGGTGGTAGAGAGAAAGCGGGGAATTATAGACCAGTAAGTCTGACATCGGTAGTGGGGAAAATGCTAGAGTCCATTATAAAAGATGTAATAGCAGAGCACTTGGAAAACAGGGACAGATCGGAAAAGTCAACATGGATTTACAAAACTAAATTATGCTTGACTAATCTACTGGAATTTTTTGAGGATGTAACTGGTAGAATAGACAAGGGAGAACCAGTGGATGTGGTGTATTTGGACTTTCAGAAGGCTTTCGATAAGGTCCCGCATAAGAGATTAGCATGCAAAGTTAAAACACACGGGATTGGGGGTAAGGTACTGTCTTGGATAGAGAACTGGTTGGCAGGCAGGAAGCAAAGAGTTGGCATAAACAAGTCTTTTTCTGATTGGCAGGCAGTGACTAGTGGGGTACCGCAGGGATCGGTGCTAGGACCCCAGCTATTCACAATATAAATAAATGACCTAGACAAGGGAACTAGATGTAATATCTCCAAGTTTGCAGATGACACAATGCTGGGTGGGCGTGTGTGCTGTGAGGAGGATGCAGAGAAACTCCAGTATGATTTGGACAGGTTGGATGATTGGCCAGATGCATGGCAAATGCAGTATAATGTGGATAAATGCGAGGTTATCCACTTCGTTGGCAAATACAGGAAGACAGATTATTATCTGAATATAAATAGATTGGGAAAAGGGGAAGTGCAACGAGACCTGGGTGTTGTAATGTCCGTGTGTAATTGAGACACAGACTGCAGAAGTTGGTTATAACAGGTGTTTACTGAATGGAGACAAAACTAGAACTACTATACAAAGTTACTACACAGGCTTATATACAGGGGTGGTCACTACTGGTACTGCAGTATACAGGGGCTGCAGAATATAGTTCCTTCTTCAAGGTACATACACTACAATTCCTCCCCTTTTAGCTAAACAGTACATAACATTCGATTAATAATTAAATAACATATTTACAATTACAGTTGCTATATACATTAGCTGAAGTTAATCAATTATAAATTCAGTCTTTGAGGAGGCTTCCTGATTCTGTCCGGATAACGCCTCTTTGGGGTATCAGGTTCTTCTGGCAAAGTTGATTCGGGATCAACGTCGTTGTTTGGTTCGTCTGCTTCCAATATCACCGATTCTGAGGTAGATGCCATTGGTACTTCGGTTTCATCACCAGGTGTATAGGATCGTGTTGTAGATTTGACGTTTTCCAGTGACTCTAGAATCTGGTCAGCATGGCATCTTACAATGCTCTCTCCAATGTCCACGGTATACATTAGAGGTCCTTGCCGTGTGCAGATCGTTCCTGGCTGCCATTTCTCTGTGCGGTAGTCCCGGGCCAAAACTGGTCGACCTATCTTGAAACTCCTAGTTGGCCTTTCATTCATATTCTGAAACTGCCTGTTCTCCACATCTCTTCTGATGTTTGGCTTAACCAAATCCAAGCGGCATCTTAGTCTTCGATTGAAGAACATCATGGCTGGAGTTTGGTTGGTAACCGCATGTGTCGCATTCCGGTAGGCAAAAAAGAAGTTATCCACCTTGTGTTGTAGGGATATGTCTTCATTACACATTGCCTTGATAGCCTTCTTGAATGTTTGAACGAACCTCTCAGCCAATCCATTGGTGGCTGGATGATATGGGGCGGATGTGTAATGCTTAACACCATTGTTCTTTAAGAACCTCCGGAACTCTTCAGACACAAACTGTGGGCCATTGTCGGAGCAAATCTGTTCAGGCAGCCCATTTCTGGCGAATATGGTCCGTAAGTCTGTGATAGTTTTTTCTGTGGTGATTGAGGACATTTTTATTACCTCTGGCCACTTTGAATGTGCATCCACCACAATTAAAAACATCGAGTCCATAAATGGACCAGCAAAATCAATGTGTACCCTTTGCCATGGGGATGAGGGCCACTCCCATGGATGTAGAGGGGCTTGTGGTGGGGCGTTTTGGACCTTCTGGCATCCTGTACAGCTCTTGGTCATCTCTTCGATTTCTTTATCGATTCCCGGCCTCCACACAAACGCTCTGGCTAAGTTCTTCATTTTTACCCCTCCCAGATGACACTCATAAAGCTCATTGAGCACTCTATCCTTCAATTTGGGTGGAATTACTACTCTGGATCCACACATCAAGGTTCCTCGGCACATTGACAGCTGTTCTCTTCTCGGCGAGAATGCTGGCAACAGTGGTTCGCCATATGCTGGCCATCCCTTCACCGTTAAATCATAGACCCTGGAGAGTGTCGGGTCATTCCGTGTTTCCTTTTCTATGTTTGCATTCGTCACAGGTAGACATTCGATTATGGTCGAGTGGAATATCTCCACAGGATCTACTGCAGGTGCTTCTTCCACCGTCGTCAATGGTATGCGCGCCAATCCATCAGCATTCCAATGCTGTTTAGTTCCTTTGTACTCGATGTCATATTGGTGTGCCCCTAGGAAAAGGGACCACCTCTGTAGCCGTTGTGCTGTCATTATCGGGACACCCTTCTTAGGGTTGAAAATGGAGACAAGAGGTTGATGATCAGTTAGTAGAGTAAATTTCTGTCCGTGCAGGTAGTGATTGAACTTCTTCACCCCCAACACCAGGCTGAGGGCCTCTCTGTCAATCTGGGCGTAGTTACGCTCGGCTGCAGTTAACGAGCGTGACGCAAAAGCTATCGGCCTCTCTGAACCATCAAGGAATTTATGTGACAGTACCGCTCCAACGCCGTAGGGAGACGCATCACACGCTAGTCTTATCGGTACTGATGGGTTGTAGTGAACCAATACTTCTCTTGAAGTGTTCAGGCCTTTACACTTCTGAAAGGCCCGCTTACATTCATCGCTCCATTTCCATGCTACTCCAGTTTGTAGCAGGGCGTTCAGTGGGTGCAGAATTGTGGACAAATTCGGCAAAAACTTATGGTAGTAATTCACCAATCCGAGGAATGACCTCAGTTGCGACACATTTTCAGGCGCTGGAGCCTTAACTACCGCTTCAATTTTGTCAGGGGACTTATGTCACCCCTCTTCATCAATCACGTGGCCACAATACGATATTTGTTTCTTAAAAAACTCGCACTTGGGGCGATTGGCTCGTAGCCCATGTTCTCTTAGTCTAGTGAGCACCTGCTCTAGGTTGGCAAGGTGTTCACTGTCATTTTCACCTGTCACTAGGATGTCGTCCAAGTAACACTGAGTCCCCGGAATCCCTTGCAGGATTTGTTCCATCGCTCTTTGCCATATAGCCGGAGCTGATGCTACTCCGAATACCAGTCGATTATACTGTGTGAGTGTTTATCGTGAGATATTTCCTAGAGGATTCTTTAACCTCCATCTGCAAATATGCTTGCGCTAGGTCAATTTTTGTAAAATGTTTCCCTCCAGATAGTGAGGCGAAAATATCTTCTATCCTCGGAAGAGGATACTGTACTGTGTGAAGGACTGGGTTCACAGTCACCTTGAAGTCCCCACAGATGCGAACCTTCTTTGGCTCCTCAGACTTATTGTTTAACGTTTTCTTCATGACAGGAATGATGGGTGTCGCCCACTCGCTGCAGTCTACCTTAGATAACACGCCTGCATTCTCCAGATTCTCCAGCTCTGCCTTGACGGCTGGGCGAACTGCATACGGTACTGGTCTTGCTTTGAAAAACTTGGGAATTGCATTCTTTTCTATTTTCATCGAGGCGGTTACGCCTTTACGAGTTCCCAGTCCTTGTTGAAATACCTCTTTAGCGTTAGCTAAGATTTTTGACAATCGTCCAGGTGTGACTTCGTCATCCTTTTTACCAGCCACAGTCAGTGCCTGAATGGAGTGCCAGTCTAAACTTATCTTTCTGATCCATTCACATCCCAATAACGGTGGTCCACCATCTTGCAGTATGTACAGATACAATTTCTGTATTTCCTTGCCATTGTATTCGACAGGCACCCTTATTTTCCCTCTGGGGTATACTTTCTGCCCCGTATATGTCTTCAAGACAATGGATGTGTCTTTCAAGGGTATGTGTGAGAATAGCTGCTCATAGTCTCGTCGATTCATGACGGTCAGGGCTGATCCTGTATCCAATTCCATTTTGACTTGGGACCCTGCTATCATGAGGGTGACCCAAATGGTTTGGTGATCCTCTTTTGCGATTACGTTGTGTAGTTTGAGACAGCTTAGTCTCTTGTTCCCGGATTCACTATCGCTCTTCTGGTCTTCGGAACTATTGTCCGTCATCTTTTGTACTTTCCTGTACTGTTCCTTAGTAGTCTTTTTGTTGTCGTTAGTCTTCTTCCCGGACCTGCAAACTCGTGCAATGTGTCCCATCTTTCCGCATTGCCTGCATGTTTTGTCCTTGGACCAGCAGTCCTTCTGGTCATGGGTTGTTCTGCCGCAGCAATAAAATTTTTCAAATCCCCATGTCATTTCATGGGTGCCGTATTCCTGTGGCTTTTGCTGTATTTCCGCAGCTCCCCTTGCTGCTGCTTCGTATGATACTGCCACGCTGAAAGCCTTATCTAGCGTCAGCTCTTTCTCTGAGAGTAACCTCTTCTGGGTTCCTTCACTCAGGAGTCCACAGGCGAATTTGTCCTGTAGGGTATCTGCCAGTCCTGCTCTGAACTGGCAGTGCTTTGATAGCTTGCGTAGTTCCATAAGGTAATCAGCATTGCTCTTGTCTTTATGCTGATTTCTCTTGTGGAATTTAAATCTTTCTGCTATCAGCAGCGGTGTAGGATTTAGGTGTTCCTGTAGGATATCAACAATTTCGTTAAAACTCTTCGTCATTGGTTTGACTGGAGTGATCAGGTTCCGCAATAGGCCGTACGTTCTTGCGCCCATTAAGTTTAGTAGTACCGATGCCTTTTTCTCATCGGCTACTTCATTTGCCTTGCAATATACTTCGACTCTTTCCACATACGTGGTCCAGTCTTCTATTGCATTATCGAAGGTAGTGATATTGCCAGTCTTCGGCATCTTGGAGATCTAAGATGGTGCCTCCCGCGCTTTGCCTTCTTCCCCGATTGAACAAAATGGCGCCTCCCGCGCTTTGCCTTCTTCCCCGCTGGATTAAGATGGCGCCTCCCGCGCTTTCTGCCTTTTCCGCTGTTGCCAGTGCTGTTGCTGGCGTTTTTATGCCTTGATGGCGACGCCCTATGGTCTTTGCGCGCTTCCCCCCGTGCTGCTGCCAACGCTGCTCTCCGCGGTCCCCGTGGCAAACTGCAGCTCCTCGCGGCTTTCTGCGCTTCTAATTTCTTTTTCTTTTCTTTTAATTACTGTTCCAGTCATCAGAGCAGACCCCATGGGACACTTCCCTCCCTCTTCTTGGGTCTGTACGCTGCCCGGCTTCGTAGCACCGGCCGCGCCCTGTGTGCTCCACCCTCTCTCTCTCCTCTTGCCGACAACGCTGCTCGGTCCCGTTGAAAAGCCACCCGATCGAGCTCTAGCCTGCCGCAGCCCAGGAAGGATCAGTGTACTACCTGCCACCAGCCCGATTAGCTGGAACACCATAGACTGGATAACCAAGCCCAGCTCTCGACAGCCTCTCCTGCAAATCTTCGAATTCGATGAATCAGAGGGCGGTTGCCCACGGTCGACGCCTGTTTCTTCTGTTTGTTTTTTTTTCTTTTTGGATTTCTTCCTTCTGGCTTCGACCTCTAATAACTTCGCTTCAGGGATGGATCCCCGTGAGGTGGTGCAGAACTGTAGGTAAGTTCGTATCTGTTTGTCGCCAATGTAATGTCCGTGTGTAATTGAGACATGGACTGCAGAAGCTGGTTATAACAGGTGTTTACTGAATGGAGACAAAAGTGGAACTACTATACAAAGTTACTACACAGGCTTATATACAGGGGTGGTCACTACTGGTACTGCATTATACAGGGGCTGCAGAATATAGTTCCTTCTTCAAGGTACATACACTACAGGTATCCTTGTGCATCAGTTGCTGAAGGTAAGCATGCAGGTGCAGCAGGCAGTTAAGAAGGCAAATGGTATGTTGGCCTTCATAGCGAGAGGATTCGAGTACAGGAGCAAGGATGTCTTGCTGCAGTTGTACAGGGCCTTGGTCACCTTATCTGTGGAAGGATGTTCTTGCCATGGAGAGAGTGCAGCGAAGATTCACCAGACTGATACCTGGGATGGCAGGAATGACATATGAGGAGAGATTGGGTCGATTAGGCTTATATTCGCTGGAGTTTAGAAGAATGAGAGGGGATCTCATTGAAACTTATAAAATTCTAACAGGACTAGACAGACTAGATGCAGGAAGGATGTTCCCGATAGCGGGGGAGTCCAGAACCAGGGGTCACAGTCTAAGGATAAGGGGTAAGCCATTTAGGACTGAGATGAGGAAGAGTTCCTTCACCCAGAGAGTGGTGAACCTGTGGAATTCTCTACCACACAAGGCAGTTGAGGCCAATTCATTAAGTGTATTCAAGAAGGAGTTCGATATATTTCTTAAGGCTAAAGGGATCAAGGGATATGGGGAGAAAGCAGGGACAGGGTACTGAATTTGGATGATCAGCCATGATATCATTAAATGGCGGAACAGGCTCAAGGGGCTGAATGGCCTACTCCTGCTCCTATCTTCTATGTTCCATGTTCTATGTTCTCCCTCTACGATGGCTGTCCAATGCATGGCAACATTTAAGCAAGTGGATTAATGGTGTGCGTTTATCTACAAATAGTCTGCAGTAGTCCACCGGAAAAAAATTCTGTAATATATATTATAATAGGATATGGTTGAGTGCCATTGAGCACGATTTGTATTGAGTGCACACGTCAGGACATTTTCGCACTTCTGAGTTTCAATGTCACTCAGTCCTAATTTATAAGATTATGGAACTCATTCTTTGCTGTGGGTTTAAATCAGAGACTTGAGCATACAATCCATGCTGACAATCCCAGTGCTGTACTGTACTTCATAGTGTCAGCCCATGCCTCTGAGTCAGAAGGCCGTGGGTTCAATCCCACTCCAGAGACTTAAGCACAATACATCGAGGCTGACACTCAAGTGCAGTACTGAGGGAGCGCTGCACTTTTGGAGATGACTTCTTTCAGGTGAGACATTAAACCAAGGCCCCATCTGCCCTCTCAGCTGGACGTAAAAGATCCTATGGCACTATTTAGAAAAAGAGCAGCGGCGTTCTACCCAATGTCCTGGCCAATATTTATCCCTCAACCAACATCAATAAAACAGATTATCTGGTGATTATCATATTGTTGTTTGTGGGAGCTTGCTATGTGAAAGTTGGCTGCTGCGTTGCCCACATTACAACAGTGACTAAACTTCAAAAGTACTTCACTGGCTATAAAGTGCTTTGCGACATCCTGAGGCCGTGTAAGGCGCTATAGAAAGGCAAGTCTTTCTTTCTTAAAGATTGAGGAGAGATCTAGGGGAGGTGGGAGAAAACTGATGGGAAATATCAAGGGAGGATCTTTTTAAGTTAAAAGCATAATATTCTTTTTCAGAATTCAAGTCAATTTTATGGTTCTATATTGAGAAAACCAGTTTGTGTCTGTACAGACGCACTGCTAGTATTACATAGAATTCACAACATAGACACAGGCCATTCGGCCCAACTGGTCCATGCTGGTATTTATGCTCCACACGAGCCTCCTCCCGCCTCTCTTCATCTCACCCTATCAGCATATCCTTCTATTCCTTTCTCCCTCATGTGTTTACCTAGCCTCCCCTTAAATGCATCGATGCTATTCACTTCAACCGCTCCCTATGATAGCGAGCTCCACATTCTCACCACTCTGGGGAAAGAAGTTGCTTCTGTATTGATGTAATCCAGTTTCTGTTAGCGAATGAGATGTCAATGGATGATCATAGAACCATAGAATCATGGAAATTCATGGCACAGAATCTATGTTATTTGCCTCAACTACTCCCTGTGGTAGCGAGTTCCATATTCTCACCTATCTAGGTAAAGAAGTTTCTCCTGAATTCCCTATTGGATTTATTTGTGGCTATCTTAGATTGATGATCCCTAGTTCTGGTCTCTCCACAAGTGGAAACATCTTCTTTACGTCTACTCTATTAAATCCTTTCACAATTTTAAAGACCTCCATCAGGTCACCTCTCAGCTTTCTCTTTTCTAGAGAAAAGTGTTGTGTCGGTACCTTTCTACCTAGACACAATTTAGGACTCAGAACTCAGAGATTCAAACATGAAGTGCTTTATTGGAAGGAAAGGAAGTTCTGGCAAGTTCCGAACAAAGAGCTAAACTTAACCAAGAACACCCAACCATTTATCTCCTGTGACAGCACCACCACAGGTGGGAGGAGAACACACGATAGAACACACAATACATAACACTTCCTCCCCTCTTAAATGGAAGGTCCACATTATTCCTCAACAGGTAAGTTACTTTCAATGCACTCAACTAACCAAGGGTAGAGGTAGACTGCCTCAAACCCTGACTTTACCCTGGGGTTTATTCTGCCCCAGTCTTGTGGGTAAGTCGCTAAGCCTACAGATCCAAGCGTCTTGGAGGCCGCCGCTCTCTGACAGGATACCGGTGGTCATCGCTGGCTTCCACAGCAGTCGGCATTGACACAGGCCTAGATGGAGAAGGTGCCTGTGTCAGTTGAAAGTCAGGAGTTTGCACAGGTGGAACAGTCACTTTGACTCCCTGTGTTGGAGAAGAGCACTGTGGCAAGGGATGCTGGTTTGCGGTATCATCCGGAAACAGTTCAGGCCAACCAGCCGTTGGAGCCTCTGTGGCTGTCTCTGCTCCTAGCAACAGTTGATCTGTGTGTCTTCTCCAGATGACGTCCTCAGCAGTCTCAACCGTTTAAGACACAGGGGCCTAGAAATTCAGTGGCCTGCGCCACCAGTTTGCGCCCAAAGAGGGTTTTTGCGCCACTGGCCACACCTACCGCGATATTTAGCGGGGCGCTAGTGGCGGCGTTAGCCTGTAGCGCTGCGCCGCCACCGATGACGTCATCGGTGTGCGCAGCGCCCCGCTATTGTCCCGCTGGCCATATTTGGTCGCGCCCGCCTCCTCCGCGCCGGCCGCAAATAGGGACCAGTACACAGGGGCCTACCTGTGGCGGTAGTGGGGCGAGTTAAGGTGGAGGTGCGGCCGGCCGCTTTTTCGGCGGCCGCCTGCCCGCACCTCCGTCCCCGGCCTCCTACACCCCCCCCGCGGCATTGCCGGCTGTTTCCCGAGAGCCCGGCACTTCTCCTTGGTGCCGGGCTCATTTGCCGGCTCTCGCAAACGGGGATCGCGCTGTTGCAGGCACCTCCCCCTTAACAGTGGGAGGAAGGCCTGCAGTACCGCAGCCTGCCGTGCCGCAGCGGGTGGCGCTGCGGCACTTTGCGCGCCGATATTCAGTTTCAGCGCCCCAAGCGGGGCGCCGAAACCCTTGTTTAGCGGCCGGCTTCCACTTGGGGCGCTGAAACTGAATATCCCGATGGCGCAAGTGGCTCCGCGCGCAACGGTAATTCCGGCGCCCAGGCGAGCTGGGCGCCCCAAACTGAATTTTTAGCCCAGGGCCCGTCTGCGAGATTACCGTAGCAGGAACCCATTTTGGTCCAGTGTTGTAGTTTCGAGCTAGGAGGTGCTCTCCCGGATGAAACCGTCTCTCCTTGGCTCTTTTCTCTCTCTTTTCAACTTGAGCTTGTTGTTGACGATGGACAACCTGCTCTGCCCTTGGAGGTTTGAGTAAGTCAAAACTTGTCCGCAACTGCCTCTTCATCATGAGCGAAGCGGGGGAAGTTTTGGTTGTGGCATGCGGCTCGTTCCTGTAGGACAACAGGAAGCTGTTCAGACGTTGGTGGATTGAGCCCTGACCTTGCGATGCCTTCAAGGCGTGCTTCAAAGTTTGCACGAACCTTTCTGCCTGGCCATTAGTAGAGGGATGATAGAGCGCAGACCTGATGTGTTGGACACCATTCACCTGCAGGAAGGTTGCAAACTCCTGTGATACAAATTGAGGACTGTTGTCACTTACGAGTTGTTCCGGTGAGCCATAACGGCTGAACATCTCACCAAGTTTCTCAATTGTTTTCTCTGCCGTGGTAGACCTCATCACAGCGACCTCCGGCCACTTGCTACGAGCATCTACAACCACCATAAACATCTTCTCTTCGAAAGGACCGGCGAAGTCCACATGCACTCGCTGCCACACTTCTGCAGGCCAATCCCAGGGGTGTAGGGTTGCCAGCTGTGGAACATTCCGGACCCTTTGACACGGGGAACATGTTTTGGCTTTCTCCTCAATATTCCCATCGAGACCTGGCCACCAGAAGTAGCTTCTTGCCATTTCCTTCATCCGAACCATCCCACTGTGGCCTGTATGAAGTTGTTGCAGTATAGGTTCCCTCAGAGGTGGCGGAATGATGACACGGCGTCCCCAAAGAAGACAACCTGCCTGGACGGAGAGCTCATTTCTTTTTGAAACGTAAGGTTTCAAACTAGGAGAATCTCCTATAGCTCTCCCTCGAATGACATCGTCCATTACCTCAGACAGGACTGGATCGTTGCGGGTGTACCTTTGCACCTGAACTGCAGTGACAGGTGCTCCCTCCACTTGTCTAAAGTAGAAGATGTCTATCTGACGAGGCTCTGGGGGAGTAACAGGCAAGGGTAGCCTCGAGAGACCGTCTGCGTTGCTGTGCAAGTCTGATTTGCGATATTTGATGTCGTATGTGTGTCCTGACAACAGTAAAGCCCACCTTTGCATCCTGCTTGCAGCGAGAGATGGAATTCCAGTGTGGGGCCCGAAGATTGAAGTCAATGGACGGTGGTCCGCCAGCAGTGTGAACCTTCTCCCAAACAGGTACTGATGAAATTTTCGAATTCCAAAAACGATTCCCAAGGCCTCGCGCTCGATCTGCACATAGTTACTCTCGGCCTTGTTCAAGGTGTGTGATGCGAAGGCGATAGGTTTCTCTTCACCCGAAGGCATGATGTGGGATATGACTGCTCCCACACCATATGGTGATGCATCACATGCTAGCTGCACGGGTAGCTTTGGGTCGAAGTTTGTCAGGACCTCCGATTTCAGCAATGCTTTCTTTGCTTGGGCGAAAGCTTCGTTGCACAGTTCAGTCCATTTCCATGTTTTGCCTTGACATAGCAACTGATGTAACGGCTTCAGTAATGTTGCTAAGTCTGGAATAAACTTCCCATAGTAGTTAAGTAGCCCCAGAAATGAACGTAACTGGCTCACATTCTGGGGTGCTGGGGCCTCCACGATCGCCTTGACCTTTGATGGCGCCTTATGCAGGCCAGTAGCGTCAATCACATGCCCCAGGTACTCAACTGAAGACTGAAAGAATTCACATTTGTCTTTACGAACTCTGAGTCCGTACTCTTTCAGTCGTTGTAGTTTCGCATCCAAGTTCAGAAGATGATCCTCCTCATTTGTCCCAGTGACAAGGATGTCATCCAGGTAGCACTGGACTCCTGGCAGTCCACTCAAAATCTGATCCATTGCCCTTTGGAATAGAGCAGGGGCCGACGTAATTCCAAACGGAAGGCGGCAGTACCTGTATAGCCCCTTGTGTGTCACAATTGTCAGCAGCTCCTTTGATTTGTCATCAACATGCATTTGTAGATAACCCTGGCATAAGTCTATTTTGCTGAACTTTTGCCCTCCGGCCAGGCCTGTAAATAGATACTCAATGAGGGGAAGAGGGTACTGTTCCGCAGACAGCACCGGGTTAATAGTCACTTTAAAACCCCCGCAGATTCGAATAGATCCATCCTTTTTCAGGACAGGAACAATGGGTGTGGCCCATTTGCTCACGCTCACAGGCTCCAGGACTCCATTCTCGACTAAGGCCTCCAAGTTAGCCTCAACTTTTGGCCTAATTGCATAGGGTACAGGTCGGGCTTTGTGAAACTTCGGCTTGCTGTCAGGTTTAATGTCCAGTCTCACGCTGATCTTTTTCATGCTCCCAAGTTCCCCATTGAAGAGTTCTGCATGTTTGTTTAACACTGCAGTCAGACCTGATTCCCCTTTTGACATCATGCGGACTGCAGGCCAGTCCAGCGTGATTTTCTCTAGCCACGCACGTCCCAGTAGCAATGGGTAATTTCCCTTTACCACATATAGTGGCAGTTTCGCAGTTTGTCCGTTCAATTTAACTGTCACCTCAATGGCGCCTCTCATGGCCACAGGTTCGCCGGTATACGTCTTTAGCACAATGTTTGTTGGCTGAAGGGTAAGATGCTTTAGCATTTTGTTGTAGACAGTGTCTGAAACAAGGGACACAGCCGTGCCTGTGTCCACCTCCATCCGCACTGATTGTCCCTCCACCAGTGGTGACACCCAGTAGCCATTTGAATCACCTGCAACCATCAGTATGTGCACCTCTTCCTCCTCAGAGGTGTCGCTCCCCTCTGTTTTGCTTGTTCCATCATACTGCACTGAATGAACACTCTTTTTCCTCTCTTGTCCAAATACAGACATTTTGCTTCCATGCTTCCCAGCTCTGTCTGTTCTTTTTTTACCTCTACAGGCGCGTTCAATGTGACCCTTTTTGCCACAATTTCGGCATTCCAGCTCCATACACCAGCAGTCATTAGCGTGATGGCCCGTTTTCCCACAACGGTAACATGTGCCGTTCTGCGCACCTTTAGGCTCAGACGACACCTTGTGAACTCTCCCTGTTGAACTCAACTGGTGAGCCTCCTTTTCCGCCATCTCCATGGAGACACTAACTTCAATGGCCTTTTCAAGAGTAAGGTTGTCCTCAGTAAGAAGGCACTTCTGTGTGGCTGCATTTTGCAGACCACACACGAGTCTGTCTCTAATGGTGTCCTTCAGCACCTCCTTGAACTCACAGTGTTCTGATAACCTTTTTAAAGCAGCAATAAACATCATCACTGATTCCCCCTCCTCTTGATTCCGTTTGTGAAATCTAAATCTCTCAGCAATAACCAGAGGTTTTGGTGAAAAATGTGCTCCAAGAATTTCCACTAGTTGCTTATATGTTTTAGTTCCTGGCTTATCTGGTTGCACGAGGCTGCGAAGTAAATTGAATGTCTTCGGCCCGATTACACTTAAAAAGGTAGGCACGACCTTTTCATTTGCCACCGCATTCGCCAGTACAAAATAGTCAAAACGTTCCGTATATGCGCTCCATTGCTCCACATTTTCATCAAAATCACCGATGTTTCCTAATATAGTAGCCATCTCACGTTTCAAATTAACATTTCCGTTTACTCACTGCACCCGTCTCTGTTCCGAGTGTTTTGTAGTCGAAAACAAGAAAGTCCCCACAACACAGATTCATCTGATCCTCATCGCCACTTGTTGTGTCGGTACCTTTCTACCTAGACACAATTTAGGACTCAGAACTCAGAGATTCAAACATGAAGTGCTTTATTGGAAGGAAAGGCAGTTCTGGCAAGTTCCGAACAAAGAGAGCTAAACTTAACCGAGAACACCCAACCATTTATCTCCTGTGACAGCACCACCACAGGTGGGAGGAGAACACACAATACATAACAAAAAGAGCCCCAGCCTGTTTAATCTTTCCTGATTCTAGGACTAGGGGGCAGAGTCTAAAAATTAGAGCCAGTCCTTTCAGGAGTGAAATTAGGAAACACTTCTACACACAAAGGGTGGTAGAAGTTTGGAACTCTCTTCTGCAAGCGGCAATTGATGTGAGATCAATTGTTAATTTTAAATCGGAGATTGACAGCTTTCTGTTAACCAAAGCTGTTAAGGGATATGGGCTTAACAGTCATGATCTCATTGAATGGCGGAACAGGCTCGAGGGGCTGAATGGCCTCCTCCTGTTCCGATGTTCCTATGCTCTCAGTTCTGGTATCGTCCTTGGTGAATCAGAATGTCCTACTGATGCGGAGTTAAAATAAAAATAAATAAAAATAATGATTTTATTTTTCCCCGGATACTACCGATCACAGCCTGTCTCTGGAGGCAGTCTGTGTGTGTATATTTGATGTAGCTCATTTGCATAACAGATAATTACATTAAAATTATGATTTAGATTCTCATAATACACCCATTAATGTACAGTGCAACTAATTTGTGCGTAAATCTCTGATATAGAAAACCTACTGAACATAGATGCTGACAGGTGATCAGCTTTTGATATTGTGGTGTATGTAACCTGTTCCACCTTAAGAGAACTACCTTAAGAGATGTACTACTTTCTCTTGGCTGCTGTATTCTGTAATACCGGTGGTGACCACACCATAGTAAAGACCTGTTAAAGTTACTCTTGTGGTCTGTGTCCAGTGGTTTATAATAAGCATAACTGGGACACACAGACTTAACAGTGGCGACGAGGATGGGATGGCCAGCACATGGTGATCCACTGTTACCGGCATTCACAGCAAGACGAGAACAGCTGTCCGTCTGTCAAGGAACATTGATGTATGGAACAAGGGTGATTATTCCTCCTAAGTTAAGAGAGAGAGTTCTGAAGGAACTGCATGAAGGTCATCTGGGGGGAGTCAAGATGAAAAGCCTTGCTAGGGCTTATGTGTGGTGGCCGGGTATCGACCAACAGATAGAGGATCTGACGAAAAGCTGCTCAGGGTGCCAAAAAGTGCAAAATGCACCTCCGATTGCACCGCTGCATCCATGGGAATGGCCTTCAACCCCATGGCAACGTGTACATATTGACTTTGCTGGTCCATTCATGGACTCCATGTTTTTAATTGCGGTGGACGCACATTCTAAATGGCCAGAAGTGATTAAGATGACTACCACTACCTCGGAAAAGACGATCGCGGTGCTAAGAACGATATTTGCAAGAAATGGATTGCCAGAACAAATATGTTCAGACAACGGACCGCAGTTCGTGTCAGAAGAATTCCAGAAATTCATGAAGAAGAATGGGGTGAAACATTATACCTCTGCCCCATATCATCCGGCTACAAACGGGTTGGCCGAGAGACTTGTACAAACGTTCAAAAAAGCAATAAAGGCCATGAGCGAAGATCAGATTCCACTACAACACAAGGTGGACAAATTCCTACTGGCATATCGAAATGCCACTCATGCAGTGACAAACCAAAGTCCTGCCATGATGTTCTATAACAGGAGGTTGCGGTCCAGGTTGGACTTGTTAAAACCAAATGTGCGGAGGGAAGTTGAAAACAAACAGTTCCAGCATATAAATAACAAGACCACTCGAAGTTTCGAAATAGGACAACCAGTGTTAGCCCGGGACTATAAAAACGAGAAATGGCAATCTGGAACAATCCGGGCCAGACAAGGACCCCTGATGTACATGGTAGATATTGGTGAAAATGTAATACGGCGTCATGCTGACCAACTGGTAGAATCGAGAACAAGGGTCGAACCCATGGTTACGGCAGAGACAACCGTGGAAGAAGTTAGTGAACCTGAAGCATCTACCTCAGAAGTGAATGTACCTGATGATGATGTCCAATCCATAAGAGACCAACTAGATGAGTCACCCCAGCAACGAGAATCAGAGACCCCTGAAAGGCGTTATCCAACTCGAATCAGGAGGCCTCCTCAGAGACTGAATCTTTGAACTGTTTTGCATGAAGTTGTATATATATATGTTATTATGTTATGTTAAATGGGGATATAACTGTTAAGCTAAAAAGGGAGGATTGTGGTGTATGTAACCTGTTCCTCCTTAAGAGAACTACCTTAAGAGATGTACTACTTTCTCTTGGCTGCTGTATACTGTAATACCGGTGGTGACCACACCGGTATATAAGTGTTGTGTAGGGATTTGCAGGGCAGTTCAGCCCTGACCTCTGAATAGTAAAGGCCTGTTAAAGTTATTCTTGTGGTCTGTGTCCAGTGATTTATAATAAGCATAACTGGGACACACAGACTTAACAGATATCATACCCTTAACGCATCGTGATCCTTTGGCTCCATTATCCTCTTCTCCTTGACCCTCTCTCTGGCAGAAGATTTCCTCCAGTTTGAGCACCCCGTTTCTTCCTCGCTCTCACTGCCACAGACTGGAAGATAAAAAAAAGACAAGTCCAACACTGAATAAATTAGCAAACGGCTCCAAGGGATTCTGGTTTCGAATTTGTTTCAATAACGTGAGACAACTTCTGGCTCACTCATTTAAAAAAAATTAATTCCCAGCATGTGGGCATTTATTGCCCATCCCTCACTGCCAGTTTTTATACACCTGAGTAGATTGCTAGGCCGCTGTAGGTAGCAGTTAAGAATCAATCATGTTGCTGTGGGACTGGAGTTATAGAATCATAGAAAGTTACACCACGGAAGGAGGCCATTTAGGCCCATCGTGTCTGCGCCGGCCAACAAAGAGTTATCCAGCCTAATCCCTTTTTCCAGCTCTTGGTCCATAGCCTTGCAGGTTAGAGCATCCCAAGTGCACATCCAAGTACTTTTTAAATGTGGTTAGGGTTCCTGCCTCTACCACCCTTTCAGGCAGTGAGTTCCAGACCCCCACAACCCTCTGGGTGAGGGAATTTCCCCTCAAATCCCCTCTAAACCTTCCCCCAATTACTTTAAATCTGTACCCCCTGATTTTTGACCTCTCTGTTAAAGGAAATAGGTCCTTTCTATCCACTTTATGCCTCTCATAATTTTATACACCTCAATAAGGTCTCCCCTCAGCCTCCTCCATTCCAAGGAAAACAGACCCAGGCTATCCAGTCTTTCCTCATAGCTAAGATTCTCTGCTCCCAGCAACATCCTTGTAAATCTCCTCTGTACCCTCTCTAGTGCAATCACATCTTTCCTGTAATGTGGTGACCAGAACTGCAGGCAGTACTCTAGCTGAGGCCTAACTAGTGTTTTATACAGTTGAAGCATAACCCCCCTGCTCTTGTATTCTATGCCACGGCTAATAAAGGCAAGCATTCTGTATGCCTTCTTAACCACCTTATCTACCTGGCCTGCTACCTTCAGGGATCTGTGGACATGCACTCCAAGGTCCCTTTGTTCCTCTACACTACTCAGTGTCCTATCATTTAATGTGTATTCCCTTTCTTTGTTAGCCCTCCCCAAATGCATTACCTCACGCTTTTCCGGATTGATTTCCATTTGCCACTGTTCTTCCCACCTGACCAATTTATTGATATCTTCCTGCAGTCCACAGCTTCCTTCTTCAGTATCAACCACACAGCCGATTTTAGTATCATCTGTAAACTTCTTAATCATACCCCCTATATTCAAGTCTAGATCATTGATATATACCACAAAAAGCGAGGGACCTAGTACTGAGCTGGAAACAGCCTTCCAGTCACAAAAACACCCATCAACCATTACCCTCTGCTTCCTGTTTCCGAGCCAGTTTTAAATCCAACTTGACACTTTGCCCTGGATCCCATGGACTTTTAACTTCGTGACCAGTCTGCCATGTGGAACCTTATCAAATGCCTTGCTAAAGTGCATCAAATGCACTACCTTCATCTACCCTCCTTGTTACCTCCTCAAAAAATTCAATCAAGTTTGTCAGACACGACCTTCCCTTAACAAATCCACGCTGACTATCCTTTATTAATCCGTGTCTTTCTAAATGAAGATTTATCTTGTTCTTCAGAATTCTTTCCAATAATTTTCCCACCACCAAGGTTAGGCTGACTGGCCTGTAATTACTCGGTCCATCCTTTTCACCCTTTTTAAACAAGGGTACCACATTAGCAGTCCTCCAGTCCTCCAGCACCACACCTGAAGCCAGAGAGGATTGGAAAATGATGGTCAGGGCCTCTGCTATTTCCTCTTTTGCTTCGCTTAACAGCCTGGGATACATTTCATCCGGGCCTGGGGATTTATCCACTTTTAAATCTGCTAAACCCCTTAATACTTCCTCTCTCATTATGTTTATTTCATCTAATAATTCACACCCCTCCTCCCTGATAGCAATGTCCGCTTTGCCCCTCCCCTTTGTGAAAACAGATGCAAAGTATTCATTAAGAACCCTTCCAACGTCTCCTGCCTCCACGCACAGATTACCCTCATGATCTCTAATAGGCCCTACCCTTTCTTTAGTTATCCTCTTACTCTTAATATATTTAAAACATCTTTGGGTTTTCCTTGATTTTACTTGCCAAGAATTTTTCATGCTCTCTCTTTGCTTTCCTAATATCATTTTTAATTGCACCCCTGCACTTTCTGTACTCCTCTAAAGATTCTGGAGTATTTAGCCCTCGTTGTCTGTCATACGCCTCCCTTTTTTTCTTTATCCTACCCTGTATGTCCCGAGACATCCAGGGGGCTCTAGATTTGTTAGTCCCACCTTTTTTCTTTAAGGGCACATGTTTGGTCTGAACCCTCCGGATCTCCTCTTTGAATGCCTCCCACTGCTCTGACACTGATTTACCTTCAAGTAGTTGCTTCCAGCCCACTATGGCTAAATCCCCTCTGAGCTTAGCAAAATTTGCTTTTCCCCAATTTAGAATTTTTATTCCTGGTCTATCCTTGTCCTTTTCCATAACTACCTTAAATCTAACAGAATTATGGTCACTAGCACCAAAATGCTCCCCCACTGATATGCCTTCTACCTGCCCAGCTTCATTCCCTAAAACTAAGTCCAGAACCTCCCTCTCCCTTGTTGGGCTTGCTACATACTGGCTAAAAAAGTTCTCCTGGATGCATTTTAGGAATTCTGCACCTTCTATACCCTTCACATTAATTTTATCCCAGTTAATATTGGGGTAGTTGAAATCCCCTACTATTACTGCCCTATAGTTTTTGCACTTCTCAGAAATTTGTCTACATATTTGTTCTTCTATCTCCTGTAGGGGGTGGTGTGGTTGGGTGGCGCGTGCGCCCAGTCAGTTATGCCCCTGACTGTTTGTGAGCGGTTCGAATCGCTCCCACGCCCCTGGGTTCTAGACACCGGACTTAGGTACAGGCGGCGGTACAGAGAAGACTCGAGTAGACAGGTGGTTTGGATGTAAGAAAACCAAGATTTTATTAAAATAGAAATTAACACAGTCTTACGAGAAGCTACTAGTATAAAATTACAGGCAAATACAAAATAACGATACTTATGCAGGGAATGGGGAACACACAGCACATTGAGGGAAAACAAACTATCTTAACAATCCCCTTATCCTTATCCCACCCCCTATACCTAACTAGATTAAGCTATGAGGGGCCAGAATTCATGCTCACCAATCCAAAATAAAGCCAACTGTTAACGAGTGCGAGTTTTGAGGTCTGCTCTTTGGTACTTCTAGCTACCCTGTCACCACGTGGTCTTCGGGGGCGTGGTGCTGGATCTGCTACTGCAACACACCTTCTCCCCTCCGCTGCCGTCGTCGTCTCTTTGCGATGGGTTCTCCTCTTCTTCTCCCTTGGGCAGTCGGCGGTGGCAACTTTGTGCCTACAGGGCAGTTGTCAGTTTTAACTGCCTAGATTTTCCTACCCAAGCTTAAGAACGCCAGTCTATTCGTCGTGGCGTGGCCACCTGCGTTTTCGCAGTGTTCAACAAGATGTTCGTCTTCCCAAGCGCCAGCTTATAACTAGGCACTTGGTCTTTATCGATACGTTTTTCGCTGCCCTGCTCTGCCCTTATCAAGTTGTTATCGTCTTCTTCGTCTCCACTCGTCTCATCTCGCCGGACTACTATAGAAGTCCTGGGCTACCTGCTCGACTTCGTCTCACCCCTTTCTGCGGCCTGGGCGTCCTGGATGGCTATGGGCTTGGGTCTCGTTCCCCTCCCCTGTTGTTGGTATGGTGTAACTGGCTACTGAAAATCTGCTACAGGGAGAGAACCCAGCACGAGACCAGGGCACGAGTACGAGCGGCAGCCCAAGAGGCCGGAGCCACGAGAGCAGCAAGCGAGCAGGAGAGCAGAGCAAGAGTCAAGAAAGTGATTGCTACCCGGGGCCTGCAGTTATACTCCTCACGAAAACCCTTATCTGTGCGCCAAATCAGGTTAGTTCATTGTCCCAATCTTGGCGGGCTAGTTTAAATAATTGTAGCAATCTAAACTAACTGTTTTTAGATGGCCGTTGATCGCACCTAATGGCCTGATGTCTGAGCTGTATTGTTATTAATGCATTTTAAATCGACCTGTCCAGCCTCGATGGCTTCCTTAAGCTGTTTCCGATTATAGATGCAAACAACTTGATGACCTCAAGTATAGGCCTAACTGGTTTTGGTCTGTCTACATTTTGGCTTAATGCATATTCAAAGTCCTGTCTGCTTTCCAAAATACAAAGTCCTTCTTCACAGAAACTGCATTTTAGATTTCGATTTCCCCAAAAGTTGCTTGTGCCACAGAATCCAAGCTTTTAAAAACTTGCAGGCTTTTGGTCACGAGGTGCGGACGCCATCTTTTGGGTACCCTTTGTCTTAAAAATGTCCATGCAGGGTCCCTTTTATTAATAATAACCTTGGGGGAAATGTGGAAATTTTGCGAATCTTACACTCCCTCTCACTGTCTGGGGGTCTGTAGTACATTCCCAGCAGTGTGATCGCCCCTTTTTTGTTTTTCAATTCGACCCATATGGCCTCGTTTGATGATCCCTCCAACATATCATCCCTCCTCACAGCTGTAATAGTTTCTTTAATCAATACAGTGATGCCCCGTCCCTTTTTACCTCACTCTCTATCCCGTCTGAAAACCCTGTAACCAGGAATGTTGAGCTGCCATACCTGCCCCTCTTTCAGCCATGTCTCTGTAATAGCTATAATATCATATTCCCAAGTATCTACCTGTGCCCTCAGCTCATCTGCCTTGTTCGCTGTACTCCTTGCATTGAAGTACATACAATTTAGTACAGGCAAACCTCCTTGTTGACTACTATCTAGCCCTTTATTCCTCTGTCCTTCCAATTTACTTTGTACGTTTTTGTTTTCCAATTCCAGTTTTTCTTCCCTCCCTATTGACTCTATACTTAGGTTACCATCCCCCTGCCAAGCTAGTTTAAACCCTCCCCAACAGCACTAGCAAACCCTCCCACGAGGATATTGGTCCCATTCCCGTTGAGGTGCAACCCGTCTAGCTTGTAGAGGTCCCACCTCTCCCAGAAACAGTTCCAATTCCTCAGGAATCTATAGCTCTCCCTCCTACACCATCTCTCCAGCCACGCATTCATCTGCTCTATCTTCCTACTTCTGAAATCACTAGCACGTGGCACTGGTAGTAGATTACTACCCTTAATGTCCAACTTTTTAACCTCTTTCCTAGCTCCCTAAACTTTGCCTGCAGGACCTCATCCCTCTTCCTACCTATGTTGGTACCGATATGGATCACGACCTCTGGCTGTTCACCCTCCCCCCTCAGAATGCCCTGCAGCCGTTCAGTGACACCCTTGACCCTGGAACCAGGGAGGCAACATACCAACGTGTGGGACCCGGACCGGGTCAGGACGGCAGGTCTTCTTCCCTAAAGGACTTGCTACACTCTTTAGCTTGCATTTTTGCTGACGTACTTACAAACAGTGAACCGGTTCGGTTTATCACGACAATCCACTGGAAGTGCTACAAACTATGTCAACGTCCGGGATTGCCACATCCTGACCCTGTGCCTACCCTAAACAACAAGGCCACTGATGCAGGAAGAGGACGTGGTCTCCCCAGGTCAGGCGCCTAGGGTCTCAAAGGCGTGGCAGAGCATCGGTGGCTGGTACGTACCATCAAACCAAACATGCCAGACCAAAAATGCTGGAGTTTAGAAGAATGAGAGGTGATCTCATTGAAACATACAAGATTCTGAAGGGGATTGACAGGGTAGATACTGAGAGGTTGTTTCCCCTGGCTGGAGTGTCTAGAACTAGGGGGCATAGTTTCAAGATAAGGGGTCGGCCATTTAAGACTGAGATGAGAAGGAATTTCTTCACTTAGATGGTTGCGAATCTTTGGAATTCTCTGCCCCAGTGGGCTGTGGATGCTGAGTCTTTGAGTATATTCAAGATTCAAGGCTGAGATCGATAGACTTATGGACTCTAGGGGAATCAAGGGATATGGAGATCGAGCGGGAAAGTGGAGTTGAGGTGGAAGATCAGGCATGATCTTATTGAATGGTGGAGCAGGCTCAAGGGGCTGTATGGACAACTCCTGCTCCTAATTCTTATGTTCTTATGGGTAGTTTTTTTGACCGGCGCGGAGACGATGGGCCGAATGGCCTCTTTCTTTGCCGCAAAAGTCTATGATTCTAAATTTCTATGACAACATAGGACAGTGTATCGAAACATAACAACAAATAAAAATATTAATGACAATTTAAGATTTTTTAGTCATTGAGTTATTTAGCTGTTAACCCTGGAATGCGAAATAAAGACAATGGTCAGATATGTTTAATGGCTTCATTGAACGATAGATAATCTTCTTCTTGGAAATAAGTGGAGGACTGGCACTAGTGGCATGCGTGGAGATGGAAAATATATGGGGGCCAAAAACCTTCTTCCTTCCAGTGCACTCCCAGTATAACTCGAGCAGCAATACTGTGGAATGGCTGTAAGCTGTGTTGGTCACCTTGTGTGGGACGATCTCAAACAAGGCCAATGACATGGAGGGGGGCAGGGCTGAGGTAGGGTGGGGGGTGCGGATAAGGTGGAGACTCCCTATGTTGGAGGTTTCTGCTTCCTTGGTCTCTCAGAGGTCCACAGCTTCCTTGGCGGTTGGTATGCCGAGGAGAAAGAGGTCTACCGGCCCTTTTAATTGCAGAAGTGGAGTCCACCAAAATGTACTTGACTGCGTTACCCTTACAAAAGGGCCGCGGGTGGGGGTGCGGGCGGCGGCGTTGAACATTTACAGGGTCAGCCCCCAATACACTGTCCCCTGGCCTGGGTAGCAAGGCCGCAATTTTGCAGCCTGTGGGGGCCGCCAGGCACCTGAGACACGAGCGTGTGCGCCCATCACCCGTAGGCCGCTGAGGTGACCTCCCACTGACCCCTGCGTACTCTGGTTTGGTTGGCGGCAGAGGGCATTGGCAAGTGCGACCCCGACATAATTGCCAGGCTCACGACCTGAGTACTTTCAGGGCCATGATCTTATTAGGCCCATGTTTTGTGGTCAGCGGCGAAGTGATGGTGCTTGCCCCTGACCTCGAAGAAAGCTGCCCAGAAAGATCAAGCATCGATTTCACCTTTCCCGACGACGTTAATTTGATTTTGGCGCAAAGTCTAGGGGATCTCCAGTGTCCAGCAACAGTGATGCCATCAAGTTGGCTGAGCAGCCAATCACATTGAAGGATTCTCACAGGCAGCAAACCAGGAAGTAAAGTGCACTGATTATCCTTCACTTTTAATAAATGTCACAGAGTGAAATACATATTGGGACATACACATGGGATTAGGGTAGAAGCTGAAATATCACAAACAAACTTTAAAATAAATTGATTATATTAAAAACTATGGAATTTTTATCATAATGGAAACATTTGACATCCCGCAAATATAAAATTACTTTTTCAGGGCCAGAAATGTTGTTCTATCTCTAATCTCTTTCAGCCCCACAACCTCCCGAAATATCTGCGCTCCTCTGATTCTGCCCTCCCGAGCATCCCTGATTGTAATCACTCAACCATTGGTGGCCGTGCCTTCTGTTGCCTGGGCCCTAAGCTCTGGAATTCCCAGCCTAAACCTCTCCACCACACTCTCCTCCTTTAAGACGCTCGTTAAAACCTATCTCTTTGACCAAGCTTTTGGCCACTTGCCCTAATTTCTCCTTATGTGGCCCAGTGTCATTTTTTTTGTCTTATAATACTCCTGTGCAGCGCCTTGGGATGTTTTACTACATTAAAGGAGCTATATAAATACAAATTGTTGTTGTTGTTGTTCAACAGTAGTAATTATGACTCAGTACGCTGTCAAAAACCCTCATTGAACAAGGCTTAACTTTTTTGGGGGTTTGAACACTGATATTAAAGCGTAAAAGCTGACGTTCTCATCAGTTCAGTGATGTCAGTTGATTGCCAGCTGCGGGGAGTTCAACAGCACGGCCTGTGGAGGAGCAGGGAATGACTGACAGCAAATTCTGGATTTCCGCGTTTAACTGTGCACGTGTGGATGTCAGAAGTTGCTGTCCATTTCACAGTTGTAATGATGGTGAATGCTGACAGTTTTGCCGTCGGTACAGCCGCAAATTCCGGGCCAATAGTGAAAGGGTAAGAGAGAGGGTTTAACATAAGTCCCAGGGCTAGCACTGCTAGTGGTCGAGAAGGCTAGTGCACAAGGCTACATTGTCTGGGCGTTAAGGAGCCTGATGGCCTTTAACTGCCTTTCTTTCCACACATACTGTAAAGTGAAAGATCTTGACACCTGCAGAAATACATGCACAGGAGCACATTCAAACTAAAGAAACAAAAGCTGTGAGCCAATGAAGGGATAATTACTAGTCCTAGCCCTTTTCGGGCTACCCCAGATCAGGCATATTCCCCAGACGTTCACCTTCAACTAAAGTTAGAGATAGCCGAATTCTATAAGACGCTTAATTGGGTCTAAAGGTTCAGACTATCTCTCTCTAAAGGAAAGGAACAATGTAAAGATGTTACCGTCCTCTGGATAGCACTTTTAATAAGTTTAACTAGACTGAAACCTTCTGGATATTATGAGGGTCCGGAATACCCCCCAGTATTCTGCAACTCCTTACAAAAGAGTGTACAGAAATTAAGTTTGCGAGATTGATACAGAAATACTACTTGAGACAATTCTAAAAATATATAGGTTTATTTAAGAGCCGACATACATTTAACAGCTTTTGAGTCAATCGCAACATTAACAGTTCAAAAACAAATAGCTTACATTTCTTATCCTCAGAGATCCTTATTCTCAAATCTTAACTTCATACATTTTTACATTTCTTATTATTCTAATCCAGGATATCCACCAAAATCAAATACCTTGATTACCCAAGACTCAGAGTTGTCGTCTTACAGAATGGTTCTGAAGCTGAGAATTGCTTGCCCGTTTCCAGCGACTTCTGACTGTTTATCTGAAAAACTCTTATTTTTATACCTTTTTTAGTGGATTATCCTTTGATGTTTTCTGATGATGTAAACTAATTATCTCTCGTCATTGTTTCTGTTGACTTCTTTCTATTCTTACTGTCAATTCAACTGTTAGCTTTTAGAATCCTGTCTCTGTGTTTAGGTGTTTCAAAAACTTATCATAAAATTGTTATTACAGATTTATCTCTTTGATGCCATTCTTATCAAAGGTTTTCCATTCAATTCTAAAACCACCTTAACTGGTTACTAGCAGACATTGTGACTCCTATGTGTTCCAAGTTCAATACAAACCATCTAATTGCTTGGTGTCATCTATTGAAGTCATATCTTCAGAGTGTTCTGTTGGTATATTTACAACATGTAAATTAAAAACACTTCAACCAGGGTGTTTAGTTGTTTTCTAACTATCTCAATGGTTGTATTAAGAATTATGTCTCCTGTCTTCCAAGTTTATCATAAAAACTATTTGAACAGCAGGTGTTTCTTTTACTTGATGTCATCTTTTCAAAGGCACATGCCTCTTTTAATGTTTCTGTGTTCCTGTTCAACGTGTTAGTTTATAACACTTTACTTGGGTCATTCCATTGTGTTTCTCCCAAACTCCAGACCTTCTGGAAGCGCCAAACTGCTATTTCAATAGGGCCATTGTTTTAGTATGGTTAACCAATTCCCATTTAAAAGCTTGTATGGTGTTTTACAACATTTGTGTTATCAAACCATCCCATCTCAGAAGCCTGTATTGAAACAACTTGTGTCGCCGAGGCTTTCCAGACATTTAAATCCAGTATGTCATGTATTAATATCAGAATTTTGTTCATATGATGGTGTATTTTTCTGAAATATGGCTTATTCCATCACACCAAGTCTTGGCGGACTTGTCAAGTTATTCAATGGGAACCTCTTTTGAGTCAAGAAAAAAGTCACTTGGATTGGAGCCAAGCTCTTGTGCTTACTATTGATGCGGACAGTTCCTTTGGTGGTTTCGATCTGGATCAGAGCTAGATGTGCTTCAGTTGGTTTGGAAGGAATTAAACCAAACACTCCAAGTTTGCTCAACCTTGACAAATAGCCTTCCATTGAAACATAGAAACATAGAAGATAGGAGCAGGAGTAGGCCATTTGGCCCCTCGAGCCTGCTCCACCATGCAATGAGATCATGGCTGGTCATCCAAATTCAGTACCCTGTCCCTGCTTTCTCCCGATATCCCTTGATCGCTTTAGCCTTAAGAAATATACTTAAATCCTTATTGAATATATTTAATGAATTGGCCTCAACTGCCTTCTGTGGTAGAGAATTCCACAGGTTCACCACTCTCTGGGTGAAGAAATTCCTCCTCATCTCTGTCCTAAATGGCTTACCCCTTAACTTTAGACTGTGACCCCTGGTTATGGACTCGCCCGCCATCAGGAACATCCTTCCTGCATCTAGTCTGTCTAGTCCTGTTAGAATTTTATAAGTTTCAATGAGATCCCCTCTCATTCTTCAAAACTCCAGCGAGTATAAGCCCAATCGACCCAATCTCTCCTCATACGTCGTTCCTGCCATCCCAGGTATCAGTCTGGTGAATCTTCGCTGCACTCCCTCCATGGCAAGAACATCCTTCCTCAGGTAAGGCGACCAAAACTGCACACAATACTCAAGATGTGGTCTCACCAAGGCCCTGTACAACTGCAGCAAGACATCCTTGTTCCTGTACTCAAATCCTCTCGCAATGAAGGCCAACATACCACTTGCCTTCTTAACCGCCTGCTGCACCTGCATGCTTACCTTCAGCGACTGGTGCACAAGGACACCCAGGTCTCATTGCACTTCCCCTTCTCCCAATCTATTGCCGTTCAGATAATAATCTGCCTTCCTGTTTTTGTCACCAAAGTGGATAACCTCACATTTATCCACATTATACTGCATCTGCCATGCATCTCCCCAATCACCCAACCTGTCCAAATCATACTGGAGTTTCTCGGCATCCTCCTCACAGCACACACGCCCACCCAGCTTTGTGTCATCTGCAAACTTGGAGGCATTAAATCTAGTTCCCTCGTCTAGATAATTAATATATATTGTGAATAGCTGGGGTCCTAGCACTGATCCCTGCGCTACCCCACTAGTCACTGCCTGCCACTCGGAAAAAGACCCGTTTATTCCACCTCTTTGCTTCCTGTCTGCCAGCCAGTTCTCTATCCAAGTCAGTACCTTGCCCCCAATCCCATGTGCTTTAACTTTACATGCTAATCTCTTATGCGGGACCTTATCGAACGCCATCTGAAAGTCCAAATACACCACATCCACCGGTTCTCCCTTATCTATTATATCAGTTACATCCTCAAAAAATTCCAGTAGATTAGTCAAGCACGATTTACCTTTTGAAAATCCATGTTGACTTTGTCTGATCCTGTCACTGTTTTCCAAGTGCACTGCTATTACATCTTTTATAATGGACTCTAGCATTTTCCCCACTACCGATGTCAGGCTTACCAGTCTATAATTCCCCATTTTTTCTCTACGACCTTTTTTGAATAGTGGGGTAACATTAGCTACCCTCCAATCCATGGGAACTGTTCCAGAATCTATAGAAGTTTGGAAGATGACCAGCAATGCATCTACTATTTCGAAGGCCACTTTTTTAAATACCATAGGATATAGATTATCAGGCCCTGGGGATTTATCGGCCTTCAATGCCATCAATTTCCCTAACACCATTTCCCTACAAATACTGATTTCATTCAATTCCTTCCTCTCATTAGACCCTATGTTCCCCGACATCTCTGGGAGGTTATTGGTGTCCTCCTTTGTGAAGACAGGACCAAAGTAAGTATTTAATTGGTCAGCCAGTTCTTTGTTCCCCATTATAAATTCCCCTGATTCTGACTGCAAGGGACCTACGCTTAACTTCACCAATCTTTTTCTATTCACATATCTATAGATGCTTTTACACTCAGTTTTTATGTTCCCTGAAAGCTTACTCTCATACTCTATTTTCCCCCTCTTAATTAATCCCTTTGTCCTCCTTTGCTGAATCCTAAACTGCTCCCAATCCTCAGGTTTGCTGCTTTTTCTGGCCAATTTATATGTCCTCTCCTTGGATCTTATGCTATCCATAATTTCACTTGTTAGCCACAGTTGAGTCACCTTTTTTGTTTTATTTTTATGCCAAACAGGGATGAACACGTTCTGCAGTTCATCCATGCGATTTTTAAATGTTTGCCATTGCCTATCCACCGTCAACCCTTTAAGTAACATTCCCCAATCCATCCTACCCAGCTCGCGCCTCATACCATTGTAGTTTCCTTTATTTAAATTCAGGACCCTAGTCTCTGAGTCAAATACTTCACTCTCCGTCTTAATGAAGAATTCTATCATATTATGATCACTCCACCCCAAGGGGCCTCGCACAACAAGATTGCTAATTAATCCTCTCATTGCATAATACCCAGTCTAAGATGGCCTGACCTCTAGTTGGTTCCTTGACATATTGGTCCAGGAAACCATCCCGTATACACTCTAGGAATTCCTCTTCCTCAGTATTGTCACTAATTTGGTTAGCCCGATCTATATGTAGATTAAAATCACCCATGATAACTGCTGTGCCCTTATTGCACCATTTAATGCCACCCCCAACCTCAGCATTACTGTTTGGGGGTCTGTATACAACTCCCACTAACGTTTTCTGCCCCTTGGTATTTCTCAGCTCTACCCATACAGATTCCACATCATCAGAGCTAGTATCCTTCCTTACTATTGTGTTAATATCCTCTTTAGCCAGCAATGCTACCCCAACTCCTTTTCCTTTTTGCCTGTCTTCCCTGAATATTGAATACCCCTGGATGTTGATTTTCCAGCCTTGGTCACCCTGGAGCCATGTTTCCGTAATCCCAATCATATCATATCCATTTACATCTACTTGTGCAGCTAATTCATCCACCTTATTACTAATGCTCCTTGCATTAAGACATAAAGCCTTCAGGCCTGTTTTTTTAACACTCTTAGACCTTTTAGAACTATTATTTACTGTGGCCATGTTTGATTTAAACCCGTGACTTCTCTGCCTGCCACTTTTGCTTTTCTCCTGCCTGTCTTTTGCTTATATCCTTGTTTCCCATTCCTCTGTCTCCCTGCACAGGTTCCCACCCCCCTGCCATTTTAGTTTAAGCCCTCCCCAACAGCACTAGCAAATACTCCCCCTAGGACATCGGTCCCAGTCCTGCCCAGGTGCAAAACGTCCAGTTTGTATTGGTCCCACCTCCCCCAGAACCGCTTCCAATGTCCCAGGAATTTGAATCCCTCCCCCTTGCACCATTTCTCTAGCCACGTATTCATCTGAAATATCCTTCCATTTCTAGTCTGAATAGCACATAGCAATCCTGAGATTACTACCTTTGAGGTCCTATTTTTCAATTTACCTCCTAACTCCCTATATTCAGCTTTTAGGACCTCGTCCCAGTTTTTACCTATATCATTGGTACCTATATGCACCACGACAACTGGCTTCTCACCCTCCCCCTCCAGAATGCTCTGCAGCCGCTCCGAGATATCCTTGACCCTTGCACCAGGGAGGCAACATACCATCCTGGAGTCTTGTTTGCGGCCGCAGAAATGCTTACCTATTCCCCTTACAATAGAATCCCCTTACTATAGCTCTCCCACTCTTTTTCCTCCTGTCCTTGCAGCAGAACCACCCACGGTGCCAGGAAGTTGGCTGCTGCTGCCTTCCTCCGATAAGCCACCCCCCCCAACAACATCCAAAGCTGTATATCTGTTTGAGAGGCACTACCTGCCTGCGCCTACTACACTGCCTGGCGGTCACCCATTATCTTCCTGCCTGTGCAGCCTTTACCTGCGGTGTGACCAACTCCATAAACGTGCTATCCACGACGTCCTCAGCATCGCGAATGCTCCAGTATGTATCCATTCGCAGCTCCAGCACCACAATGCAGTCTGCCAGTAGCTGCAGCTGGATACACGTCCCACACACGTGGTCGTCAGAGACACAGGAAGTTTCCCTGATCTCCCACATAGTGCAGGAGGAGCATACCACGGCACCAAGCTGTCCTGCCATGACTTACCCTTCAATTAATTTATATTAACTTAAATCAAATCAATACCACCAATTACACTACAATTAAATGATATACTCAAGGGCCCTTGGTTACTAGCACTAGAAACTATAACCACGAAAAAATTAAGACCTTCTAAACTATGAACCTTAACTGTCAAACTATAGAGTAGTATAAATACTCCCTGGCCATACTCACCCTATCAGCTGCTCCCTCCTGCCCGCATCACATTTTGAATCGTGACGTGGCTCTGGAATTCTGCCGCCAATCTGAGATTGGCAAGAAAGCCCGCAAAAGTGAGTTTAAATACTACTGGGTCTCCGGTCTCACCGCTCCAGACACCAACCTCTGAAAGAAAGCCCGCCAAAATCAACCATCTCATTGGTATATGGTGGGTTTTGAACAACATCAATAGACTACGTAACGTTAGGTTGCTTAAAATAAAGCGTATTTAACTTGCGATGATTCTACACTCTGCTTGCCACTCCACAATCTTGCACTTAGTCATATTGCGGCAGAATGGCTTGTTTACAGTAGTGTGAGATCATGCTATTAAGAACATAGGAACAGGAGAACCTATTCAGCCCCTCAAGCCTGTTCCGCCATTCAATTATATCATGGCTGATCTGTATCTCCATCTACCCGCCTTGCTTCCTGTTGAGTCTGTGTGTCCCAGTTATGCTTAGGATCAATCACTGGACACAGACAACAAGAATAACTTTTAACAGGTCTTTACTATTCGGAGGTCAGGGCTGAACTGCCCAGCAAATCCCTACATAACACTTATAAACCGGTGTGGTCACCACAGGTATTACAGTATACAGCAGCCAAGAGAAAGTAGTACATCTCTTAAGGTAGTTCTCTTAAGGTGGAACAGGTTACATACACCACAATCCTCCCTTTTTAGCTTAACAGTTATATCCCCATTTAACATAACATAATAACATATAGATATATATATACAACTTCATGCAAAACAGTTCAAAGATTCAGTCTCTGGGGAGGCCTGCTGATTCGAGTTGTATAACGCCTTTCAGGGGTCTCTGATTCTCGTTGCTGGGGTGACTCATCTAGTTGGTCTCTTATGGATTGGACATCATCATCAGGTACATTCACTTCTGAGGTAGATGCTTCAGGTTCACTAACTTCTTCCACGGTTGTCTCTGCCGTAACCATGGGTTCGACCCTTGCTCTCGATTCTACCAGTTGGTCAGCATGACGCCGTATTACATTTTCACCAATATCTACCGTGTACATCAGGGGTCCTTGTCTGGCCCGAATTGTTCCAGATTGCCATTTCTCATTTTTATAGTCCCGGGCTAACACTGGTTGTCCTATTTCGAAACTCCGAGCGGTCTTGTTATTTATATGCTGGAACTGTTTGTTTTCAACTTCCCTCCGCACATTTGGTTTTAACAAGTCCAACCTGGACCGCAACCTCCTGTTATAGAACATCATGGCAGGACTTTGGTTTGTCACTGCATGAGTGGCGTTTCGATATGCCAGTAGGAATTTGTCCACCTTGTGTTGTAGTGGAATCTGATCTTCGCTCATGGCCTTTATTGCTTTTTTGAACGTTTGTACAAATCTCTCGGCCAACCCGTTTGTAGCCGGATGATATGGGGCAGAGGTATAATGTTTCACCCCATTCTTCTTCATGAATTTCTGGAATTCTTCTGACACGAACTGCGGTCCGTTGTCTGAACATATTTGTTCTGGCAATCCATTACTCGCAAATATCGTTCTTAGCACCGCGATCGTCTTTTCCGAGGTAGTGGTAGTCATCTTAATCACTTCTGGCCATTTAGAATGTGCGTCCACCGCAATTAAAAACATGGAGTCCATGAATGGACCAGCAAAGTCAATATCTACACGTTGCCATGGGGTTGAAGGCCATTCCCATGGATGCAGCGGTGCAATCGGAGGTGCATTTTGCACTTTTTGGCACCCTGAACAGCTTTTCGTCAGATCCTCTATCTGTTGGTCGATACCCGGCCACCACACATAAGCCCTAGCAAGGCCTTTCATCTTGACTCCCCCCAGATGACCTTCATGCAGTCCCTTTAGAACTCTCTCTCTTAACTTAGGAGGAATAATCACCCTTGTTCCATACATCAATGTTCCTTGACAGACGGACAGCTGTTCTCGTCTTGCTGAGAATGCCGGTAACAGTGGATCACCATGTGCTGGCCATCCCTTCACTGTCACTTCGTAGACCCGGGACAGTGTCGGGTCGTTCCTGGTTTCTCTTTCAATACTTGCATTGGTGACTGGTAAACATTCGATGATGGTCGAGTGAAATAACTCAACAGGGTCAACCGTCGGTGCCTCCTCCTCTGTAGGTAGTGGCAGGCGCGACAGCCCATCAGCATTACCATGCTGCTTTGTACCTTTGAATTCGATCTGATATTGATGTGCCCCTAGGAAAAGGGACCATCTCTGGAGTCCCTGTGCTGTCATCACCGAAACACCCTTCTTAGGGTTAAAAATGGATACCAACGGCTGATGGTCTGTCAGAAGCGTAAACCTTTGGCCCTGCAGGTAATGATTAAACTTCTTTACTCCCCACACAAGGCTGAGAGCCTCCCTATCTATCTGAGCATAGTTGCGCTCAGCGGAGGTCAATGATCTGGATGCGAACGCAACTGGCCTCTCCAGTCCATTTGGCAACTTGTGTGAGAGTACTGCCCCAATACCATATGGAGAAGCATCACAAGCCAAACGAATAGGCAGTGTTGGGTTGAAGTGAGCCAACACTTCCTCTGAGGTGATCAATGCCTTGCTTTTGCGAAAGGCCCTCTTACAGTCCTCGCTGCACTTCCATGGTACTCCCTTCTGCAAAAGAGCGTTCAGCGGGTGCAGCACCGTGGATAAATTTGGCAGAAACTTATGGTAATAGTTAATCAACCCTAGGAACGACCTCAACTGGGATACATTATCTGGAGCGGGAGCCTTCACAACAGCTTCGATCTTGTCAGGAGACTTATGAAGTCCCTCCTGGCCAATGACATGACCACAGTACGAGATCCGCTTCTGAAAGAACTCACATTTCTGGCGATTAACTCGAAGTCCATATTTTTTCAATCTGGTGAGCACCAGTTCCAAATTTGCAAGGTGTTCCTCGTCATCATCTCCTGTAATCAGAATATCGTCCAGGTAACATTGTGTGCCTGGAATTCCCTGTAATACCTGCTCCATGGCCCTCTGCCAAATTGCTGGAGCCGATGCCACTCCAAAAACCAGTCTATTATACCGGTACAAGCCTCTATGCGTGTTGATCGTGAGATACTGGCGTGACTCTTCCTCAACTTCCATCTGTAAGTACGCCTGCGCCAGGTCTATCTTGGTGAAGTGTTTCCCGCCAGACAACGAAGCGAAGATATCCTCAATCCGCGGAAGCGGATACTGCACCGTGTGAAGCACCGGATTAACAGTGATCTTGAAATCTCCACAGATGCGAACCTTCCCCGGTTCCCCCGGCTTGTTGCTCGATGAACGCTTCATGACGGGAACAATGGGCGTGGCCCACTCACTCCAGTCTACCTTAGACAGTGCTCCTGAACGTTCTAGCCCTTCCAGCTCAGCTTCCACAGCAGGTCGTATCGCAGAAGGTACCGGTCTGGCTTTGAAAAATTTCGGGTTTGCATGTTCTTCAACCTTGATGTTTGCCGTAATTCCTCTCAGTGTTCCCAGTCCCTGTTGGAACACCTCTTTAGCATCGTCCAATATTCTGGACAATCGTTTAGGTTTGACATCTTTTTTACCGGAATCTACCGTTAGTGCTTTTAAGGAATGCCAGTCCATATTTATTTTCCTAATCCACTCCCGTCCCAGTAGTGGTGGACCTCCCTCAGGTAGCACATATAAGTCCATTTCCCGGCTTTCTTTGCCCTTGTGGACCACCTTTACCTCTATCTTCCCGATGGGGTATACTCTTTGCCCCGTGTATGTTTTCAATACAATCTCCGTATCCCGTAGGGGAATATGTGGGAATAACCTTTTGTAATCTTGCTTATTCATGACCGTCAATGCCGATCCAGTGTCCAATTCCATCTTCACTTGGACTCCTGCTATCTGAAGTGTGACCCAGATTGTTTGGAGGTCTGCTTCATTACCAACATTGTGTACTCTTAGACTACCCAGTTCACTACTGCTGGAGTCTGAATTTGACTTCTGTTCGTTCGAACTGTTCTCTGTCACCTTGTGTACCTTTCTGTACTTTTCCTGTGGTGACGTTTTGTTGCTGGTCTTCTTTCCTGACCGGCATACTTTAGCTATGTGACCAAGCCTGCCACATTTTCTGCATTCCTGATTTTTGAACCAGCACTGGTTCTGATCGTGTGTTGTCTTTCCACAACGATAACATTTTACTGTACCAAAGACCATTTGATTGGTGCTGAGTTCCGGTGACCGTAGCTGCATTTCTGCCGTGCCTCTCGCTGCGGCTTCTTGCGATGCTGCAATAGTGACAGCTTTATCAAGCGTAAGATCATTCTCCTCAAGCAGTCGCTTTTGTGTTCCTTCTTTTAACAATCCACACACAAATTTATCTCTCAGCGCATCTGCTAGTCCTGTTCCAAACTGACAGTACTTTGATAGCTTACGCAGTTCAATTAAAAATTCAGGGTTGCTTTCGTCTTTCAGCTGCGTTCTTCTGTAAAATTTAAATCGTTCCGCTATCATCAGCGGCGTGGGGTTTAAATGATTTTTCAGGACAGTAACAATATTCGCGAAAGTCTGATCCGCCGGTTTATCTGGTGATAGAAGGTGCTTCAATAGCCCGTATGTCTTCGCACCCATTGAGCTTAATATGGTTAGTGCTTTCTCATCATCTGGTACCTTATTTGCTTTACAATAAACTTCCATGTGTTCTACATACGTGGTCCAATCTTCGATATCGCTATCAAAGGTATTAATGTTCCCATGTTTAGGCATCCTTGCAAGTTTTAAAATTTTTCTTTTTCTCAAAATGGTGGCTTCCCGCGCTTGTCTTCTTCCTCCGCCTACTAAAATGGCGGCTTCCCGCGCTTGGCGGTCTTTCCCGCGCTCGTCTTCTTCCCCCGCTGACTACAATGGCGGATTCCCGCGTTTGCCTTCTTCCCCCCCGCTGGCTGCAATGGCGATTGCCGTGCTGCTGCTGCTCTCGCCTCCCCAGCGGTTCTCAATTCCCCGACGCTGCTTTGCCTCACAGCCCCGCTTGCAGCCCGGTCCTTTACACCGGCTGCGTTTGAGTTCTCCGCGGCTCTCGTGCCTTAAGCTGCCCCAGTCGCTGCGCCTCTTGGCCTCGATTGCAGCCCGGCCCTTTTTACCGGCCGTGGTCGAGTTCTCCGCCCTTATTCCTCCATTTTCCCTCCCCTACTCCACAGCCAACGCGGCCGACTTTCTGCTCGTGTCGCTGATCGGCTTACCCACCACCGTGGTAGAAGGGATGAACACTGCCTGTCGCTGATGGAGGGCTTCGTGGTCAGAATTTTTCTTTTTAACCTGGCTCTCGATGCCTCCCGTGCGATGGTGCTCAGCAGGATGATGAGGGCGGATGCCTCTTCTCGACGTCCGTTCTGAGGACGAAGCTGCCTTGGATGTAATACTGCCGCAGGGTAAGATCGGACTCGTCGCCACTGTTGAGCCTGTGTGTCCCAGTTATGCTTATGATCAATCACTGGACACAGACAACAAGAATAACTTTTAACAGGTCTTTACTATTCGGAGGTCAGGGCTGAACTGCCCAGCAGATCCCTACACAACACTTATATACCGGTGTGGTCACCACCGGTATTACAGTATACAGCAGCCAAGAGAAAGTAGTACATCTCTTAAGGTGGAACAGGTTACATACACCACACTTCCCTATCCCTTAATAACCTTACCTAACAAAAATCTATCAATCTCAGTTTTGACATTTTGAATTGACCCCCCAGCCTCAACAGCTTTTTGGGGGAGCGAGTTCCAGATTTCCACCACCCTTTGTGTGAAGAGGTGATTCCTGACATCACCCCTGAATGGCCTGGCTCTAATTTTAAGGTCATGCCCCCTTGTTCTGGACTCCCCCCACCAGAGGAAACAGTTTCTCTCTCTCTACCCTATCAACTCCTTTGATTGTCTTAAACACCTCAGTTAGATCGCCCCTTAATCTTCTGTACTCAAGGGAATAGAAGCCCAGTCTATGCAACCCGCCCTCATAATTTAATCCTTTTAGCCCTGATATCATTCTGGTGAATCTGCGTTGCATCCCCTCCAAGGATAATATATCGTTCCTGAAATGTGGTGCCCAGAATTGAATGTAGTACACCAGGTGGGATCTAACCAGAGCACTGTACAGCTGTATCACAACTACCACCCCATTGTATTCCAGTCTCTTAGTTTGCATCTTATGACATGATAAGAACATAAGAATTAGGAGCAGGAGTGGGCCATAGGGCCCTTCGAGCCTGCTCCGCCATTCAATAAGCTCATGGCTGATCTTCCACCTCAACTCCACTTTCCCGCCCGATCCCCATCTCCCTTGATTCACCCGAGAGTCCAAAAATCTATCTATCTCAGCCGTCAATATACTCAACGACTCAGCATCCACAGCTCTCTGGGGTAGAGAATGCCAAAAATTCACAACCCTCCGAGTGAAGAAATTCCTCCTCATCTCAGTCTTAAATGTCCGACCCCTTATCCTGAGACTGTGACCCCTGATAAAGCAGGAATGATCCATACTAATGAAGGCAGAATTCCATTTCAAATATTTCTGTAACTGTAATCTGAATATTGTAAAAAATAGTAATTAAAGCCTGCTGCATTGTCGGAGGTGCCGTCTTTCGGATGAGACGTTAAACTGAGGCCCCGTCTGCTCTCTCAGGTGGACATAAATGATCCCACGGCCATTATTTGAAGAAGAACAGGGGCGTTCTCCACCGGTGTCCTGGGCCAATGCTGAACCCTCAACCAACATCACTAAAATGGATTGTCGGGTCATTTATCACATTGCTGTTTGTGGGAGCTTGCTGTGTGCAAATTGGCTGCCCCGTTTCATAGAAACATAGAAGATAGGAGCAGGAGTAGGCCATTCGGCCCCTCGAGTCTGCTCCGCCATTTAATGAGATCATGGCTGATCATCCAAACTCAGTACCCTGTTCCTGCCTTCTCCCCATATCCCTTGATCTCTTTAGTCTTAAGAAATATATCTAACTCCTTCTTGAATATATTTAATAAGTTGGCCTCAACTGCCTACATTTCCTACATTACAACAGTGACTACACTTCAAAAAGTATTTAATTGACGGTAAAGCACTTTGGGATGTTCTGATGTCGTGAAAGGCGCTATAGAAATGCAAGTCCTTATCGACTGCAGACCCATATTCTGAACAGGCAGCCATTATCAGCTCTTTGATCGTGGTAAGTCTACACAGCCTCACGAAGTAATGCGGCAAATAGCCCAGTTTTCCTGATTACATATGCATTGCAAAATTAATTTGCAGCTTCTCCTTTTCTATTAGACCTGAAAATAACTACTTTTTTTTTTAGGATTGATTTTCTTCTTTATCCAGAGGTAGGAGTGGGATGGAGAATAAAATGTTTGCCATCTTTGTGCAAAGTGGAAGTAAATGACACTCGTAGGAATTGCTGCCCTTATGTCAGCCCTCAAATTACAGTGTTCATACGGACAAATTACAATCAAACGCAGGAGCTGGTAAAAAAAAAAATCATTAGAAATCTTGTCAAGCATTTTCTACCTAAGGGGCTAAATATGCTAATGTTCAAATGAGAAGCAATTCAGCTGCTCAACTATTTCTTAACATATCTTTTTGCAAACTGTGGCAGGTCAATTATAATATGATTCATGGCTGGCACCGAAGACAACTAGCAGCCATAGGTTGCCGTTCAAGTGTTTGACTGACATGTACAACCTGTGTTAATGGTCCTTAATTGAAATGGAGTGGTTTGATTGGAGACCCCAGTGGGCACTACTAGTCCCAGGTAGGCTTGCACGCTCTTGGAAACTAATTTAAATACTAAAGTGATGCGGTGCATGTTCCCAAAGAGCGTCACGGTCGTTGGAAACAGTCATGCTGAATGAGCACCGACGTTATTTTTTTTTGTTGCTGCTGCCAGTGGAGACAGACAGCTAATTAAAATGTAAGTCGTAGCTCATTGCCCTCGGTTCCGGCACAGAGCTTGCGCGCTCACACATCGTGGGCAGGTTCAGGCTGCATCATCCGAGTGAAGGGCTGAGAGCTTAAGTAGTTTCTTCAGTACTCGGTTTAGGACAGTTGAGCACAAATCAAAGGCCCCCTCGGTGACGTGGTAATAAATTTGGGAAGAGGAAGGTTAATAACAAAGGTCGTTGGGAACTTCCTTGACCAAATATAGGACGGTCAGTAAAAGCTGAGAGAGTTATCGGCTGGTGTCGACCTGCTTCCTCTATTTCTTCTTCTACCAGACTCCGGGGACACTGTCGCCTGCTAGTTTTCCATGCCTCCCTTTGGGCCTTTCTCCCTCTAGCTATTCGCCCACTCCCTCCTGTCTCGTATATGTCTTCTTTTTCTTTGACTTCTCTCATAGGGCCTCCTCTTGTCTCCTTCCAACACCTGTAACAGTTCGATTTCTGACACCACGGTATGGTTTGCAACCACTCCTGTTTGTTGTGTGAGACCAAGTTCAGATACACACACACGAGCAGTAGACATACAGAGAAATAAACAATACTACTGCATGCTCTTTTCCTGGGTAGAGACGTAACCTTGTTGTTGTTTCTTTCCAATCCTGACTCTCTCTCTACAACTTGTTAAGAAAAGCTTAGGATCTTTATAGTCTGTTTTTCACAAATACTGTCATTGATAATTAATTATGGCATGACAAGTGTTATTGTGAACAAGACCCCCAGAATGGATGTATTTCCTTCAAAACAGCAGATGCCAACTGTTTTCATCCTGCTCTTCCATTGTTCCACTGCTTACCTCAAAACTGCCTTGGCTAACTGCTTTCCTAATGTGGTCATGAAAACAAGTCAAGAGACACGAATCTTATACATTCTGTCATTTCAGCAAACATTTGAACCACAATGTCAGCTAAATTGTACCCTGACAAATCAAGCCCTGAAGCATCCTCTGAACTTTTAACCATTTCATTAAGTAAAAAGAAACCAAATCCTACTCCTACGTATATATGTATCCACAATGAGGGTATTTTACACACCATGCCCGCTATCCGATCACCTCCTGTTCTCCCACCCAGTCATTCTGTTTCTTTTCCTATGTGTCTGTGTTTACATAAGAAATAGGAGCAGGAGTGGGCCATTTGGACCCTCGAGCCTGCTCCACCATTCAATAAGATCATGGCTGATCATCGACCTCAACTCCACTTTCTTGCCAGATCTCCATATCCCTGGATTCCCCTAGAGTCCAAAAATCTATCGATCTCAGCCTTGAATATACTCAACGACTGAGCCTCCACAGCTCTCTGGTGTAGAGAATTCCAAAGATTCACCACCCTCCGAGTGAAGAAATTTCTCCTCATCTCAGTCCTAAATGGCCGACCACTTATTCTGAGGCTGTGACCCCTGGTTCTGGACTCTCCAGCCAGGAGAAACAACCCCTGTTTTCCCCCTTCCCCCTGTTGTGTTCCTCTTTTGCTCGTCAGTAGCATCTCCTAGTGGTGAGGAAGGGCGAACGGCTTGAATCGTTGAGTGTGGTCTTGTCTACGGATGCTGCCTGACCTGCTGAGTGTTTCCAACTTTTTTCTGTTTTTTAGAACCCTCGGTCGGGCGGTAACCAGAGGACACAGATTTAAGATAAATGGAAGAAGAGTGTCCAACTCTGGGCACCACCCTTTAGGAATGATGCTAAGACCTTGGAGAGGGTGCAGAAGAGATTTACCAGAATGGTAACAGGGATGAGGGACTTGAGTTACCTGGAGAAGCTGGGATTGTTCTCCTTAGAGCCGAGAAAGTGAAGGAGAGATTTGATAAAGGTGTTCAAAATTATGAAGAGTTTTGATGGAGTAAATAAGGAGAAACTGTTTCCAGTGGCAGGAGGGTCGGTAACCAGAGGACGCAGATTGAAGATAATTGGCTAAAGAACCAGAGGGGAGAGGAGGAGACACCTTTTTACGCAGCGAGTTATGATGATCTGGAATGCATTGATTGAAAGGGCGGTGGAAGCAGATTCAATCATAACTTTCAAAAGTGAATTGGATAAATACTTGAGGGGGAAAAAAATTGCAGGTCTATGGAGAAAGAGCAGGAGGAGTGGGGTTAATTGGAGAGCTCTTTCAAGGAGATACAGATAAACAAATCATTAAATATAGATACACAAATCAGTAATTACAGATACACAAATCAATAAATGTAGCGACGCAGGTCAAGGCCATAAAAAGTGCAAACCAAGCACTGAGTTCACTTCCAGAGGAATAGAATTGAAAAGTAGAGAAGTGATGTTAAACTTGTATCGAACCTTGGTTAGACAACATTTAGAGCACTGTGAATAGTTCTGGTCTCTATATTATAAAAAGGATATAGAGGCACTGGAGAAGGTCCAAAATATATTTACAAGGATGATACCAGAACTGAGAGGTTATAACTATCAGGAAAGATTGAACAAGCTGGGTCTCTTTCCTCTAGAGGGGTGACCTGATAGAGGTCTTTAAGATTATTGATGGGTTTGATAGGTTGTAGAAAGAGAGAGGATTTTTCCACTTGTGAGGGAGACCAGAACTAGGGGCCATAAATATACAGGAAACTTTTTTTTATCCGGCACCAACGGGACCGACGTGATGCCGGTTCATCAAAAATTCCGGATAACCGAAAGCTATAGTAAAAGATACGGAGCGGAGAGCTCCGTATAAAGCAACAAACCCTGTTGCTTAGCAACAGGTTCAGAACAATGGCCACAAGTTCCAAGCGTCTCTGTAGCTTAGCAACAGCTGCAGCCACACCCTTGTACAGCAACAGATCAAGGAAGGCAAGTAATAAAACTTACCTGAACCTACTCCTGAATTTTGCCGGTTAACCGAGATTTCCGGTTATTTAGGTGCCGGTAAATCGAAAGTTTCCTGTAAATAGTCACTAATAAATCCAATAGGGAATCCTGGAGAAACTTCTTTACCCAGAGAGTGGTTCGAACATGGAACTCGCTTCCACAGGGAGTGGTTGAGGTGAGTAGCATAGATGCATTTAAGAGGAAGTTAGATAAGTACATGAGGGAGAAAGGAATAGAAGGTTATGCTGATGGGGTGAGATGAAGGGGTGGGAAGAGGCTCGTGTGGAGCATAAACACTGGCATGGGCTAGTTGGGCCGAATGGCCTGTTTCCGTGCTGTATATTTATATGTAATACTATGTAAAGAGCTGGCAGAGGAACAATGGGCCAAATGGCCTCCTTCTGTGCTGTATGATTCTATCAAAATGACACGGTAAACACAATAAACTACACAAGGTAACTTGTCCTACTCCAAGGCCTATTAAATACAATCAAGTTTTCACAACAATGACTGGACTTCAACATAACGTTCTTTCCATAATGTGCTGAACAGAACATATTTTAAATGACCTCGAATCTTTACTCTAGCTAAGATCCAGCAAAAGTTTTCTCCACTTCAAATTCAAAGTCTCCAAAGTCTCTCACACACCAAGAATAATCAGAATCTGCTCCAAAACACAAGACACCTGCGTGCCAGTTTTCACATTTACAGAACATTTAAAAACCATAAATAGGCAGAGAGACATGTAGGGGGCGATCTTGCCAGCCCTGGGGAGGTGGGTATGGAGGCAGGGCTGCAGGGAAAATGGCAGAAACTGGGGGCGGGTGGCAAACCCGCCCCAACCCGCCTCCATGACATCTTCCCAGGAGGCGGGTAGCCGCACCGTGCTGGGTCCCGTCTCCTTGGAGGCGGGAAGGGATTAAAACCTATTAACTGCCTGTTAACAGGTTACGGAGGTCACGGTCCATCATCAAAGACCCTACCCACCCCAGCCACAGTCTGTTCTCCCTCCTGCCATCTGGGAGATGCTACAGAAGCATTCGCACCCGTACGACCAGATTCAGGAACAGCTTCTTTCCCAGGGCTGTCATCCTACTGAACTCCACAAATAAACTCTAAAGCCTGCACATCTGCCAATGCACTTTATTATGGTTATGTTTATGTTAATGTATTACAAGCCAAATGTATGTTGAATGTTTAAATGTCTTAATCTAAATGTACACTCTCGGGAGCCACAAGCCTACATTTCGTTGTACTGCACTTGTGCACTAACAATGACAATAAAAATTGATTTGATTTTTGATTTTGATTATCCCCTTTTTGTCCTCACAAGTGCAGGCTTCCCGAAGACTCCAAAACCCGCCAGCTCAGCGAGTAATAAGGTGGATGAATTAGCTGCGTAAATAGAGGTAAACGAATATGATATGGTTGGGATTATGGAAAAATGGCTCTCGGGTGGCCAAGGCTGGGAACTCAACATCCAGGGGTATTCAATATTCAGGAAAGATAGGCAAAAAGGAAAAGGAGGTGGGATAGCATTGCTGGTTAAAGAGGGGATTAACACAATTGTAAGGAAGGATATTAGCTCTGATGATGTGGAATCTGTATGGGTAGATCTGAGAAATACCAAGGGGCAGAAAACATTGGTGGGAGTGGTATATAGACCTCCAAACAGTAATGCGGAGGTTGGGGATGGCATTAAAAGGGAAATTAGAGAAGCGTGCAATAAGGGCACAGCAGTTATCATGGGTGACTTTAATCTACATATAGATTGGGCTAACCAAATTGGTAATAATACTGTGGAGGAGGAATTCCTGGAGTGTATACGGGATGGTTTCCTGGACCAATATGTCGAGGAACCAACTAGAAACCAGGCAAGCTTGGGCTGGGTATTATGTAATGAGAAAGGATTAATTAGCAATCTTGTTGTGCAAGGCCCCTTGGGCCAGAGCGATCATAATATGATAGAATTCTTCATTAAGATGGAGAGTGAAGTAGTTGACTCAGAGGCTAGGGTCCTGAATTAAAATAAAGGGAACTATGATGGTATGAGACGCGAGTTGAGTAGGATTGATTGGGGAATGTCACTCAGAGGGTTGACGGTGGATAGGCAATGGCAAACATTCACAGGTCGCATGGATGAACTGCAGAATTTGTTCCTCCCAGTTTGGCATAAAAATAAAACAAAAAAGGTGACTCAACCGTGGTTAACAAGGAAAATTAGGGATAGCATAAGATCCAAGGAGAGGACATATAAATTGGCCAGAAAAAGCAGTAAACCTGAGGATTGGGAGCAGTTTAGGATTCAGCAAAGGAGGACAAAGGGATTAATTAAGAGGGGGAAAATAGAGTATGAGTGTAAGCTTTCAGGGAACATAAAAACTGACTGTAAAAGCTTTTATAGATATGTGAAGGGAAAAAGATTGGTGAAGTCAAGCGTAGGTCCCTTGCAGTCAGAATCAGGGGAATTTATAATGGGGAACAAAGAAATGGCTGACCAACTAAATACATACTTTGGTTCTGTCTTCACAAAGGAGGACACAAAAAACCTCACAGAGATGTCGGGGAACATAGGGTCTAATGAAAGGGAGGAACTGATAGAAATCAGTATTTGTAGGGAAATGGTGTTAGGGAAATTGACGGGATTGAAGGCCAATAAATCCCCAGGGCCTGATAATCTACATCCTAGGGTACTTAACGAAGTGGCCTTAGAAATAGTAGATGCATTGCTGGTCATCTTCCAAAATTCGATAGACTCAGGAACAGTACCCATGGATTGGCAGGTAGCTAATGTTACCCCACTATTCAAAAAAGGTGGTAGAGAGAAAATGGGGAATTACAGACTGGTAAGCCTGACATCGGTAGTGGGGAAAATGCTAGAGTCCATTATAAAAGATGTAATAGCAGAGCACTTGGAAAATAGTGACCGGGTTGGACAAAGTCAACATGGATTTTCAAAAGGTAAATCGTGCTTGACTAATCTACTGGAATTTTTTGAGGATGCAACTGGTAAAATAGATAAGGGAGAACCAGTGGATGTGGTGTATTTAGACTTTCAAAAGACTTTCGATAAGGTCCCGCATAAGAGATTAGCATGTAAAGTTAAGGCACATGGGATTGGGGGCAAGGTATTGACTTGGATCGGGAACTGGTTGGCAGACAGAAAGCAAAGAGTTGGAATAAACAGCTCTTTTTCCGAGTGGCAGGCAGTGACTAGTGGAATACCGCAGGGATCAGTCCTTGGACCCCAGCTATTCACAATATATATTAATGATCTGGACGAGGGAACTAAATGTAATATCTCCAAGTTTGCAGACGACACAAAGCTGGGTGGGCATGTGTGCTGTGAGGAGGATGCCGAGAAACTCCAGTATGATTTGGACAGGTTGGGTGATTGGGCAGAAGCATGGCAGATGCAATATAATGTGGATAAATGTGAGGTTATCGACTTTGGTGTCAAAAACAGGAAAGCAGATTATTACAGGAAACTTTCGATTTACCGGCACCTAAATAAGCGGAAATCTATGTTAACCGGCAAAATTCAGGAGTAGGTTCAGGTAAGTTTTACTTGATATTCTACTTGCCTTCCTCCATCTGTTGCTGTGCAAGAGTGTGGCTGCAGCTGTTGCTAAGCTATCAAATAAAAAAATCAAATCAACTTTTATTGTCATTGTTAGTGCACAAGTGCAGTACAACGAAATGTAGGCTTGCGGCTCCCGAGAGTGTACATTTAGATTAAGACATTTAGGCCTAGAAATTCAGTTGGTTGCGCCAGCAGTTAGCGCCTTAAGAGGAGTGAATTTCGGGCGCTATGCGTGTAGTGCCCGGGCGCAGCGCAGTTTGCGCCTCGCCCCAAATTAAGTGGACCCTTAGCGCCGGCGTAAAGTTTAGCGCCCGCCCGGCTGCGCGCGCAGAAAATGACGTCACATCCTCGTGCAACGCCCTTTGCGCGCCCCGATTCCAAACTTCAGTCGGACCGCCCCATTGTGCGGCTGGCGGCCAGAGCGTTTGTAAAATGGAACGCAACACAGCCGACGCGGGCCCCGGGGAGCGCAAATTAAAGGGCACGTACCCTGCAGTATAAAGGGCAGCCATTTTGCAGCAAACACTCTTGTGCAACGGATTTCTGGACACACAAGGAGGAGAGCTAACTGGTTTCGTGCAGCAATAGCTCAGGTATTTTTGGACTCAGGCCAAAGCGCTGCAAGTGCCCTGTTGGAAATTTGACTGTTTGCCAGCATTTGATGGGGGCTGCATGGGGTGCCAACGCGGAGTTTCAGCGCCATGTGCGTAGGGCTCGCAGATGCGGGGTCAGAGGGGCAGCCCTGGCTAGAGGCAGAGGGGGCAACAGGCGTCGGCAACATAGGCCTTACCCAGTCAGGGTATACTGCCAGCAGCGCTCCTACCTCACCATGAGTGGCGCGCGATGTGTAAGAAGGCTGAGATTCCGAAAGGAGGTGGTTGCAGAGATCTACCACCTGCTTCACAGAGATCTGTGTCCAAAGCTCAGGTGCAGGACGTCTCTGTCGGTGGAAGTGAAGGTGACGGTGGCATTGAACTTCTATGCCACCTGCTCCTTCCAATCCGCTGTTGGGGACATAGCGAACATATCCCAGTTCGGCGTGCATCACTGCATCCGCCAGGTGACCGATGCCCTTTTCAGAAGGAGACGCCAATTCATCTCCTTCCCCATGGCCCTGGAGAGCCAGCATCAGCGTGCAGTGGGATTTGCTAGACTCGTGGCCTTCCCCTTGGTGCAGGGCGCCATTGACTGTACGCATGTGGCTTTGCGGGCACCTCTGGAGCATGGCGAGCAGTATCGCAACCGGAAGGGCTACCATTCTCTCAATGTGCAGCTGGTGTGTGACCACAAGCAGCGCATCCTGGCTGTCAATGCCTGCTTTCCAGGCAGCTGCCACAATGCCTTTATCCTGCGGCAGAGTACTGTGCATGACATGTTCGAGGCACAGCCTCCCCCAAGAGGATGGCTACTCGGGGACAAAGGCTATCCTTTGTGTACCTGGCTCATGACCCCGCTCCGCGCGCCCAGGACCGCTGCTGAAGAGGCATACAACGAGAGCCATCAAAGGAGCAGAAACATCATCGAGCAAACTATTGGGGTCCTCAAGCAGCGGTTCCGCTGCCTTGATCGTTCCGGCGGATCTCTGCAGTATTTGCCGCAACGGGTCTCCCAATTTGTCGTAGTTTGCTGCATGCTACACAACCTGGCTCTCCGCAGGATTCAGGCACTGCCACCTGACGTTGGACCACCACCTCAGGAGGAGGAGGAGGAGGAGTACGTTCCCAGGAGGGAGCGACAAGGTCCAAGGGCCGTCCATCGCCAGCTTATTGAACGTAACTTCTAAGCCCCGTCAGGGAATGCCTTGTGGCCATGAAGCAAGATGAATGCAGCCGCTCCGCAAGCCCTCAGCTGGCGAAGGCAACAAAGACTAACAAGAACAACCATGGACACTGTCTGAATAAAGATAAATTTATATTTGACAAAAATGAAACCCCTTCCCACATGAATCCCCAAAACAATCAACGGCCCCCACAAAAAGTGCAACAAACGACTCACTCCCACAACCTGGGGAGGAGTAACTCCACATTTGAACAAACCAGGCCTCAACCTCGGCCTTAACGCAAAAAACATACCCATAAACAAAACAACCATGGGCAAAATAAAGATGTCCACCGCCATATAAAATGAAAGCTGGCCACACCCTCTACTTAGTGGCCCGCGAGGGCGAGACCTTGTCCAGCCTTTTGGCGCCCCTGCCCGGCCTGCTGCTCCTCCGCAAGCTCTGCCCAGTGGCTGCTGCGAGGCTGGGGGAAGGCGCCTGAGGGTCAGATGTTCTTCTGCCAGATGGCCTTGGGGGGCGGCCTACACGGGCTTTGGGCCTCGAGGGGCCGGCTGTTGATTGGCGCACATGTGCATGGCCACCATCAGCTCCAGCCGCTTGCCGTTGATGCTCCACTGGGGGAGTGGCGGCGACGGATGGCGCAATGTGGGCAAGCTGGCGTATTGGAGGCGCTGGCTGGTGATGTCGCACGCTGGCACTCGCCCGGGCACGCACTGCACGATCTGCACCAATCAGCCGAAGGGCGGATCGCTGTGCTGCTGCAGCGCGGCGGGTGTCCTGGCGATGCCTGGCTGAGGCAGCGCGTGTGGCAGCAGTGAGTGCCCCGTTGCCCTGGTCTGCGCCCGCATCACATCCGCCACTGACTTGACGGCATCAGCCAGCGACTCCATCGCCGGAGACATCCGTTCCACTACCTCCATCATCATCCGGCCACTCTCGGCATTTGATGCCCCAAACTCCCGCACACTGGTCGCCAGCGACTCGATGGCCTCAGGCATCTGTCCCACCACCTGCATGAGCTCTGTGTGGCGGCGGTCCAAATCCTCGGCCATTTGGTCCAGCTGGCACACCTCCTCCGAGGTGAAGGTGGCCGGACTGGAGGCGGGACTCTCCCGCTGGGGAGCAGGGGTCCAAGCTAGGCGACCCTTGGCACGTTGCTGGCGCCGAATGTCCGCAGCAACTGCACTCCCCTCCGATCCTTCCCCCCTCTGGGGGGAAGGCCGCGGCCCACCCGCAGCCCTCCTGGGTGGCTGGACGCCACTGGTCCCAGCAGCTGCACTCCCCTCCGAAAGTTGCTCCAGGCTCTCGTCCAGGGAAGACGTGTCCAACACTTCGCCCTCTGCTGCGGGACCGGAGTCCTCCCCTGATGGTCCGGGTTGCTCTTCCCCCTCCTCCTCCTCCTCCTCCTGTTCGGAGGGGCTGTCACTGGCAGCTTCAGGGAGCTCTTCGTCACCAGCTGAAAGCAGGAAGGCACAAGAGTAGCTTCAGAGTGAGGAGAGGGCGTCAGCGAGGGAGTCATGACTGGTGGCATTCAGCGCATTGGTGGCACAGTGGCAAAGGAGGTAGCTCGGGTGCGCAAGTGTGACGAGAGAGGGCCAAAAGGCGAGGTCCTTACCATTGCCGGGCAGCGGAGGGTCGGCTTCTCCGCACGCTCTGGGCACAATCACGCGGCCTCCCATGAGGCCACTCACGCGCTCCTCCAGGGGAGTGAGCTTCTGGAACTTGGCGCGGCCTCCCCCGGTGATGTCGTGGCGCTTGCGATTATTTGCAAGTTTAGCCTGCAAGAGAAAGGACGGGCTCTAAGTACGGTGTGTAGCCGTGATGTAGTGTGCACTGCCTCCCATGGTGGAATAGCTTGGCCAGAGTGTAGCCCTGATCTAGTGTGCACTGCCTCTCATGGTGGAATAGCTTGGCCAGTGTGTAAAGTGCAGAATGTGCAATTGATGCTCATGACTGTCCCAAAGCTGCTGGCTGAGGGCTGCCCATTAGGCCTTTCAGGTCCTTTTGCCCATCATGTCAGGTGCACATGCAAGAATGAGGAGGAGAGTGGAAAGGGTACGCACCCTGACAATCCTGGTCAGGTCATTGTATTTCTTCCGACATTGCACCTTGTCCTTGGGGGCATCGCCGTAGGACGACACCCTGGTGGCGATCTCCCTCCAGGCTTTGGTGTAGACGCGGTGGGTGGGATTCCTGCCATTGTCTGGGAACAAGATCCTGCGCCTCTTCTCCAATGCTGTCAGCATGATATCCAGATCACGCTCTGAGAAGCGCAGGGCACGCTCACGGGCCTTATCATGCGTTGCCATGGCTCCTTGGCCTCAGCAGCAGTGTTGAGGCCTAGTTTGAAAGCTGCAGTGTGCAGGGCGTGGCAGCAGACCAAATCGTCCCTTCCCCCTTTAAGAGCTGGCCGGTGCCACGGGGTCTGCTGTCAATCAAAAAATGACCGCACCCGCGCTGCGCCCCGCCTCGGCGCTATCCCTCTGCACCGCCGGCTTAGCGCCTAAAGATAGTCATGTAATGCCTCTTTTAGTGCTCCAGCAACCTCTTAGGGCAAAGCAACTGAATTTCGGCGAAGGGGGCGCAACTTTAGGGCGGGCGCTAAAGTCGGGCGGGCGCTAACGTTAGCGCCCCAAAACTGGCTATACTGAATTTCTAGGCCTTAAACATTCAACATACATTTGGCTTGTAATACAATAACATTAACATAACGATAATAAAGTGCATTGGCAGATGTGCAGGCTTTAGAGTTTATTTGTGGAGTTCAGTAGGATGACAGCCCTGGGAAAGAAGCTGTTCCTAAATCTGGTCGTACGGGTGCAAATGCATCTACAGAGACGCTTGGAACTTGTGGCCATTGTTCTGCACTTGTTGCTAAGCAACAGGGTTTGTTGCTTTATACAGAGCTGTCAGCTCTCCGTATCTTTTACTCCAGGTGTGGTCTCACTAATGCCCTGTAAAGTTGCATCAAAACTTCCCTACTTTTATGCTCCATAGCCCTTGCAATAAAGGGCAACATTCTATTAGCCGTCCTAATTAGCTGTACCTGCATGTTAACTTTTTGTGTTTCATGTACTAGGGGCCCCAGATCCCTTTGTACCTCTTTGTACATTCTGTAGTCTCACTCCATTTAAATAATAATTTGCTTTTTCATTCTTCCTTCCAAAGTGGATAGCCTCACATTTTCCCACATTATACTCCATGATTATCATTATCAGATACCGTTAGGAGCTGCAGCCATCTGCGTCTAATCTGGACTGGAGATAGATAAGTGTGCCCTGAGTCCATTTCTCAGCAGGTCAAATGCAAACGATGCACAAATCGAATATAGCTAGGCAATCATTGGACTAAGTATCCCTACTTCAATGCAGTGTCAGTACTTATTCTCATCTTCGCTGTATTAAAATGTAAGATCGGCAGAATATTTTGATTCACTGTATCGAATCTTTATTGTTAGTAATAAGATTCAGAATGTTCAGGTTGCAGAGGAAACTTTAGATGGTTCTTACTGTAAGGTTGGATTCTGAGAATTATAAATGAATCTCCTGCAAGATTCATGGATCCAGAGACACTATGCCTATGATTGACAGATAAAGATATTAATGCTGCAAACCTGCCTTTCCAGTGTCGAGCTGTGCTCCTATTAAGTGCGGGTCGCAGTTAGGGGTATACTACAGCCCTGACTCTCTGACTTGCCTGTCAGCCGTGGCTCAGTGGGTAGCACCCTCGCCTCTGAGTCAGAAGATTGTGGGTTCAAGTCCCAATCCTGAGATTTGAGCACAAAAATCTAGGCTGACACCTCAGTAAAACTGAAGTCAATGGGAATCAGGAGGAAAACTCTCCACTGACTGGAGTCATATCTAACACAAAGGAAGATGGTTGTGCAGGTTGAAGGTCAATCATCACAGCCCCAGGACATCGCTGCAGGAGTTCTCAGGGCAGTGTCCTAGGCCCAACCATCTTCATCAATGACCTTCCCTCCAACATAAGGTCAGAAATGGGGTTGTTCGCTGATGACGGCACAGTGTTCAGCGCCATTCACAACTTCTCAGATAATGAAGCAGTCCATGCCCGCATGCAACAAGACTTGTATGACGTTTAGGCTTGGGCTGATAAGAGGCAGGTAACATTTGCACCACAGAAGTGCCAGGCAATGACTATCTCCAATAAGTGAGAGTCTAACCACCTCCCCTTGACATTCAACGGCATTACCATCACCGAATCCCCCACCATCATCATCCTGGGGGTCACCATTGACCAGAAACTTAACTGGACCAGCCACATAAATACTGTGGCAACAAGAGCAGGTCAGAGGCTAGGTATTCGGCGGCGAGTGTCTCACCTCCTGACTCCCCAAAGACTTTCCACCATCTTCAAGGCACAAGTAAGGAGTGTGATGGAATACTCTCCACTTGCCTGGATGATTGCAGCTCCAACAACACTCAAGAAGCTCAACACCATCCAGGACAAAGCTTCCTACTTTATTGGCACCCCATCCACCACCTTAAACATTCACTCCCTCCACCACCAGCATACCGTGGCTGCAGTGTGCACCATCTACAAGATGCACTGCAGCAACTCGCCAAGGCTTCTTCGGCAACACCTCCCAAACCCGCAACCTCTACCACCTAGAAGGACAAGGGCAGCAGGCACATGGGAATATCACCACCTCCAGGTTCCCCTCCAGGTCACACACCATCCTGACTTAGAAGTATATCAGCCGTTCCTTCATCATCGCTGGGTCAAAATCCTGGAACTCCCTCCCTAATAGTGGGAGTACCTTCACCCCACGGACTGCAGCGGTTCAAGGCGGCGGCTCACCACCACCTTCTCAAAAGCAATTAGGGATGGACAATAAATGCTGTCCTTGACAGCGACGACCACATCCCATAAACAAATTTTTAAAAAGTATGGAGGAGCGCTGCACTGTCGGGTCGGAGGTGCCTTCTTTCGGATGAGATGATAAACCGAGGCTCCATCTGCTCTCTCAGGTGGACGTACAAGATCCCACGGCACTATTCAAATAGTTATCCCTCAACCAAAATCACTAAAAAAACAGATGATCTGGTCATTATCACATTGCTGTTTCTGGGAGCTTGCTATGCGCAAACTGACTGCAGCATTCCTTACATTAAAACAGTGACTACACTTCAAAAAAAGTAATTAATTGGCTGTAAAGAGCTTTGGGACTTCCGGTGGTCGTAAAAGGCGCTACATAAATGCAAGTCTTTTCTATTCTTGCTTTCTTTCTTTCCCTAAGCTGTTAAGAAGTCTTTGAAAGACGTGACACTCCTAATGTGCACTAAGACAGAAGACTTTAAATGACGTCCACGTGTCGATTGTAAAGCACTGAAAGCTCAGGAAATGAGAATTAAAACGGCAGCCACCAAAAGAAACATCGGTTTAAAAGGTTGGCTGCTTCTGATCAATAAAATCGTAAAAGAAAAAAAGAAAAGAACTTGCATTTCTGTAGCGCCTTTCACGACCTTAGGGCATGCCAAAGTGCTTTACAGCCAATGAAGTACTTTTTGAAGTGCAGTCACTGTTGTAATGTAAGAAACGCAGCAGCGAATTTGCGCACAGCAAGGTCCCACAAACAGCAATGTGATAATGACCAGATAATCTGTTTTAGTGATGTTGGTTGAGGGATAAATATTGGCCCCAGGACACCGGGGAGAACTCTCCTGCTCTTCTTTGAAATAGTGCTGCAGGATCTTTTACACTACCTGAGAGGGCAGACGGTGTCTTGGTTTAATGTTTCATCCAAAAGACGGCACCTCCAACAGTGCAGCTCTCCCTCAGTACGGCCCCTCCGACAGTGCAGCGCTCCCTCAGTACTGACCCTCCGACAGTGCAGCTCTCCCTCAGTACTGGCCCTCTGACAGTGCAGCTCTCCCTCAGTACTGACCCTCCGACAGTGCAGCTCTCCCTCAGTACTGGCCCTCCGACAGTGCAGCTCTCCCTCAGTACTGGCCCTCCGACAGTGCAGCGCTCCCTCAGTACTGGCACTGAAGTGTCAGCCTAGATTTTTGCGCTAAAGTCTCTGGAGTGGGACTTGAACCTACAAACTTCTGACTCAGAGGTGTGTGTGCTACCTTTTTTTTAATATACTTTATTGAACATTAAGAACATTTACAACATCATAATCATTTCATTGCATGATACAAATCAATTCCGCCGCTCTGCACAGCCATTCCACCACCACATTTTAACATCAAAACCTGAAGTTTAATTTGTCTCCTGTAACATATATTAATCAATTGTAAAATACTATCTTTAAATTCCTTTCTGAATAAAACATCCACAGAGCCTTATAATAATCTTTTAGCTTATATTTAAAATACTCTTTTAGATTGATTCTCCTCCCCTTAAAAAAAACAAAGCATTCCTTCTTTGCACAATCACGAATCTAGCCAAACTGAACATTAAATGAATTGCCGCTCCGCTACACTCGGGCAGACTCTCCTGCAATCCCTATCTCAAAATTGAGTCCCACGGGATTCCCATTCTCGCTCTTCGGTCCCCACCCAGCAAAAAAACTTCACACAACTGTCGAACATAGTACTTAGTCATTTAACTGCGGACATAACACCAGTAAATGGGACAGAGTCTCATCCAGTGTCCCACACACTGGGCAAGTTGCCCCCTCCACTCGCCCAATCTTGCACAAGACCGTCATGGTAAAAATCCGGTTATGAGCCAATTTGAAATCCAGTTCAATCCACTCTGGACATTTAAAATTCGCCCACACTCCCTTCCAAATCGTGTTGAAGTCCAGCTGTGGGTATATACTCTGCCAAAATTCCTGACCAGCAGGTGTCTTGAATCTCCATTCTCTAAATACCTCATAGAAATCTCGAGTATTACAGTTGTCAAATTGGACCAACTCTCCCCCTTTCTCCAGCAGAAAGCTTGGAAAAGCGGGACGCATTTTACTTCCTTTGGAGATTTCCGCATTTATTTCTTCCATCCAATCCTGTGGCATTGCCCTCACAATCTTCTCATACATGATTCCTATTGCTTTTTCCTCCACGTCCTGATCCTCCTCCCACACCATGTCCCTCACTATCGCTTCCAGCAACCAACCTGGAATTACCTCATATAATACATCTTTCACACATATAATACCAGCTTTTATAAAAGCTTGATTAAATAATAGAAACATAGAATATAGGCCATTCGGCCCCTCGAGCCTGCTCCGCTATTCAATGCGATCATGGCTGATTATCCAATTTCAGTACCCGGTCCCTGCTTTCTCTGCATACCCCTTGATCCCTTTAGCCTTAAGAAATATATCCAACTCCTTCTTCAATATATTTAATGAATTGGCTTCTACTGCCTTCTGTGGTAGAGAAGTCCACAGGTTCACCACTCTCTGGGTGAAGAAATTCCTCCTCATTTCTATCCTAAATGGCCTACCCCTTACCCTTAGACTGTGACCCCTGGTCCTGGACTCCCCGACCATCGGGAACATCCATCCTGCATCTAGTCTGTCCAGTCCTGTCAGAATTTTATAAGTTTCAATGAGATCCCCTCTCATTCTTCTAAACTCCAGCGAGTACAAGCCCAATCGACCCAATCTCTCCTCATACGTCATTCCTGCCATCCCAGGTGTCAGCCTGGTGAATCTTCGCTGAACTCCTTCCATGGCAAGAACATCCTTCCTCAGATAAGGTGACCAAAACTGCACACAATACTCAAGATGTGGTCTCACCAAGGCCCTGTACAACTGCAGCAAGACATCCTTGCTCCTGTACTCAAACCCTCTCGCTAAGGCGGCCAACATACCATTTGCCCTCTTAACCGCCTGCTGCACCTGCATGCTTAACTTCAGCGACTGGTGCACAAGGACACCCAGGTCTCGTTGCACTTCCCCTTCTCCCAATCTATTGCCATTCAGATAATAATCTGCCTTCCTGTTTTTGCCACCAAAGTGGATAACTTCACATTTATCCACGTTATATTGCATCTGCCATGCTTTTGCCCAATCACCCAACCTGTCCAAATCATCCTGGAGTTTCCTCGGCATCCTCCTCACAGCACACACGCCCACCCAGCTTTGTGTCATCTGCAAATTTGGAGATATTACATCTAGTTCCCTTGTCTAGACCATTAATATATATTGTGAATAGCTGGGGCCCAAGGACCGATCCCTGCAGTACCCCACTAATCACTGCCTGCCACTCGGAAAAAGACCTGTTTATTCCAACTCTTTGCTTCCTGTCTGCCAACCAGTTCTCTATCCAAGTCAATACCTTGCCCCCAATCCCATGTGCCTTAACTTTACACGCTAATCTCTTATGCGGGACCTTATCGAAAGCCTTCTGAAAGTCCAAATACACCACATCCACTGGTTCTCCCTTATCTATTTTACCAGTTACATCCTCAAGAAATTCCAGTAGATTAGTCATGCACGATTTACCTTTTGTAAATCCATGTTGACTTTGTCCGATCCGGTCACTGCTTTCCAAGTGGTCTGCTATTACATCTTTTATAATGGACTCTAGCATTTTCCCCACTACCGATGTCAGGCTTACCGGTCTCTAATTCCCCGTTTTCTCTCTACCACCTTTTTTGAATAGTGGGGTAACATTAGCTACCCTCCAATCCATGGGTACTGTTCCAGATTCCATCGAATGTTGGAAGATGATCAGCAATGCATCTACTATTTCTAGGGCCACTTCCTTAAGTACCCTAGGATGTAAATTATCAGGCCCTGGGGATTTATCGGCCTTTAATCCCATCAATTTCCCTAACATCATTTCCCTGCTGTTGAGTCTGTGTTTTCAAATGTAGTTATGCTGAATAACAGGACACAGACTACAGAATTAATTAAACAGGTCTTTAGTGATTGAGGGTCAGGGCTGAACTGTGATATACTTTGCTCCGCAGGGTTTATATACCGGTGTGGTCACCACCGGTACTACAATGTACAGGAGCCATCAAAAGGTAGTCCATCACCTTAAGGTATCCTCTTAAGGTAGTACAGGTTACATACACTACAATTCCTCCCCTTTTAGCTTAACAGTGTACACCCCAAATTAAACATTACATGGATAACATATATACAATTTTCACACAACTGTTCAAAGATTCAGTCTCTGAGGAGGCCTCCTGATCCTGGCCGGATAACGCCTTTCAGGGGTCTCTGGTTCTTGTTGCTGGGGTGACTCATCCATTTGAACTCCTATGGATTGAATATCATCATGTACGTTCGAGTCTGAGGTAGATGCTACAGGCTCAATAAATTCTTCAACTGGTGTCTCTGCCATAGACATGGGGTCGACCCTTGTTCTCGATTCCACAAGTTGGTCAGCATGACGTCGTATTACGTTCTCTCCAACGTCTACCGTGTACATCAAGGGTCCTTGTCGGGCACGAATTGTTCCGGATTGCCATTTATCATCCCTATAGTCCCTGGCCAACACTGGTTGTCCTATTTCGAAACTACGAGTGGCCTTGTTATTTACATGCTGGAATTGCTTGTTTTTGACTTCCCTTCGCACATGGGTTTTAACAAATCCAACCGGGACCGCAACCTCCTGTTATAGAACATCATGGCAGGGCTTTGATTTGTCACTGCATGCGTGGCGTTTCGATACGCCATCAGGAAATTGTCCACCTTGTGTTGTAGTGGAATATGGTCTTCGCTCATGGCCTTTATCGCCTTTTTGAACATTTGTACAAATCTCTCGGCCAACCCATTTGTAGCCGGATGATATGGAGCAGATGTATAGTGTTTCACCCCATTCTTTTTCATGAATTTCTGGAATTCTTCTGACACGAACTGTGGTCCGTTGTCTGAACATATTTGTTCCAGCAACCCATTCCTTGCAAATATGGTTCTTAGAACTGCGATCGTCTTCTCAGAGGTAGTGGTCGACATCTTAATCACTTCTGGCCATTTAGAATGTGCGTCTACTGCTACCAAAAACTTGGAATCCATGAATGGACCTGCAAACTCGATATGCACACGTTGCCATGGGGTTGAAGGCCATTCCCACGGATGCAGCGGTGCAGTTGGAGGTGCATTTTGAACTTTTTTGGCACCGAGCAGCTTTTAGTCAGATCCTCTATTTGTTTTCGATACCTGGCCACCACACAAGCCCTAGCAAGGCTTTTCATCTTGACTCCCCCCAGATGACCTTCATGCAATTTTTTCAGAACTCTCTCCCTTAATTTAGGAGGAATAATCACCCTTGTTCCATACATCAATGTTCCTTGACATACGGACAGCTGATCTCGTCTGGCTGAGAATGCTGGTAACAGTGGGTTGCCATGTGCTGGCCATCCCTTCACTGTCAAGTCGTAGACCCGAGACAGTGTCGGGTCGTTTCGGGTCTCTCTCTCAATACCTGCATTGGTGACTGGTAAGCATTCGATGATGGTCGAGTGAAATATCTCGACAGGGTCAACTGCCGGTGCCTCTTCCGCTGTAGGTAGTGGCAGGCGCGACAGCCCATCAGCATTCCCATGTTGCTTTGTACCTTTGAATTCAATATCATATTGATGTGCCCCTAGGAAAAGGGACCATCTCTGAAGCCTCTGCGCCGTCATTACCGGAACACCCTTCTTAGGGTTGAAAATGGATACCAACGGCTTGTGATCTGTCAGCAGCGTAAACTTTTGGCCTTGCAGGTAATGGTTAAATTTCTTAACTCCCCACACGAGGCCGAGAGCCTCCCTATCTATCGGAGCATAGTTGCGCTCAGCGGAGGTCAATGACCTGGATGCGAACGCGACTGGCCTTTCCGAGCCATTTGGAAACTTGAGAGTACTGCCCCAATACCATATGGAGAAGCATCACAAGCTAAGCGAATAGGCAGCGTTGGGTTAAAGTGAGCCAACACTTCCTTAGAGGTGATCAATGCCTTGCTCTTTTGAAAAGCCCGCTTACAATCATCGCTCCACTTCCATGGTATTCCCATTTGCAAAAGAGTGTTTAGCGGGTGTAACACCGTGGATAAATTTGGAAGAAACTTGTGGTAATAGTTAACCAACCCAAGGAACGACCTCAACTGGGATACATTCTCCGGAGCGGGAGCTTTCACAACAGCTTCGATCTTGTCAGGTGACTTATGGAGCCCCTCCTGGTCAATGACGTGGCCGTAGTACGAGATTCGCTTTTGAAAGAACTCACATTTCTGGCGATTAACTCTGAGCCCATATTCTTTCAATCTGATGAGCACCTGCTCCAAATTCGCAAGGTGATCCTTATCGTCATCTCCTGTAATCAGGATGTCGTCCAGGTAGCATTGTGTGCCTGGGATTCCCTGCAATACCTGCTCCATGGCCCTTTGCCAAATCGCTGGAGCCGATGCCACTCCAAAAACCAGTCTATTATACCGATATAAGCCCTTGTGTGTTGATCGTGAGATACTGGCATGACGCTTCATCAACTTCCATCTGTAGGTATGCCTGCGCCAGGTCTATCTTGAAGTGTTTCCCGCCAGACAGCGAAGCGAAGATATCTTCAATCCGCGGAAGCGGATATTGCACCGTGTGCAGAACCGGATTAACAGTGATCTTGAAATCGCCACAGATGCGAACCTTCCCAGGTTCCCCCGGCTTGTTCCTCAACGAACGCTTCATGACAGGAACAATGGGTGTGGCCCATTCGCTCCAGTCCACCTTGGACAGTACCCCTGAACGTTCTAGCCCTTCCAGCTCTGCTTCCACAGCAGGCCGTATCGCATAAGGTACCGGTCTGGCTTTGAAAAATTTTGGGTTTGCATGTTCTTCAACCTTGATGTTTGCCGTAATTCCTCTCAGTGTTCCCAGTCCCTGTTGGAACACCTCCTTAGCATCGTCTAATATTTTGGACAGTCGTTGAGGTTTGACGTCGTCCCCCTTACAGGCATCTACTGTCAGTGCTTGTATGGAATGCCAGTCCACATTTATTCTCCGGATCCATTCCCGTCCCAGTAGTGGCGGACCTCCATCAGGTAACACATACAATTCCATTTTCTGACTTTCTTTACCATTGTAGACCACATTTACTTTTATCTTTCCTTTGGGGTATACTATTTGCCCCGTGTATGTTTTCAATACAATCTCCGTATCCCTCAGGGGAATGTGCGAGAATAACCTTTTGTAATCTTGCTTATTCATGACTGTTAATGCCGATCAAGTGTCCAATTCCATCTTCACTTGGACTCCTGCTATCCGAAGCATAACCCAGATAGTTTGGTGGTCTGCTGTGTTACCCACATTATGTATTTTTAGACAACCCAGTTCCTTACTGCTGGAGTCTGAATCCCTCTTCTGTTCATCCGAACTGTTCTCTGTCACCTTGTGTACTTCTTTGTACTTCTCCTGCGGCGACTTTTTGCTGCTGGTCTTCTTTCCTGACCGGCATACTCTCGCTATGTGACCAAGTTTGCCACATTGCCTGCATTCTTTATCTTTGAACCAGCACTGGTTCTGGTCATGCGTTGTCCTTCCGCAACGATAGCACTTTACTGCGCCCAATGCCATTTCATTGGTGCTGAATTCCAATGGCCTTTGCTGTATCTCTGCAGCGCCTCGTGCTGCTGACTCATGCGATGCTGCAATGCTGAAAACTTTGTCCAGCGTAAGGTCCTTTTCCTCTAGCAGTCGCTTCTGGGTTCCTTCCCTTAGGAGCCCACACACAAACTTATCTCTCAGTGCATCTGCTAGTCCTGTACCGAACTGACTGTACTTTGATAACTTGCGCAGTTCGGTTAGGAATTCAGCGTTGCTTTCTTCTTTAAGTTGAATTCTTTTGTAGAATTTAAATCGTTCCGCTATCAGCAGCAGCATGGGGTTTAAATGCTCTTGCAGGATAGTAACAATATCCGCGAAACTCTTCCCTACCGGTTTGTCTGGTGTTACAAGGTTCCTTAATAACCCGTACGTCTTCGCACCCATCGAGTTTAATAGGGTTAGTGCTTTCTTATCCTCCGGTACCTCATTCGTTGTACAGTAAACTTCGATGCATTCCACATAAGTGGCCCAATCTTCCACATCGCTATCAAAAGCAGTGATGTTACCCGTTTTTGGCATCCTTGTTGAGTTTCCTTTCCTTCGGATATGATTATTATTTTATTTTATTTTTTTTCAAAATGGCGGCTTTTCCCACGCTTGTCTTCTTCCCCCGCCGACTCAAAATGGTGATTCCCGCGCTGTTGCCGTTCACGCCTCCCAGCAGTTCTTTATTTTCCCCTACACTGCTGCTCTTGTTCCCCGCCGCTCCAGTGGTCCTTGTGGTCATAAACGCTTTTCTGGCTGCTGTGCGTCTCTGCCCCGATTGCAGCCCGGCCCCTGACACCGGCTGCGGTCGTGTTCTCCACCCTTTTCGTCGTTTTCCCTCCCCTTCTCTTACTGACAACTCGGCCGACTTCCCCCCCCCGTGCCGCTCGATCGGGCTTACCCGCCGCTGTCATCGAAGGGATGCTCACTGATGCTTGTCTTCATGGTCAGCAAACCAACCCGGGTTTCCGATGGCCTCCCGTGCGATGCAGGATGTTGAGGGCGGATGCCCTTTTTTCGACGCCCGTTCCTGAGGACGAAGCTTCCTTTGATGCAAAACTGCTGCAAGGTAAGATCAGACTCGTCACCACTGTTGAGTCTGTGTTTTCAAATGTAGTTATGCTGAATAACAGGACACAGACTACAGAATTAAGTAAACAGGTCTTTAGTGATTGAGGGTCAAGGCTGAACTGGGATACACTTTGCTCCGCAGGGTTTCTATACCGGTGTGGTCACCACCGGTACTACAATGTACAGGAGCCATCAAAAAGTAGTCCATCACCTTAAGGTATCCTCTTAAGGTGGTACAGGTTACATACACTACACCTACAAATACTGATTTCTTTCAGTTCCTCTCTTTCATCAGACCCTATGTTCTCCGACATCTCTGGGAGGTTATTTGTGTCCTCCTTTGTGAAGACAGAACCAAAATATGAATTTAATTGGTCTGCCATTTCTTTGTTCCCCATTATAAATTCCCCTGATTCTGACTGCAAGGGACCTATGCTTGACTTCACCAATATTTTTCTCTTCACATATCTATAAAAGCTTTTACAGTCAGTTTTTATGTTCCCTGCAAGCTTACTCTCATATTCAATTTTCCCCTTCTTAATTAATCCCTTTGTCCTCATTTGTTGAATCCGAAACTGCTCCCAATCCTCAGGATTACTGTTTTTTCTGGCCAATTTATATGTCCTCTCCTTGGATCTTATGCTATCCCTAATTTCCCTTGTTAGCCACGGTTGAGTCCCCTTTTTTGGTTTATTTTTATGCCAAAGTGGGATGAACAATTTCTGTAGTTCATCCATGCGGTCTTTGAATGTTTGCCATTGCCTATCCACTGTCAACCCTTTGAGTGACATTCCCCAATCAATCCTTCCCAACTCGCACCTCAGACTATCGTAGTTTCCTTTATTTAAATTCAGGACCCTCATCTGAGTCAACTACTTCATTCTACATCTTAATGAAGAATTCGATCATATTAAGATCGCTCCGACACAAGGGGCCTCATACAACAAGATTGCTAATTAATCCTTCAATGTTGACCCACCTGTTCAAAAATAAGGGCTGTTCTAAAAATTCCTCAGCACCCTTGGGCATAAACTGCACTTTTAAATAAATTGGGCCCAAGTCTCTACACCCCCCTTATAAAACCTAGGGAGAAGTTTAATTGATTTCAAAAACATATTATTGTATTCCATATACAATATCCCCTGCCCTCCTATCCCACTTTGTTTTAAAAAATGCTCAAAACAACTCTTCCAAAAACTTGTATTTGACTTCTGAAGAAATCTCTTCACCCATTTGATTCTAAAGGATTTTTTCTTCAAATCAATATCTGGGAATTTGAGTCCTCCCTGATTTCTCCGTCCAGTGATGGTATTGTAAGCCACCAAGGCTGGTTTCCCTTCCCATAAAAACCTCACATAAGCCTCTCGGATGGACCTTTCCACCCACTCAGGAATATCCTCCACTGTCAATAAGTACCATAGCTTAGATAGCAGACACCACTGTCGCTCTTCCTTGCACTTTCAACCACCTTCTTTCCCATCTTCCCAAAATCTTTTAATTTTCATAACCTTCGGTTCCCAATTTAATCGATCCACTTCATCCTTGTCTTTCTTGCACCCCATATGCACCCCAGAACTTCCAAAACCTCCACCACCTTAAAGGGACATTCCCCTAACCATTCCCCCCTACCCCTTCCTGCAACCAGGCATTGGGACTTACTATAATTCACTCTGGCTCCTGAAGCTCTACAATATTCCTCCACTACATCCATAGCTTTCCTCACTGACTCCCCACTTCTCAATGTTAAGGTTGTGTCATCTGCATATTGGTGTATCACCAACACAGCCCAGAACTGGGAACCACAATCCCAACTACACCTTGTTTCTTTCGCATCATGTAACCTAATGGTTCTGCTACCAATGTGTACAACAATGGGGACAGGGGACAGCCCTGTCTCACTGATCTCTGTATCGGAAAATACTTAGATAAAAAAACCATTACATTTAACACAGCTAAATGTTTGAATAAAAAATCCTTATCCACTGAATGAAATTTTCCTTGAAACCAAATGCTTCCAAAACCTTCAATAAAAACTAATGAGAGACCCTAGCAAAGGCTTTCTCTTGATCTATCTTTAAATGCCTATCTCATCGATTGAGACCACAGAGTCTGCGATGTCTCGGCCTATGACTCCATAGGACTGAGGGCAAAACTATCTGCAGCAACTCCTCCTTCAAACAATTTGCCATAACCCTCACCAAGATCTTATGATCCACATTTAATAATGTGATGGGCCTCCAATTCTTCAGATCCCTTCTATCCCCTTTATTTTTTACTAGCTGGAGTGCCCGGCGGTGCCGATGGTTTTTTGAGGGCATGTTGTTGTTGGAAGAGAGAGAGCGAGAGACAGGGGGGGGGGGTAGAGGGGGGGGGGGGGAAGAGCGAGAGACAGGGGGGGGTAGAGGGGGGAAAGAGAGTGACTGGGGGGGGGGGGAAGGAGAGTGACTGGGGGGGGGGGGGAGGAGAGTGACTGGGGGGGGGAAGGAGAGTGACTGGGGGGGGGGGAAGGAGAGTGACTGGGGGGGGGGGAAGGAGAGTGACTGGGGGGGGGGGAAGGAGAGGTGACTGGGGGGGGGGAAGGAGAGTGACGGGGGGGGGGAAAGGAGAGTGACGGGGGGGGGAAAGGAGAGTGACTGGGGGGGGGAAGGAGAGTGACTGGGGGGGGAAGGAGAGTGACTGGGGGGGGGAAGGAGAGTGACTGGGGGGGGGGAAGGAGAGTGACTGGGGGGGGGGGAAGGAGAGTGACTGGGGGGGGGGAAGGAGAGTGACTGGGGGGGGGAAGGAGAGTGACTGGGGGGGGGAAGGAGAGTGACTGGGGGGGGGGAAGGAGAGTGACTGGGGGGGGGGAAGGAGAGTGACTGGGGGGGGGAAGGAGAGTGACTGGGGGGGGGAAGGAGAGTGACTGGGGGGGGGAAGGAGAGTGACTGGGGGGGGGGAAGGAGAGTGACTGGGGGGGGGGAAGGAGAGTGACTGGGGGGGGGAAGGAGAGTGACTGGGGGGGGGAAGGAGAGTGACTGGGGGGGGGAAGGAGAGTGACTGGGGGGGGGAAGGAGAGTGACTGGGGGGGGGAAGGAGAGTGACTGGGGGGGGGGAAGGAGAGTGACTGGGGGGGGGAAGGAGAGTGACTGGGGGGGGGGAAGGAGAGTGACTGGGGGGGGAAGGAGAGTGACTGGGGGGGGGAAGGAGAGTGACTGGGGGGGGGAAGGAGAGTGACTGGGGGGGGGGAAGGAGAGTGACTGGGGGGGGGAAGGAGAGTGACTGGGGGGGGGAAGGAGAGTGACTGGGGGGGGGAAGGAGAGTGACTGGGGGGGGGAAGGAGAGTGACTGGGGGGGGGAAGGAGAGTGACTGGGGGGGGGAAGGAGAGTGACTGGGGGGGGGAAGGAGAGTGACTGGGGGGGGGAAGGAGAGTGACTGGGGGGGGGAAGGAGAGTGACTGGGGGGGGGGAAGGAGAGTGACTGGGGGGGGGAAGGAGAGTGACTGGGGGGGGGAAGGAGAGTGACTGGGGGGGGAAAGGAGAGTGACTGGGGGGGGAAGGAGAGTGACTGGGGGGGGGGAGGAGAGTGACTGGGGGGGGGAAGGAGAGTGACTGGGGGGGGAAGGAGAGTGACTGGGGGGGGGAAGGAGAGTGACTGGGGGGGGGGAAGGAGAGTGACTGGGGGGGGGGGAAGGAGAGTGACTGGGGGGGGGGAAGGAGAGTGACTGGGGGGGGGGGAAGGAGAGTGACTGGGGGGGGGGGAAGGAGAGTGACTGGGGGGGGGGGAAGGAGAGTGACTGGGGGGGGGGGAAGGAGAGTGACTGGGGGGGGGGGAAGGAGAGTGACTGGGGGGGGGGGAAGGAGAGTGACTGGGGGGGGGGAAGGAGAGTGACTGGGGGGGGGGAAGGAGAGTGACTGGGGGGGGGGAAGGAGAGTGACTGGGGGGGGGAAGAGAGTGACTGGGGGGGGAAAGAGAGTGACTGGGGGGGGAAAGAGAGTGACTGGGGGGGGAAAGAGAGTGACTGGGGGGGGGGAAGGAGAGTGACTGGGGGGGGGGAAGGAGAGTGACTGGGGGGGGGAAAGAGAGTGACTGGGGGGGGAAAGAGAGTGACTGGGGGGGGAAAGAGAGTGACTGGGGGGGGAAAGAGAGTGACTGGGGGGGGAAAGAGAGTGACTGGGGGGAAGAGGTGGGGGGGAAGAGAGAGAGTGACTGGGGGGGGAAAGAGAGTGACTGGGGGGGGAAAGAGAGTGACTGGGGGGGGAAAGAGAGTGACTGGGGGGGGAAGAGAGTGACTGGGGGGGAAAGAGAGTGACTGGGGGGGGAAAGAGAGTGACTGGGGGGGGAAAGAGAGTGACTGGGGGGGAAAGAGAGTGACTGGGGGGGGAAGAGAGTGACTGGGGGGGGAAGAAGAGAGTGACTGGGGGGGGAAGAGAGTGACTGGGGGGGGAAGAGAGTGACTGGGGGGGGAAAGAGAGTGACTGGGGGGGGAAAGAGAGTGACTGGGGGGGGAAGAGAGTGACTGGGGGGGGAAAGAGAGTGACTGGGGGGGGAAAGAGAGTGACTGGGGGGGGAAAGAGAGTGACTGGGGGGGGAAAGAGAGTGACTGGGGGGGGAAAGAGAGTGACTGGGGGGGGGAAAGAGAGTGACTGGGGGGGGAAAGAGAGTGACTGGGGGGGGAAAGAGAGTGACTGGGGGGGGAAAGAGAGTGACTGGGGGGGGAAAGAGAGTGACTGGGGGGGGAAAGAGAGTGACTGGGGGGGGAAAGAGAGTGACTGGGGGGGGAAAGAGAGTGACTGGGGGGGGAAAGAGAGTGACTGGGGGGGGAAAGAGAGTGACTGGGGGGGGAAAGAGAGTGACTGGGGGGGGAAAGAGAGTGACTGGGGGGGGAAAGAGAGTGACTGGGGGGGGAAAGAGAGTGACTGGGGGGGGAAAGAGAGTGACTGGGGGGGGAAAGAGAGTGACTGGGGGGGGAAAGAGAGTGACTGGGGGGGGAAAGAGAGTCACTGTTTCTGTCCTGTTAAATTCGATGTTACATGGAACTACATCGAATTGAACAGGGCAGAAACAGGCCTTTCGTCCAACTGGTCCGTGCCGGTGTTTATGCTCCTCCCGAGCCTCCTCCCACCCCTCTTCATCTCACCCCATCAGCATATCCTTCTATTCCCTTCTCCCTTGTGTGCTTATCTGGCTTCCCTTTAAATGCATCTGTACTATTCGCCTCAACCACTCCCTGTGGTAGCGAGTTTCACATTCTCACCACTCTCTGGGTAAAGAGGTTTCTCCTGAATTCCCTATTGGATTTATCAGTGACTAACTTACATTTCTGTCCCCTAGTTTTGGTCTTCTCCACAAGTGAAACATCTTCGCTACACCTACCCTATCGAACCCCTTGATAATTTTAAAGACCTCTATCAGCTCACCCCTCAGCCTTCTCCTTTCTAGAGAAAAAAGAGCCCCAGCCTGTTCAATCTTGCCTAATGGTTGCACCCTTTCAGTTGTATCATCCTTGTAAATCTTGTTTTGCACTTTCTCCAGTGTCTCTATATCCTTTTTGCAATATGGAGACCAGAACTGTGCACAGTGCTCCAAGTGTGGTCTAACCAGGGTTCTATACAAGTTTATCACTTCTCTGCTCTTCAATTCTATTCCTCCAGAAATGAACCCCAGTGCTTGGTTTACATTTTTTATGGTCTTGTTAACTGTTCAGTTTCTCCTGACAGTTGTAGAAATTGTGTGCACAGTACTCGAAGATGTTAGGAAGGAACTGAGTTTAAGGTTCTATATCTTGGGCAAAAAGAGAGGCCATCAATAAAAAGAAAAGAAAGACAGACTTGCATTTATATAGCGCCTTCCACGACCACCGGATGTCCCAAAGCACTTTATAGCCAATAAAGTACTTTTTGAAGTGTAGTCACTGTTATAATGTAGGAAACACAACAGCCAATTTGCACACAGCCAGCTCCCGCAAACCGCAATGTGATAATGACCAGATAGTCTGTTTTTGTGATGTTGATTGAGGGATAAATATTGGCCCCAGGACACTGGGGAGAACTCCCCCGCTCTTCTTCGAAATAGTGTCATGGGATCTTTTACGTCCACCTGAGAGCAGACGGGGCCTCGGTTTAACGTCTCATCCGAAAGACAGCACCTCTGACAGTGCAGCACTCCCTCAGTACTACATTGGGAGCGTCAGCCTAGACCTTTGTGCTCAAGTCTCTGGAGTGGGACTTGAACCCACAACCTTCTGACTTCATTTTTGACATGAATGACCAGAACTTGGGTATAGGGGGTATAATTTCAAAGTTTGCAGAAGACACGAAACTCGGAAATGTTGCAAACAGTGAGGAGGACAGTAACAAACTTCAGCAGGACAGACTGACTGGTGAAATGGGCAGACAGGTGGCAGATGAAATTTAACACAGAGGGAGGCAAAATGATACATTTTTGTTGGAAGAACGAGGAGAGACAATATAAACTAAATGATACAATTTTAAAGGGGGTGCAGGAAGAGAGAGATCTGGGGATGTATGTACACAAATCTTTGAAGGTGGCAGGTCAAGTTGAGAAGGCTGTTTAAAAAAAAGCATATGGGATCCTTGGCTTTATTAATAGAGGAATAGAGTGCAAAAGCAAGGAAGTTATGCTAAACCTTTCTATAACACTGGTTAGGCCTCAGCTGGAGTATTGTGTTAAATTCGGGGCACCACACTTTAGGAAGGATGTCAAGGCTTTGGAGAGGGTGCTGAAAAGATTTACTAGAATAGTTCCAGGGATGAGGGACTTCAGTTACGTGGATAGACTGGAGAAGCTGGAGTTATTCTTCTTGGAGCAGAGAAGGTTAAGAGGGGATTTGATAGAGGTGTTTAAAATCATGAAGGGTTTAGATAGAGTAAATAAAGAGAAACTGTTTCCATTGGCTGAAGGGTCGCTAACCAGAGGTCCCAGATTTAAGGTGATTGGCAAAAGAACCTGAGGCGACAGGAGGAAATAGTTTTTTATGCAACGAGTGGTTAGGATTTGGAATACGCTGCCTGATAGGGTGGTGGATACAGATTCAATAGTAGCTGACATGAATCAGTCATTCATGAAAGAAAGACTTATGAAATAATACTGAGCGGCCTACGGGTGGCGCTGTCCAGGGAGAGTATAAATACTCGGGCACAGGCCCAGCTTGCGCAGGACATTCTTAACAGGAACTAGTGAAGGACACAACTAGACCTCCATGTTGTAAAACAGTTGATTAAAGCCTTTTTTAACACTTAGACCAAGTGCCTAGTAGTTTTCTTATGTCAGTAGCCTTCAAAAGGGAATTGGATAAATACTTGGCGAACAAATTGCAGGGATATGGGGAAAGAGCGGGGGGAGCGGGACTGACTGGATTGCTCTTCGAAAGAGCTGCCGCAGCCTTGATGGGCCGAATGGCCTTCTTTTTGTGCTGTACAATTCTATGATTCTGTCACCGCCTAACATCTAGTCTGTTCACAGAAGGGAATTCTCTCCAACTGTCAATCACCAGAAGATTAAATTTGTGAATTAAAAGTACTGTACTAACTGAAGAAACGAGCACCAGAGACCATTATTCTTTTAGGAGTGCATATTTCAACATTATTAAGTACAAGTGGGCTCAATGATCCCATTAACATGCCTCTGCTATTTTTCATTTTTATGATATCTAATATCGCTGCCCTGAAATATTTATTACACGTGTATGTTAAAATGTACAACAGTTAACTAACTGGCTAACAGGGAAAAGAAATTTAATTTAAAGAAAAAGAAGCCCAGCAGACCTTGTCTATTCTGCACTGCAGATATAGAAACCCATAGCTATATCTTTCGTTCCAGTATGAATTGTGATCATAGCAGTTTAAAGTACAGTATTTCCAATCCGTGCATTTAAAATTGGACAACTTACAACCAGAGGAGTTTAAATTGCTGCAGGTGTTTCTCATCGCATTTCCTGAATCAATTTGGATTAAACTATTGCCTATTAAAAAACATCTGGAATTTGCAAGGTGCCTAAACAAGGTGATAAAAAAAACAGGACAGGTCTTCTCCGAATTACAGCCCTAGAGAAATGTTTGAGCTGGGTTGAATTATAAGCACATCCGTAACAAAGTTTTTAAAAGGTTAACCCTACGGGTTCATAAAGCAGCGCTCAATTGCAGTCAGTGGAAAAAAAAAGGCTTGCATTTCTATAGCGCCTTTCACGACCTCAGGATGTCCCAAAGCGCTTCACAGCCAATGAAGTACTTTTGAAGTGTAGTCACTGTTGTTGTGTCCGTGTATAATAAGACACAGACTGCAGGAGAACGGTACAACAGGTGTTTACTCACGTGGCTCACACGGGAACTGATCTGTACAGATTACTACTCAGTGCTATATACAGGTGTGGTCACTGCCAGTACTGCAGTATACATGAGCTGTAAAAGATAGTTCCCCCCTTAAAAAGGTATATACATTACAGTTGTAATGTAGGAAACACGGCAGCCAATTTGCGCACAGCAAGCTCCCACAAACAGCAGTGTGATAATGACCAGATCATCTGTTTTAATGATGTTGGTTGAGGGATAAATATTGGCCCCAGGACACCGGGGAGAACTCCCCTGCTCTTCTTCAAATAGTGCCCATGGGATCTTTTACATCCACCTGAGAGGCAGATGGGAGCCTCGGTTTAACGTCTCGTCCGAAAGACGGCGCCACTGACAGTCCAGCACTGGGAGGGCCAGCCCAGATTTTATTGTGCTCAATGTCTCTGGAGTGGAAAGCGTAAACTTTAGTCACTTTACGTTAGGAGATGAATTTTATCAACGGGACGTTGAATATCCATTGTGATCCAACACCAGAACCCAAAGCGACGGGGCAAGGAGACCAAAATTGGTTAAATTTCTAAAGCAGCGATAGCAAACTGAGGATCCCTCCACAGATATACAGGACTTGATTCCACTTGGTGTTAGCAGTCTGACCTTAGTCGGGGGGTGGCTGTAATGTATTTTCCACTCCTTTTAAAACATGATTGCAACTAATGCCTCACTAAGCCTTCATCCAGAATTCCCATTAAGTTCTGAAAGCCAATGGTATGGCTGTCTGCCACGACTTGATGCTTTCAATTTAGACCCTAATCAGTGGCAGAACTACTTTAATAATTCCACCTGTCAAGGCTTCCTCTATCACCAGCCTGACTTCATTAAGAGCATCACTCACTTCCAGCTTCTCATCATCAAAGATAAGACACAATCACATTTCTCTCTCGGCTATGTGGAAACAACAGAGACACTTGTAACAGTCGCCAATTTAGACATAATGGCCCAGAAATTCGGGTCGGAAGCTTCCCGCGGATGCAAGCCCCCGACCTGCACTTACCTAGCGCGCCGGCCGTTGTGCTGTGGGCCTGCGTGGGATTCCGATCCTGGGCCTCCTCCAGCTACCGGCGCGCAGTGCTTGCGTATCCCAGGGGCGCAGTTAGTTCGAAGCGTCCCCTGGGATCACGTGGGCCATGGAGAGCCAATCAGAGCAGGGAATCTCCATTCATAGATTTGACAGGAAGGCCTGTCAGATCTATGAATAAAATTTGGCCCCAATACATTAAAAAAACTTTTTTTTTGAAGTTTTAGTTATCACATTTTTAAAATAACTATAAATTACATAAAATAACTAATTTAAACAATAATTTAAATTTTTGAAAAAATTAATTACAGTTTCTAACGGGGCTAAAAATATACTTACCTTTAAAGTATTTAAAAATAATAAACCTGTGGAAAAAATGTTTTAATTTTACTTAATTCACCACTTACCTTGTTAAAAGCAGGCCTTGCGACTGCTTGTTAGAAGCATAGCTCCTGGAGACTTACCCTCCTGCAGAAACCTGTAAAAAAATCGGAAGTTCCAGGCGCACACGCTGCCTCTCCGGCGCACGTGTTCGACCTGTGAACCCCTTCCTTTAAGGGAACGGAAGTTCCGGTTTCCCGCGCATGCGCCGTGCATGCACGAAACCGGCACTTTCGTTGGCCCTACGCGCGAGTACCCAGCGCGCACTCACCCGTGGGGACCCGAATTTCTGGCCCATTAAAGCAAAAGGGAGGGCATGGTAAAGCAGTGGTTATGGTCCGTAGGGAACCTAGGAACAGGAGGAGGCCATTCAGCCCCTCAAGCCTGTTCCGCCACTCAATTAGACCATGGCTGATCTGCATCTTAACCCCATTTAGCCACCTACCTTCCCTACCTCTTCATACCCTTACCCAACAAAAACCTGTCAATCCCAGTCTTGAAAATGTCAATTGTCCCCCCAGCATCCACAGCCTTCTGAAGGAGAGAACTGCAGATTTCCACAGCCCTTTGGGTAAAAATTGCTTCATAATTTCACTCCTGAATGGCCTCGATTGTGTTCCCGTGTTCTGGATTTCCCCCACCATGGCTGATCCACATCTCAAGTCCATTTACCCGCTTTGCCCCCAAAGCCCTTGATACCCTTACCCAACGAAAGCCTTGCGGCCGACAACAAAAATGCCCCTAAATGTCCAGAAAGCCACTTGATTATTAAATAGAAGAAAGCCCACCTTAACCTTCTCGGGGCAATAAGGGGTGGGCAATAAACATGGATTTGCCAGCATTGTCCACATTGAGAGAAAAATAAAATATGAGAGAATCAGGGAAATTTTTACACACCCTTCAGTCACACTGGAAGAGATATGGTAGGAAGTTTGAAGGAAATTCTCCATCTGCATCTCCACAAAGGTGTGAGAAGAGCATGATCATCTATTCGGACCCAAGCGATAGAAGAGCCCTCGCTTGTCTCTTGGTCCCTGTATCCGTGGCTGTAGATCCCTCTGTGTGGTCCTGTCACAAAAGGGATGCCGGTTCTTCGATATGCTGAACGTCCCATTCCTTAAGCACGGTTTCAATGAATGAGAGGGATCGACTTCCATTTGATTCAGGGCCCAACAGGGAGCGAAGAAGCCCAACGCTTGTCTCCTGGAATCTTCACCACGAGTGGCAGCAAGGGTTAAATCATGAGGACGGGTTGCATAGACTCGGCTTGTATTCCCTTGAATGTAGGAGATTAAGGGCGAGCTAATTGGGGTGTTTAAGATGATTCAAGGATTTGATATGGTAGAGAGAGAGAAACTATTTCCTTTGGTGGTAGAGCCCAGAACAAGGGGGCATAATCTTAAAATTAGAGCCAGGCCGTTCTTCAAGGATAGATGTGAGTATTTGTTAAATGGTGAAAAGCTAAAGACAGTGGAGGTCCAAAGAGATTTAGGGGTCAGTGTACACAGAACACTAAAATGTAGTGGCCAGGTGGCAACAAAATCAAAAAGGCTAATGGAATGTTAGCCTTTATAACTAGAGGGCCAGAATATAAAGGGGAGGAGGTTTGTTACAGCTCTACAAAGCTCTGGTTAGACCACATCTGGATACTATGTACCGTTCTGGGCACCGCAACTTAGAAAGGATATATTGGCCTTGGAGGGAGGGCAGCGCAGATTCACCAGAATGTTATCAGGGCTCAAAGTGTTAAATTATGAGGAGAGGTTACATAAACGAGCCTTGCTAGTCCGTGGAATATTGAATTTTAAATGGTGATTTGATTGAGGTTTTTAGGATTTTGAAAGGAATTGATGGGGTAGAGAGAAACATTTTCTGCTGATGGGGGGAGTCTAGGACAAGGGGACATCACCTTAAAATCAGAGCCAGGCCATTCAGGAGAGAGGTTAGAAAATACTTCTTCACACAAAGGGTGGTAGAAGTGTGGAACACTCTCCCACAAAAACAGCAGATGCTGGGGCGCAATTAATCATTTTAAATCTGAGCTTTTTGCTAGCCAAATATATAAAAGGATATGGAGCCAAGGTGGGAGGCTGGAGTTGGGATACAGATAAGCCACGACCTCATTGAATGGGGAAACAGGCTCGAGGGGCTGATTGGCCTCCTTCTAGTTCCCATGTTCTGAGTAATGAATGTTTCACGGAAGCGGTCAGCTGCAAAGGAGAGATAAGGCACCCATCGCTGAACTGGGCCTTGCAGCCCGAGCCAGGCAGGACCAGGGTGTGGGAGGAGTGGGGGGGGGTGTTTAATCACAATGGTCCAGTCACCATGAGTGCGGGGAACAGGCTTGATGGACCAGCTGGTCTTTTCCTGCCTGTCATTTTCGTACGAAGGTAGAAAAAGAAATCGCGCATAGAAAGAGTTAACACTTGAGTGAAATGGAAGAAAAATGTACCAAGGAATTTTGATAATCCATTAATGAGTAATTATGCAATATTCACACATTTCCAACACCAGTGATGCATGTAACTAAACCACAAAAACATTACATTAAAATTGTCTCAAACTCACTCTACCAATTCGGTTATTAGCTGCAATTAGTAATTGGCTGGCAGTAAATTCACTGAGAAATTAATTTGCTTAGCAACTTTCAAAATGCATAAATTTCCCTGTAAATAACTTCTATAAGTATCTTTCTTGAGGGGAGGGGGAGGGGGAGGGGGGAGGGGGGGGGTGGGGGGGAGAACATCTGTTCAGATTTAACATTTAAATTTGGTATTGCAAACTATGATGCATGCAATCCTCTCGGCCTAACGTGGCCCACTGAGGACACCGTGCTCCTCAAAGTCCCCTCAGCTCCTCCAATACCTTAATTCTCGAAGCAATTGGTCGAAAGTGGAAGCTGGAAGCAATTTGGAGAAAAGAAAGCGTGGTTGTATTATTATTATTTTATTTTTTTTTTTTTTTTTTTAAGAAGTCACTCAGAATTACGTACTGCAGTCCCCGCCACCTACACCGCCCACACTTAGCACGGGCAGCAGCCTATACCTGGCAAATATCGGAAAAGACAAAACCTGACCCACACTCATGAGCATCCTCACTAGAAAATTCCTCTCACCCTGCCAACCTTCGCAGTCATGTAATCTCCTGGGAGAGGCAAGGAAATAGGAGCAGAAGGCCATATGAGATTTTTTTTTTTTTAAATCCATTCACAGGATGTGGATGTTGCCAGCAAGGCCAGCATTTATTGCCCATCCTTAATTGTCCGAGAAGATGGCGGTAAGCCGCCTTCTTGAATACAACTGAGTGTCTTGCTGGGCCATCTCAGAGGGCAAGTAAGATTCAACCACATTGTTGTGGGACTGGAGTCACATATAGGCCAGACCGGGTAAGAATGGCAGATTTCCTTCTGCCTAAAAGGACATTAGTGAACCAGATGGGTTTTTACAGCAATCTAGTGGTTTCCTGGTCCTAGCTATTTTTTAATTCCAGATTTATTTAATTATCTTGAATTTAAAATCCCCAGCTGCCATGCTGGGATTTGAATTCATGTACCATTGGATGATTAGTCAAGGCCTTGAGGATTAACTAGTCCAGTAACATAACCACTATGCTACAATCCCTCCATTAAGATCATGGCTGATCTTCTACCTCAACTCCACTTTCCCATACTATCCCCATATCCCTCGATTCCTTTAGTGTCCAAAACCCCAGGGCCAATAAGGGAAAAGAAAACTCTGGAAAATGCCTCTCTGACCCCCTCAAGCGGTCGAAACCAGTCCAGGAGATCACACTGACCAAGAGTTGTCTATAAAGATACTTGCCTTCTCTACGATGTGATCTCGGCCCCAGTCAGGAACCGGTCCAGCTCCCTCTTGAAGGAGATGCAGAGTCAGCATCCACCGCACCAGCCGGCAATGCATTCAAGAGGTTCAGTGCACTCTGGGAAAAGAACCACCGCCCAACATCCCAGTCTATTCCTACTTTTGTGTCATTTAAATGCATGTTCCCTGGTTCTCCCTAATGGCGTTAACCGTTCGCCATTACCACTATATGAAATGTGGAAGCTTTGTCACCTTAATGTTCACAAGTTGCCGCCATTCCCCTTTTTAACACTTGAATTGATTTAGCTCTATGGCAAAGGCATGCAACACTTATTCAATTACTCCGATGTGTTAATGCGCCAAATTGGAGTCCGCAGGGGAAAACCGGAGCAATAGGGAGAATCCCAACGATCCAGAGATGGAGACGTCGCACAGCCGTTTTACCGTCCGCTCCATATCGCGGGCAAATCACGTTAACACCAGACTCTCAAAATTTCCACCCGATAAAGCCACTTCTTCGCCTGCTGCCCCCTGTCACTTGGCATCGCACAAGTCGCCATTACTGGTTTCCATCTTCAGTTTCAAAAAGCATGGATGCTGAAAATATGCAGCGGGTAATCTGGGTTTTGAATTTTCCAATCAGGCAATGCATCTGGGGAGGGCTGACAAGGCTAGGCAATACACAATAAATGGTAGGATACTGAGAAGTGTAAAGGAACAATAGGGAGAATCCCAATGATCTAGAGGGATCTTGAAGTGCATGTCCACAAATCCCTGAAGGTAGCAGGACAGGTAGATAAGGAGGTTAGGAAGGCATACGGGATACTTTCCTTTATTAGTCAAGGCATAGAATATAAGAGCAGGGAGTTTATGCTTGAACTGTATAAAACACTAGTTAGGCCACAGCTAGAGTACTGCGTGCAGTTCTGGTCACCACATTACAGGAAAGATGTGATTGCACTCGAGAGGGTGCAGAGGAGATTTACGAGGACATTGCCAGGACTGGAGAATTTCAGCTATGAGGAAAGATTGGATAGGCTGTGTTATGTTCATTAATAACTAGACATTCTTATTATGAACACAGCTAGCTTTTGCTAGTTACTTTTATTGAGCACATGTGGACTAGGTACAGCATCTTGTAGAGGCTTCCATCTTGACTGCTGCCTTCTGGGTAGCCTAGCCTCATGGGTAATGTAGTCTTAATGTAATGTATAGCTGGGTAGTGTAGTCTTATACATACAGCTATATACAGCTCTACTGCTCCACCTAGTGTCCACCACAGAATGACATGTTATTGATCACTACAGGCTGGGGTTGTTTTCTTTGAAGCAGAGGAGGCTGAGGAGAGACTTAATTGAAGTGTATAAAATTATGAGGGGCCCAGATAGAGTGGATAGGAAGGACCTATTTCCCTCAGCAGAGAGGTCAATAACCAGGGGGCACAGATTTAAAGTAATTGGTAGAAGGATTAGAGGGGAGTTGAGGAGAACTGTTTTCACCCAGAGGGTGGTGGGGGTCTGGAACTCACTGCCTGAAAGGGTGGTAGAGGCAGAAACCCTCATCATAGTTAAAAAGTATTTGGATATGCGCTTGAAGTGCCGTAACCTGCAGGGCTACGGACCAAGAGCTGGACAGTGGGATTAGGCTGGAGAGCTCTTTTTCAGTCGGCAGAAATACGATATCAGCCCCGATTTTAACTCCAGGTGGATTTCCCTGCTCAGGCCCGAGTTAAAATTAGAGTCGGGTCTCAATGAGGTCAACAGGCACGTGTAAAGAAGGACCCTGTTGGCTTCAGGCGCCCGTCCTTGCTGCCTGCTCAGGAGAGCAGGGTTAAAATTGCAGGTGTTGCGATCGTGGCGGCTTTCGGACAGGTTAAGAGTCAGGGCGATTTTAACTGCCCACCCGCCAGGTTTCTGCTGAGCGAGTAGGGTTAAAATCACCCCCATATGGGTTGGGCACGGGGGGGGGGGGGGCAAATTTAACTTCACCCTCTCTCTTCTCTTAGGCAGTCCCTCGGAACCGAGGATGACTTGCTTCCACATTAAAAATGAGTTCTCAGGTGACTGGTGAGTCTAATGCGGGACCTACAGTCTCTGTCACAGGTGGGGCAGTCGGTGGTTGAAGGGACGGGTGGGCGGGGTGCTTGGGTTGACGTGCGCTCCTTGCGCTTCCTGCGCTTGGCTTCCGCTTGCTCCCGGTGAAGAGACTCGAGGCGTTCGGCGCCTTCCCGGATGCTTCTCCTTCACTTTGTGCGGTCTTGGACCAGGGACTCCCAGGTGTCGGTGGGGATGTTACACTTTTTCCAAGGAGGCTTTGAGGGTGTCCTTGAAGCATTTCCTCTGCCCACCTAGGGCTCTCTTGCCATGTCGGAGCTCCGAGTAGAGCGCTTGTTTTGGGAATCTCCTATCGGGCATGCAGACGACGTGACCCGTCCATCGGAGCTGATCGAGCGTGGTCAAAGCTTCGATGCTGGGGATGTTGGCCTGAGCAAGAACACTAACGTTGGTGCGCCTATCCTGCCAATGGATTTGCAGGATCTTGCGGAGGCAGCGTTGGTGGTACCTCTCCAGTGCTTTGAGGTGCCTGCTATACAATGCAGATTCTGCCCACTAAGGGGCACAATGGACATGATCTTCACCGCACGTCAATTACAAGGGAAATGCAGGGAACAGCATCAACCGCTGTACATAGCCTTCTTTGATTTCACAAAGGCCTTCGACTGTCAACCGTGAGGGATTATGGAGTGTCCTGCTCAAATTCGGCTGCCCTCAAAAGTTTGTCACCATGCTCCGCCTGCTTCACAACGACATGCAAGCCGTGATCCTGACCAACGGTTCCACCACAGACCCAATTCACGTACAAACCGGGGTCAAGCAAGGCTGTGTCATTGCATCAACGCTCTTCTCGATCTTCCTTGCTGCAATGCTCCATCTCACCCTCCGTAAGCTCCCCACTGGAGTGGAGCTAATTTACAGAACAAACGGGAAACTGTTCAACCTCCGTCGCCTCCAGTTCAGATCCAAGGTCGTCCCATCCTCTGTCGTCGAATTACAGTATGCAGACGACGCTTGCGTCTGCGCTCACTCGGTGGTCGAACTCCAAACCATTGTCAACACCTTCACCGAAGCATACGAGAGCATGGGCCTTACACTAAACCTCACCCACCCATGGGGAAACTGACTGGATCGGGTGCAGTTCTGGTTTGACAACTGCTATCGATTTTATGTTCCTTTGAAGTCAACAGAGAGTAATATTGGACCGGGTGCAAAACCGGCGTTCCATCCGATCCCATGGGATTACCGCCCGGGGAGTTAGGGTAAAATTGCCCCAAAAGGGAGCAGTGCAGGCACCACAGTGAGATATGCGTGTGACAGAAAGAGAAGGAGAGTTTAAAGACAAAACAGAAAGACACGGCGAACAGGAAAAAACATTTAAAGAAACAGAGAAACAATTTACAGGAAGAGAGATAGGATTTTTCTTTGTCCGTGGCCAATGCCACCAGTTGTATTATATTGCGAGTAACCACGGTAACAAACGCCTGTCAAAATACACCAGCCTATCCTCCAACTCCCTGTGGGCAACAGCACATGATTAAATTTTATACAGAATTACATACCGCACAGAAACAGGCCATTCGGGCCGGTATTTAAGGGGGCCATGTCCCCATTTGCTCTCACTTCTACTTCCACAGTCCTGAGTGCTGCTTGATTGCAAAATGACTGCACAGAGACAGAGAGCTGCGCCATGCTTCAACGATGGCTCCCTCCATGTTCTTGTGGAGGGAGTTAGAGGACGCAGGGAGGCTCTATTCCCTGGGAATGGAAGGGGGAGACCTCCTCACCAGGCCAAGGCAACCTGGCTGCAAATAGCTGAGGAGGTCACTGCAAGGTCTGTTGTTGCTCACACCTGGGTGCAATGCAGGAAGAGGTTCAATGATCTCCTGCACTCAGGAAAAGTGAGTATTAAAGCACACTTACCTTCATTCTGCTGTGTCTGTCATCACATCCCCATCACTCTGCATTGCCAACCCTACTCGTGCACATCCTTACTCACCCCAACATCCCTTGCACCATCACCCATCCCTGTCTCCCTATCTACATAATCACATCCCCATCTTACTATGCACCCCTCACAATCACCCTCATCGTTATGCAATGACAACAACTAACTCAAAAGGAGGCAACTTGGTATTGGCACCCCACTCCATCATAGTCTCCCTCTAAACATCTATCCCATCCATCCTTTACACTTATTCCAACACTCTCACTAAAACTGCACTTTTTCCCCTCATTGCAGGAAAAGGGAGAGGGAGAGAACAGGAGGAGGGGCACCATCGCTCGCTGAGCTCACCAGCGCTGGGGAGGCAGCTCTGGACATGGCAGGAGAAGTTGAGCAGCCTGAAGTGGGGGACGGAGAGAGGGGCTCATTAGAACAACCTGGTGACAGAATGATTTTCCAGACATCTTATTTTGCAATTGTGAATGACTCGATTGGGATCTGATGTCAATAGAAATTGAATACTCATCATGTGCACAATGGGATGTGTCTGCAATCTACATTTCACATGTCTTTATTCTCCCACAGGACCATCAAGAGTCCCCTCCTTACTGTCCAGCAGGAAGAACAGGAGCACTCCACAGCAGAAATGAGCGCACCCAGCACCAATGCAGAGACGCACACCTCGGTGGGTCCTATGCGAGATAGAGTAGTGTTGTCACCTGGTGTATCACAAGCCACAAGTCAGCAAGATCAGATGGTGGAGACAGGGACAGCAGTGGAGACTCCTCGTCGGAAGCCACAGGAGTCTCCTAGCTCTGCATGCAGACACTGAGCCTCGGGGGCCATCCAGGAAGGCGGCGATCCTGGAGCTTCAGTAACAAGTTCAGGAGGCTCTGACAGGGTTTGCAACCACGGTGACTGAGTGTGCAGAGAATGGAGGAGTCCATCTCAAATATGAGCAACGCCATGGCGCACGCACTGGCAACTGTAGGCTCTGCCATGGAAAGGACGGCAACCTCCATGGAGGACATAAATCGGCAGACTCAGGAGAACATGATAACACTTCTAAATAGATGGTCATCTATTGAGGAGAGAAACCAGAGGTTCATGGATGTCCTTGTTATGAGGAATGTCAGCACAGAAATGGCTCTTTATGTGCTCTCCAGCTTCTTGCTAGCAGAGAAGTACAGGTGGCCCATGAGAGGGATGATGGTGGGAGGGGACATGGAAGTGGGGGCTCCTCTCCAAGTGCTCCAACTTCCTCCCCCTTGCCAACCCCTCAGTCAGAACCCCATATGCCTCCCTGAACATTGATGGCCGAGTCTGCCGCTGCATAGCTGCAGGAGAAGCAGACTTTGGCGGGGCCCTCAATGGCTCCAAAACCCAGAGGATGACTGCCAAAGGCGTCAATGCAGGCGCAGCAGGGAAGTGAGCAGCCTGCCTCTACATCTGGTGGAGCCACAGGGGTAGCACCTCATAGAAGCACATGTAAAAGAATGCTCACACATAAATAGTCACTAGGGTAGTCACTTGGGTGTTTTCCTATAAATGAATGCTAAATCTCAGATTTTTAGTTTGTTGTAATAAAGTAATGTTTTGTGAATGATTGGAGCGGTGCTGTCATGTTGAGGAAGCTCATCCTCTGCCTGTAAACCCTGTGTCGGGGGTATCTCCTCCGATGCGGTGCAGCCCTGCGCTGACAGCCTCTGCCCTGTGCAGCATCAGGTGGCTGAGGAGAAGGTTGGCGCTCTTGTTGGTGCTGCTGGTGTGCCTGGTTCTGCCGCTGTGGCTGATCATGGTCAGATTCTAAGGACCAGGGTGAGAGAGTATAAATTGTTCCCAATCTGCTGTTATATATGGCAGTTGAGGACGAGATGTTACTGTATAAGCAGTCAGTCAATGGGGAGAGAGGTTATTCCAAGGAGATGACAGTGCATATAGAGTTTAGAACACACACTTACAAATACAGTACAATACAGATCAAACGTGTCCTCCAAATCCTGAAATCAGCAACTTCTGACATTTGAAAGTGAACGGATGTGAGAGTTTAGTTTTTATACTGTAGTTGCAGCTGTGAACTATTCAGCTCACTGCAACGCCCGACATACTCACCTGAGGTGATCTCCGAACAACGTGAAACCCGTTGAAAATGTGGGAAAATAGAAAAAGGCTGGCAAAACAGCAGTTAACAAGCAGTTAAGTATCTTAAATGCCTCCCCTGCCGTTTGGTGTCGGGTCTGTTGTGAAATCGCAGACCCGACACTTTGGAAACGCACACGGAGGGGGGTTCGCGGCGGGTTCACAACCCGCCGTCAATCATTTCCAATTGAACAGCTGACCCGCCTCCGAACCTGCCTTCTGAGCGCTGGCAAAATTGGGGCCTTAGCTTTCATTGGATGGGGCACATCAGGTCATTCATTTGCCCTTCTACACATCTGTCGGAAAGAATCTAACCGAATTTATCAATCACTAATGAGTCAAGCAGGTCTACATAGTTCATTCAATAATTTCATTGTTCGTGAGTCAATCGGCTAGTCTCACGAGTATAATAATCCCATGGGATATTGCTTCCATTCCCGTCAAGTGTCCTCTATTTAACCTATCACAAATACAGCTCATGTGAGGTGTAGAGATAAATCTATGGAGGATATGCTTTCATGAAACTGTAATAGATAACATACTAATGCATAACCGTACTGGGCATAGCATAAAATCCGTGCAGTTCAATTACATTTTCTACGCTCTAATCTTATTACCCAAATAAAGACGACCAAATTATCCTGGTTTATCTGATAGGAAAGTAGAAATTGTTGACATAATTTTTCTCAAAGCTTTCTCGCCATAGAGCAGCCAGAGGACTTCAAATTTATTTCAAGACTTGGCTTTGGGATGTCACAAGATTGAAAGCATCACAATTACAAATCTCAACGGGTAAGGCCCTGACACCAGGAAATACAAGTGCGGTCTCTCACTGCACTGCAAGGGTGACCGAGATCTACAGACAGACAGAGGGAAAGGAAGGGAGGGAGGCACTGACTATGAACAACGATGACCAACTTCCACCCCATGGATTCAGAAGACTCCAAGGAGTGAGCGCATGTTTAGTTTTTACTTGGCTCAATCACAGACAGGGTTAATGCTCCCTAGATCAGCATCCCCTGTCGTTCACGGTCTAAACCTATTCTCCTGTGGCAGAACTATTCTCACTGCCTTAAATTAATGTAATTTCCATTGTACTGTTGTTGAATCCACAAAATCTTTTAAAAGAGGAATGTTAAAAGGCGTGGGAAGTGAGTAGGACAGTGGGGGAAACACTAGAGTTAAGCTGGTGGACCAGATGGCCTGATTCTGTGCAGTAACATTCCATGGAGTCCGACTTAGCAGCATTTTCATCTTAAATCCAACTTATTGACAATCTTGTGCCTGTGCCCGTGAGGTGGAAAGGAAAGGACTTGCATTTACAGAAGAACATAAAAATTAGGAGCAGGAGTCGGCCATTCGGCCCCTTGAGCCTGCTCCGCCATTCAATGAGATCCACTTTCCCGCCCGATCCCCATATCCCTTGATTCCCCTAGAGTCCAAAAATCTATCGATCTCAGCTTTGAATATACTCAATGACTGAGCCTCCACAGCCCTCTGGGGTAGAGAATTCCAAAGATTCACCACCCTCAGTGAATAAATTCCTCCTCATCTCAGTCTTAAATGGCCGACCCCTTATCCTGAGACTATGCCCCCTAGTTCTAGACACTCCCCTTCAGAATCTTGTATGTTTCAATGAGATCGATTGATGATTGATGATCTCGCAGCTTCTTACCTGAGCATCGACAATGGCCAAACCCTGCAGATTCCTAGCTATTTGACCAGCATCCTGACAACTGCAAGTAATCCTACGCCCTCAATGTGAAAGCCCCATTCGCGAAATGACACACGCCAGAACTGCAACAGTTGCCATCAGAATTTTTATGCACAAGAACCAACTGATGGCATTTTTACAATATACACAACATTTCACCCAAGTGACTACCCTTGTGACTACTTGTGCTTTATTTTCCTCTTACGCGTGCTCCTACGTATTGGTTCCCCTGTGGCTTCAGCAGATGTGGAGGCCCCTTGCTCACTTTCCTGCTGCTCCTGTCTCGACACCTTTGGTGGGCGTCCTCTGGGGTGGCGAGCCTGTGAGAGCTCGTCAGCAGTCTGCTGCTCCTGCGGCTGTGCGGGGGTTGAGACGTCTATTTCACTTGCGTGTGGACTCCGGCAGGGCTCTGCAGTGGCATGGAAATGTGAGCGCTTGGAGAGGAGCCCCCACTTCCTTGAGGCCTGCCACCAACCTCCCTCTCATGGGTCAGCTCCTCCTCCACGCCTGCAAGTGGCTTGAGAGCACCTTGCTGCACATCAGAGGGGCCATGGGGACCTGTATCTGCAATGGCAGTCCTACTCAGAAGGACTTCCATGAAGGTCTGGTTTCTCTGTTCAATAGATGCCCATCGCTCTTCAAGAGATGTCATTCTATTCTGAACACTCACCATGTTTTCCATACCCTGGCAAGTAACCTCCTCCATGGCCGTAACCCTCCTCTCCTCTACCGTAGCCAGCCTTACCACGGAGGCAGCCATCCTTTCCGTGTTGATGCGCTCATGCGCCACTGACACCACAAAGGCTCTGCTCATGTTCGCTATGGACTCCTCCATTCGCTCCACACTCGCAGCGACCCTGGAGACAAAACCTGCCAGAGACTCCTGCATCTGTGCATGGAGTTCCATCACCTCTGATCTATTGGATGGACCCAGAGGCAGAGGGTCGACATGCAGCTGAGCCGAGCTGGCAGAGTCCTGCGCCCTCCGACAAGGACTCTCCACTGCTGTCCCTGTCTCCACAATCTGCTGATGCTCACTTGTGAGCTGTGATACACCAGGTGACAACACTACTCTATGTCTCGAAGGTCCCCCCCGAGGTGTGAGTGTCTGCGCTGGTGCTGGGTGCGCTTATTTCTGCTGACGCTGCACCCTCAGAGGTTGAAGATTCCTCAGAGGAGTCTGGAATCTCAGGCTCTTCCTCCTGCAGTGGAGACGGGGGCTCTCGATGGTCCTGTGGGGGAGTCAAGGAAAAAGTTAGAGATGTGATGCCAAGGTTACATGCACATTGCATTTTGTAGATGATCATAAGTCCATATGATGTAGCTTCAGAATCATTATCAACGACTCATGCAATGTCAATGACAGAGATGGAAAACTATTCTGTCACCAGCTTCCGGGGATGCACCTGTCTGTCCTTCCCCAACTTCTGCATCTGCATCAGCCCTGAATCTCCAGGACGGCTTCCTCCCAGGGGGTGAGCTGGGCTAATGAGGGTGGCCCTCCTCCTGTCCTGGCTCGCTCTCTCCTGTTGTGAGCTCTCTTTTCCTGCAATGAGGGAGACAAGTGGAGGTTGAGTGAGAATGAAGGAGTGAGTGTAGAGATTGCATAGCATAGATACTTAGAAGGAGACAAAGATGGAGTAAGGTTGCAAGACCAAGGGCCCTCCCTGTGTGTTGTCAATTGTGTTCAAAGCATCAGAGTGAGAGGGAGTGTGAGGGCTGTATGATCGAATAGTTAGGTGAATGTGAGCATAGAGAGAGAGGGAATGGCTAAGGGTGCATGGATGTCAGTGTCAAGTGGGATGTGGAGGAAGAGGTTGCTAAAGCCGAGTGCTGGTGAGGAAAGGCAATGGGGATCAGATTGAGGGTGATGGAAACTTCATACTTACTTTTCCAGTGCGATGAAGGTCATGGAATCTTTTCCTGCACTGCATCCAGGTGCGCCGTGTGAGCCCCAAGGAGTTGACTTCCGTAGCCACACAGCCTTGGTCTGACTGGGAGGCCTCTTCCTCCCTGAAGGGAACAGGACCTCCCTGTGGGCCCTGGCCCCATCCAACAATGCCTGCAGTGATGCCTCATCAAATTTAGGCGCAGCTCCTGCCCTTCCGCTGACCATTGTTCCTGCAGGCTCCTGTGCCATCATAAGGGGAAAGATTGGAAGCCTGCAGAGGAAGCAAGGCTTGCTGTGGACTTAAATGCAGCAGCAATGACGACGTCATCGGTGGGGACTTGCAGTCATGAAAAACCCATTTGCAAAGGCTTCCCACACGTTGGAAATCAATTGGCCAATTGAGTTAAAATTGCATCAATCTCACACATCCATTTAGATTTGTGTGGGAATCACGAAATTCGGGGAACCCGACAATTGCCCGCACCCGAGTTAAAATCGACTCCTTTGTGTTCTCCACACAGCTTACTGTTCCACCTAGCTTTGTATCATCAGCAAACTTGGATATATTACATTCGGTCCCTTCATCTAGGTCATTAATATAGATTGTAAATAGCTGAGGCCCCAACACTGATCCTTGCAGCACCCCACTAGTTACAACCTGCCAACCTGAAAAAGATCGGTTTATCCCTACTCTGTTTTTTGTCCATTAACCAATCCTCTAACCATGCTACTATATTACCCCCAACCCCATGAGCCCTAATCTTGTGTAATAACCTTTTATGTGGCACCTTATCGAATGCCTTTTGGAAATCCAAATATACATGGCGCCTTTCACAACCTCAGGATGTCCCAAAGCGCCAATGAAGTACTTTTTTTTTTTTTAAACTGTAGTTGCTGTTTGTAAGTACGTCATCAAAAATGCAAGCTAAAGAGTGCAGCAAATCATTAATATTTTTGGTTTCATTACTGCTAATCGATTATACATTAGGCCCCTTCCTACCATGGTCTTTCCGTCGCATGTACAAGCAGCATCTTATTGACAGGAAGTTTTTTTTTTTTTTTTTTTATAAAAAGGAGTTCTCCATTAAGGAGGAATCCGTGCAATATCAAGGCGCATTACAGCGAAAGGCTGTTGCATCTGCCAGATAGATTACATCGCTGCTGACCTTCAGAAACCAACCGTCAACTTGGCAGAAATGACGAGCTGCATTATCTTGTCAAGGAGGTGTCTTAAAGGTCGTCCTCACACCACATGGAATGAACCAAAAAAGCCGCACCGCACAAAATACTGAAAGACAATGCTGTGGAATAACCTCAACAAATAAAACATTGTTCAAAGAAATTCAGACGCGCTTCAGTCATGCTTCAAGACCAATTCCGCAATGCGGAGTGCGCCAATTTTAGACATGGATAGTGAGATAAAGAATAGATTTGCCTTTCTAATCTAGGCTTTATTAACTTTAAAAATCCAGTAGCACATCTTTCAACACCAGTCTCCAACCATGACTGGAGAGAACTGAATTTAAGATGGCCACCACAAATCACCTGACATCCACTACCAATGAGTTTACAGCATATATCTCAAGGTAGAAACAAACAACCAATTACAATACTTCTTACTAACAGAGAACAACCACCCCATTCACCAATCACAATACTTCTTATTAAACATAGGAAATAATCACCACATTCACCCCTCCTTTTAAAACATGCTCCAACCTAAAACAACCTTTACAATTTATAATTAATTTATTTACAACTAAAATACAAATATAATATTTCAACAATTTTAAAAGATTACTATCAATTTAAAAGTCCATTTTCAATCGGTCGACCGGATATCTTGTTCGTGTCGACCTTCTTAACCTTGGTGAAATTCCTTGCCCTCCCACACCCGGAGACACCAAAGTATCTTCTGCAGGAAGGCTATCCATATCCCGATTATCAACGGTTTCCAGATTGGAAATCCCATCAGGAAGTAAACTAGGACGGTCATGAACATCCATCAAAGGCTGACTAATAGAAGTATAATTATCTGCAGTAGGATTGGAAATATTCGTAGTATCTATAACGACATCCACATTATCTGAATCGTGACTATTATTAGTATCCTCAGAAGAGGGCTGGCCACCACAAGGAGCCAAATCTTTAATTGAAACAGTACTTTCTTTCCCATCTTGGAATCGAATATGAGCATATTGGGAATTTGCCTCCAACAGCTCCACCTCCTCCACTAAAGGATCATATTTTGACAATCTAACATGGCATCGAAGCAGCACAGGTCCCTGCATAGCAAGCCATGAAGGTACCGAATATCCCGTACTAGATCTCCGCGGGTAATTAAAGAGCCTTTCATGGGGGGTCACATTAGTAGCCGTTGAAAGCAATGATCTAATGGAATGCAGGGCAACAGGCAGTACCATTTCCCACTGTGTATTCTTAAGGTTCCGGGATGTCAAAGCCAACATAACTGCCTTCCAGATCACCCCATTGTATCGTTCGCACTGTCCATTACCCTGGGGGTTATACGGGTTAGTTCTACTAGTAGAAATTCCCCGACTCTGAAGGTATTCCTTCAACTGGGAAGACATAAAAGAACTTCCCTGATCCGAATGGATATACGCAGGCATCCCAAAGATGACAAAAAGTTGAGTCAGACATTTGATAACTGTAGCAGCTGATACATCTGCGCAAGGAAAAGCAAAAGGAAACCTTGAAAACTCATCCACAACAGTAAATATGTATCGATTTTGAGTCATTGAAGGAAGAGGCCCCTTAAAATCAACGCTCAGACGTTCAAAAGGAGAAGTAGCCTTTATAAGAGGAGCTCGTTGAGGCTTAAAGAAATTCGGTTTACACCGAGCACAGATAGAACATGATGAAGTCATCCGCTTGACGTCTTCAACTGAAAAGGGCAAATTCTTACTGCGTATGAAGTGTATCATCCTTGTAACCCCAGGATGACATAAGGCATTGTGAAGATTAATAAGCGTATCTCCGTGAATCACAGAACAATAAGCCCTCCACAGTGCATCAGCAGCAACATTATCCTTCCCCGGACGATAAACTAGATCAAAATGGTAACATGCCAACTCAATCCTCCACCTCATTATTTTATCATTTTTGATCTTTCCAAAATGTTTAACATCAAACATAAAGGACACAGATTTTTGATCGGTTACCAACGTGAAATGTCGCCCCGATAAATAATGTCTCCATTTACGCAGTGCTTCTACTATTGCATATGCCTCTTTTTCTATTGAAGAATGTCTTTTTTCACTATTGTTCAAGGTACGTGAGAAAAAGGCCACAGGTCTTCCATTCTGGTTCAGAGTAGCCCCAATTGCAAAATCAGAAGCATCCGTCTCAATCACAAAGGGAACCTGCTCATCAATAGAATGCACAACTGCTCCTAAGATATCCTTTTTAAAATTATCAAAACATGTCCTGGCCTCCCATGATAGTGGATATGTCATAACCCGAATAAGGGGCCGGATCTTCTGTGAAAAGTTTGCAATCCAATTAGAATAGTAAGAAAACAGTCCAACAACTCGTTGCAAAGCCTTAGAATTAGTAGGATAAGGTAAATCGATCAATGGTCGCAAACATTCTGGATCTGGTTTAATCTTATTTCCCGAGATAATATACCCCAGTAGTCGAAAAGATACACTTCTCTTTATTAAAAGTTAAACCAACTTTTTCCGCAGCTTGAAGGAATCTTTCTAAATTAGAATCATGCTCCACCCTTGATTTACCACACACCGTGATATCATCTAAATATGAAAAGGTGTCAGAGAGAGAGTTATCACTTATAAAAGCATCCATTGCCCGTTGAAAACAAGCAACACCATTAGTAATACCAAATGGTATTTGGCAAAACTGATACAGCTTTCCACCAGCCTCAAAGGCTGTATATGGTTGATCCCTCTTAACAATAGGAATCTGATGATAAGCACTCTTTAAATCAATAGTGCTAAAAAACTTATACTGAGATATTTTGTTGATAAGCTCATCAATCTTAGGCAAAGGGTACGCATCTAATTGAGTATACCTATTAATAGTTTGAGAGTAGTCTATCACCATTCGTTTCTTATGTCTCTCGTTAGTGGTGACAACTACCTGAGCCCGCCAAGGCGAACAACTAGGTTCAATGATTCCTTCCAATAAAAGACGTTGGACTTCAGAATTAATAAATTCTCTATCCTGACTGCTATACCTTCTTGACTTGGTAGCAATTGGCTTACAATCCAGCATCAAATTGGAAAAAAGTGATAATGGAGAAATGGATAAAGAAGTTAATCCACAAATGGATAAGGGTGGCTTAGTCCCTCCAAACGAAAGACTGAGAGACTCATGTAATTTAAGCACATCATGACCAATCAAAATATTCGCACAAAGATTAGGCAAAACAGATAGGCGTATATCAGTATACGTATTACCTAGAAGAATCATTTTCACAAGGCAACAACCAGCTACTTGTGAAGTAAGGGTCGTCTGAGCCATACACACCTGATAAGTAACAGGCAAGATTTTCAAACACTTTTCCTTCGCAAACTGAAGACTTATAAAACTCTCGGTACTGCTCGTATCTATGAGAGCCTTCACTTCTAACCCATTAACTTGGGCCATAACTATAGCTTTGTTTAGGCCATGAGCAAATGCAGCAGAAATTGATGCAATAAACGCCCTCTCTACAGGTTGAATAGTCGCAGAAGAGGAGGTAATTGAACCTAATGATTTACAAACACGTGCATAATGACCTCTCTTTCCACATTTACTACACACAGCCTCCCGGGCAGGACACTTCAAATGAGGATGCCGGACGTTCCCACAAAAATAACACTTCTGAATCCTAGAGGCAACAGCCACCGAAGTAGAAACTGTTTCAGAATCTAGTAAACCACTCCCATTAAGTCCACCTAATTCTTTTTCATCCGGAACTGCCGAAACCACAGTCGCAGGTCGATTAGAAAGAGCATAAGAATCCGAACTTCTCTGAGCCATATCCAATGTAGAAGCTTGCTCAAAAGCACTCTTGAGATCCAAAGTCTTATTTTCTAACAACCGCTGACGAATTGATCTGGACAGTAGTCCATTAATAAAAGCATCCCGTACCGATTCTTCCTTATATTCTTCGGCCGTCACGGCTTTATAATTACAGTTAGCACTAAGGTGCCGAAGTGCTTGTAAATAAGTATCCAAAGATTCTCCCACCTGCTGCCTACGGGCAGATAGAAGATAACGTGCAAATACCTCATTCTTTGGTTTAACAAAAATCTTCTCCAATGTAGAAATAGCCAATTCGTAAGTTTTACAGTCCAAAATATACTTATACACATCCGGAGCAATGTAGTTGATCAGCATATTCAGCTTATTCAGAGACTCTTGTTCCAACACACCCAAAAAGTTTGTAAATGTACAATACCAATGTTTCCATTTATCATCCACTCCTGCAGAATTAGGGTCAGCATTGAATCGTTTTGGTTGAAGATATCGCTCCATTCTGATAAAAAAGTTAATAAATTGAGATAAAGAATAGATTTGCCTTTCTAATCTAGGCTTTATTAACTTTAAAAATCCAGTAGCACATCTTTCAACACCAGTCTCCAACCATGACTGGAGAGAACTGAATTTAAGATGGCCACCACAAATCACCTGACATCCACTACCAATGAGTTTACAGCATATATCTCAAGGTAGAAACAAACAACCAATTACAATACTTCTTACTAACACAGAGAACAACCACCCCATTCACCAATCACAATACTTCTTATTAAACATAGGAAATAATCACCACAGATAGTGCAGCAAATTACCTCCAGACACACTCACTTCAACAAACAGCGTCGGAGCGTCATTACAGGTCACGTTTGGTCACTAAGGGATCAAGGGCTACAAGGATCGGGCGGGAAAGTGGAGTTGATGTCAAAGATCAGCCATGATCTTATTGAATGGCGGAGCCGGCGCGAGGGGCCGCGTGGCGGAGCCGGCGCGAGGGGCCGCGTGGCGGAGCCGGCGCGAGGGGCCGCGTGGCGGAGCCGGCGCGAGGGGCCGCGTGGCGGAGCCGGCGCGAGGGGCCGCGTGGCGGAGCCGGCGCGAGGGGCCGCGTGGCGGAGCCGGCGCGAGGGGCCGCGTGGCGGAGCCGGCGCGAGGGGCCGCGTGGCGGACTCCTGCTCCTGTTTCTTACTTGACGGCTCTGTAAGAAATAAATTGTCAAGCCCTGCACAACCTGCCATCCTGCCAACTGAGACCAGCACTAAAATCTAACTTAAAGTCAAATACGTCAACAAACTACCGTCAGTGGGTTGAGTGGCTTTGTGGGTTAAAGAAAGAAAGAGCTTGAATTTATAAACCGCCTTTAATTCACCCAGGACGTCCCAGTGTTTCACAGCCAACGAAGTACGTTTGAAGCGTGGTCACTTACCGAAGCACCTTGCTCATTTACCTGTTTAATTTTCAAGAAATTTCAGCTCAGACTGATGAGGTGGAAGTCTTGGTGTTTTCTTAACGTGCTGCACAGTACCTGCATTAGCTCACAGTCCTGCCAAGCACACTGGGGACAATTCCCAGGGTTCACCTTCCCCCAGACATTGATCCCGATGTTTTCAGCGTGCTTCGGGAGGGAAGGTGGGTGGAAGACTGGATTCGTCCCTTCCACCCCCGATGGAATTTGGGCCCTAGGTTCTACCCCAAACTCCGACCCCCTCTGCAAGCAATCCAACTGCTCCCTCCTGTAAGCCTTTCTCTTACTACTGTTCGGAATTTAAGAATTACAAATACACGTAACAATGACAGACAAGTATGTGATCAATAAAATTGGTCTTTATCACACTATAGTTCAAAATTCAAGTGTACAATCACAATCAATATGCGCCCAATTTACCCGTATGTAAAAGTCCCACCAGTAACTCATGCCACCCCCTGGTGATTTATATCCCAAGTCAACCGTACATAAAAGTACCCTTTTAACAATATCTAAGCTCTATGTCCGACTTTCATACATACTCCTTTATCTCTGGGTGATCGGTCCAGGGAGAGTTATAAGTCAAAATGATAGACTGGCCAGCTTTGTTTGTCTGTTCTTCCGATCTGTCTTTTGTTCCTTCTGTGTGCTGAATTTCCCGCCCCGGGTCACTTCTGTTATAGGGCCTTTCTGCCGGCCTCCCTCGTATATCACTGTCTGCCCCCCTCTGATAGGTCAGTTTCACTCCAAACTTTCCCTGATTGGAGTTCCTTCCACATGACACGTTCACGTTCCTGTGAGGTGTGTGGGGGCGGGGCTCCCTTATCAACCTGGTGTCTCCTTCCTGTCCATGTGGCCTTTCAAACAAAAGGACCATGTGCTGACCACCAGGCAAAGGAGCCCCTGCTGACTTCCACCATTTTGTGTCTTCACAAACAAAGGACCATGCTGATTTTCTACATTTTGAATCCGTCTGTAACCATTTCACGATTCGTTCTGAATTTCGATCTCCACATGGTAGCAGCGGTTTTTGAGGATCTTACACTGCCACAGATTTGGACCCAATGCGTGCTACGTTGTTCACCCTCCAGCTTATCCTGAGCCGCACTATCACAGGATAGAGATAAAATATACATGCCTCAAGGGCACAGATTCCATTTTCATTCTCAAAGCGTGCGAACATACTGAAAGATGATCTTTTGGACTAGTGCTTAATGTAAGGATCATTAAGAATAAGTGACTGGAATTACAGCAACGCACCGCTAACAAAAAAGCATGGGCATTATATGGGTATTACTGCAATGTGACTGAGTGGAAGATGAAGCTAATATTTTGTGTAATACCCACTGGAAATGTTATGTATGCTAAGTATGGTTATCAATCTTTAACTTAGACACTGTATTATCATTGTTATAAATCCCTGGGTTAAATTTGCCATGTGAAGGTACGGCAAGAACTTAAGGACACAATGTGACTAAGAGCAGACTTTCCATAATTCTGCACCAGTATCAACTGTTGCAGACAGTGAGGCTGCGCAGTCTCCAGGCAGAAACCCCAGGAGGAAGTGGTGGAGTCGGGGTTTTTGAGTGGGAAAAAGAGAGCGACTGGAAGAGGAGAGGGCAGGAGCTCTGAAAAGAGGGCTCAGGAGGCAAATGGCTGCCGCATCCCGTCCTGGGCTTCCAAACTCGGCCGCCGCCCTTCGTATTAGTAGCACTGCATCCTGAACTGGCTGGCTGCAAGTCACCAGTACCGGGGGATCGTCGTCTGAACCCAGATCTGCAAGGCAGAGGTCTGGGGAGAGCTGCTTGCCTCGTGCTGATGGGGAGCTACTTGGAAAAGCAGGAGAGAGAGAGAGAGAGAGTCACCAACTCCAGCGGCTGCTGTGTGCTCTGCATCCAGAACTCAAAGTGGGATTCAGTGATCGTGAAGAAAATTCAACGAAGGGGTTCGGAGTTGTAAGTCTTGCAGACATTATACATACCATGAGCTCCAACTTAAGCGCGCCAACGAAAGAGTGCACTCGAATTTGGGCACAGGGACAGTCCTTTGAATCCATGTAAATGGAGAATGTATGTTTATTATGTCTAGAGTCATTCTAATGTATGCAAATGTCTAATTTAGTTCATTGACCTGTAATCTTCTTATACTGTCTGATGTTGAAACTATAAAGTAAGATAGTTAGAATTAAGCCATTGTAGTAGTGATCTCCTTACTGGACTATAGAATACTGTCTACAACAGAGACCACATCTCACATATATCTAAAGAACCGTGAAGGGGTTACATTTGCAATGATTGAATTAAGTGAAAGAGTGGCATTCGCTCTAACTGCTGTCGAAAAAAGTGGTGGGGTCATTAAAGAAAGAACAAACTTGCATTTATATAGTGCCTTTCACAAATTCAAAATGTCCCAGAGTACTTCACAGCCATGCATATGAAATGTAGTCACTGTTGTAATGCAGGAAACGCAGCAGCCAATTTGTGCACAGCAAGGTCCCACAAACAGAAAAGAGATAATGACCAGATAATCTGTCTTAGCGATGTTGATCGAGGGATAAATATTGGCCAAGACAATGGGGAGATAGTGCCATGGGATTGTCTACATTCACCTGAGCGCGCAGACGGGGCCTCGGTTTAATGTCTCATCCAAAAGACGGTACCTCTGACAGTGCAGCGCTCCCTCAGCACTGCACTGATGTGCCAGCCTAGATTATGCGCTCAAGTTCCTGGAGTGGGGCTTGAATCCACAATCTTCTGACTCAGAGGCAAGAGCGCTACCCACTGAGCCACAGCTGATACCACATTATTAGTGGTCACCACATGGCCACAAGTGCCACTACCTCCAACACTCTCTTTCACGAACAAAACCCAGGAAAGATACACAAAATTGTCATTGACTTTTGTGTATTGCACAACTTTGCACTTCGAAGGGTCCATGCCATGGAGCAGGCGGGACGGGAGAAAACAGAAAGGATGATTCTGCCTCTGCCTTGCTTCTGACAGTTTTCAAATTCAGAGCCAATTCCCTTTTGTCAGGGCAAACAGCAGCCCTTTAACAGCTGCTGGAGTTAAATAAAACCCTGCAGGCTCCTAGAATGGCATGCACTGAATGTATATCGATGAAATGACTTTGCCTCATAGCATCAGGTCAGGAAATTGGATTCCAGGCACATGTAGCACCCAAGGAGCTGCAGCCCCATGGCATCTGCAACCTTTAAAGGCACAGTACAGATGACAAAATGATAGAATTCTTTGTCTGCCTTTCTTTCTGTGCCTGAATATCAATGAGCCAGACTATAATTCATCATAAAATCATAGAATGGTTACAGCACAGAAGGAGGCCATTCAGCCCATCTAGCCCGTGCGGGCTCTCTGCAATAACACCTCAGCTAGTCCCACTCCCCCACCCTTTCCCCGTAGCCCTGCGATTTTTTTCGCTTCAGCTGCTTAGCCAATTCCCTTTTGAAAGCCACGATTGAATCTCCCTCCACCCTTTTAGGCAGTGCATTCTAGATCCTAACCACTCGCTGCGTAAAAATGTTTTTCCTCATGTCACCTTTGATGTTCTGACAATCACCTTAAATCTGTGTCCTCTGGTTCTTGACCCTTCCGCCAATGGGAACAGTTTCTTTCTATCTACCCTGTCCAGACCCCTCATGATTTTGAACACTTCTATCAAATCTCCTCTCAACCTTCTCTGCTCTAAGGAGAACAACCCCAGCTTCTCCAGTCTATCCACGTAACTGAAGTCCTTCATCCCTGAAACTATTCTCGTAAATCTTCTCTGCACTCTCTCTAAGGCCTTCACATCCTTCCTAAAGTGCGGTCGGTGCCCAGAATTGGACGCAATACCCCAGTTGAGGCCAAACCAGTGTTTTATAAAGGTTCATCATAACTTCCTTGCTTATGTACTCTCGGCCTCTATTTATTCATCCAATAGCTTTTGTCAGAAGTTTTCAGAATTCTCCAATAGAATCCGTTATATAGAAACATGGAAGAAACATAGAAAAATAGGAGCAGGAGTCGGCCATTCAGCCCTTCGAGACTGCTCCGCCATTCAATATGATCATGGCTGATCCGCTATCTCAATACCATATTCCCGCTCTCTCCCCATACCCCTTGATGCCTTTTCTGTCTAGAAATCTATCGATCTCCTTCTTAAATATATTCAGTGACTTGGCCTCCACAGCCTTCTAATTCCACAGGTTCACCACCCTCTGAGTGAAGACATTTCTCCTCCTCTCAGTCCTAAATGTCCTACCCCATATCCTGAGACTGTGACCTCTCGTTCTAGATATGCACTTATTCCAAAATAACTAATCATTTTCACAAATATTGTAATCTCCAGAACCCCACCTTGGTCTCCTTGGCATTGACTGCAGTTTATCTATTGTATCTCAACAGAGTGGAATTGCCCATTGTTGTGTAGCACTGTATTTAGCACAGTATTCTCCATTTAATGTTATTTTCAACATATGCCAGAGAAACACTTAAAGTTCTTGTGATTTGCCTCTTTGTCAGAGACACATTAGCAGTGATTGCAGAAATAAAGGTCAGGCAAGGCCAATTTTGGGGAAGCAGACGAGGCCTCGGTTTTAACGCCTCATCAGAAAGACGGCACCTCCGGCAGTGCAGCACTCCCTCAGTACGGCACTGGGAGCGCCAGCCTGGATTTTGTGCTCAAGTCTCTGGAGTGGGACATGACCTACTTATGCCAAGGCGAGATTGCTACCCACTGTGCCATGACTAAAACCTGAATCAGGAAGCGTGCTCCATATAGGCCTGGAAATTACTGCTGCTGATAGTAGCAGACAGACACTTGATGCGCTCCTATGATTATCCTTTGTTATTTTAACATGGGTTTATTTTAAGGCCTCCACTCAAATAGCAACAAAGGATCATGATATGTATTAAGTGTTCATTCACTAATAAGAACTGAGAGGTTACAGCTATCAGGGGTGACCTGATAGGGGTCTTTAAAATTATGAAGGGGTTTGCTAGAGAATCATCAGGGGCTAGACTTTCGTGGAGCCGTCAGGCAGGGTTTCAGGCATGTGGGGGGGGGGGGGGGCAAATCCTGAATTTGGGGGTCCCGACACCATCCCGCCCAAAACCCCTCCCCACATAAGTTTCAGGGGCGGTGGGTACCCGCCCCGCACTGGGACCCGCCGAAACCAGGTGGGAAGGGATTAGTGCCAATTAATTGCCTGTTAACAGGTAGGTAAACAGGCAGTTTTTAGCCTAACCCCTATTTTGAGGGGTTTTGTGTGGGTTTCCCGACAGCTCCAAACCACGCCAGGTTAGAGCAGGCGGGCCGTCGGGTTGAAGGGGTTGGAGGGGTCGCAATGTCGGTGCTCAGGTGAGTGATGGGTGCATGAGTGTAAAGGCAAGTGTGTTTGGTGTGTCTAAAGTGTGTAAAGAACTTTTACTTACCTGTACTTACCTTAACAGCCTTTCTTCCTGTAGCTGTCGGGAGCGCATCACTCAGCCGGAACTGAAAGCTGAATGGCTGCGATCTGTCAAAAGTGACAGCCTTCAGCTTTGAGTGCCGGTGAGAGTTCTAACTGAGTCTGTGCGGAATGACTCAGCTTAGAACTCAGAGTGTCAGTGTTTCACAGCTTCAAACAGCTGTGAAACACTGATATTTCATCTGTCAAAAACTCTTGACAGATGAAATTGCAGTCTGTGACGTCACCTGTTGCCGGGTGGCCCGTAATTTGCCTGCTGAGCCCGCTGGGCGGGCTCAACAAGGACTATCAATGAAAAATCGCGCGGATTGGCCGGACGTCGAAGTAGGCGGATCGGAAACCCGAAAGGGGAGGTCCCGCCTTCTTCCTGACAGGTTCGGGAAAATCTACCCCCATCCCTTCGTTTACCCGAACAAGAGGTTATTACACAAAATTAACGGTCATTGGGTTGGGGGTAATATACTCGCATGGATAGAGGATTGGTGAGTGGACAGAAAACAGAGTAGGAATAAACAGGTCATTGTCGGGTTGGCAGGCTGTAACTAATGGGAACAGCAAGGACCAGTGCTTGGGCCTTGATGCGCTATCAATTACTCAAAAGACTGAGGTTAAGCGAGTAACTAACAGGCTTTTATTAACAAGAGAATGAAGGTGTGCCTCGAGTGGTCGACCAGTCCAGAATACAGAGGGACTGTGGAGCAGTCACCTTTATACCTGGACTCGTGGGAGGAGTCAGCCGAGGCATGTACAGACATGTACACAGTGGAATACAAACACCCACACAGGCAGGTATAACAGTGGTTTACCACATTCACCCCTTGTTTAAAAATGAGTCCGGCGGGGTGAAGTGTATTAAAAGTTTGTGTATTGGAGTCTCTCCGGAGGTCTTGTCTGCCACTGTGATCGACGTGGCGATGACAGGGGTAGTGAAGCTTCCGGCGTCGAGTCCCGCATAGGCTGGGGCACTGGTGTGTAGTCCTCGTGGGTGTCGAGCGGGTCGCGGGGCCCAGGCGTGTCGTCTGCTGGGGTTGGATATTGGATCGTGGAGGGGGGTGGTAGTGGGTAGTGGGTTACTGGGGCCCCCCGAGGGTGCGAGGTCTCGTATGGAGACTGTGTCCTCCCGTCCGGGTACGCAATGTAAGCATACTGGGGGTTGGCGTGCAGGAGGTCGACCCTCTCGACCAGGGGGTCCATTTTATGGGTCCTCACGTGTCTTCTCAGTAGGACCGGCCCTGGGGACGTCAGCCATGGCGGTAGCGATGTCCCCGATGTGGACTTCCTTGGGAAGACAAACATTTTCTCATGAGGGGTGGCGTTAGTGGCAGTGCAGAGCAGTGACCGAATAGAGTGGAGCGCATCGGGGAGCACATCCTGCCAGCGGGAGGTCAGAAGGCCCCTAGACTTTAAGGCTAGCAGGGCAGCCTTCCAAACTGTCGCATTCTCTCTTTCCACCTGTCCGTTCCCCCGGGGGTTGTAACTGGTGGTCCTGCTTGTGGCAATACCCCTAGCGAGCAGGTACTGGCGGAGTTCGTCGCTCATAAACGATGAGCCCCGGTCGCTATGGATATAGCTGGGGAAACCGAACAGGGTGAAGAGGTCGTTCAGACATTTAATGACCGTGGCACTGGTCATGTCCGGGCAGGGGATGGCGAACGGGAAACGGGAGTACTCATCAATAATGTTGAGGAAGTACACATTGCGGTCGGAGGAGGGGAGAGGCCCTTTAAAGTCAACGCTCAGGCGCTCGAAGGGGCGAGTGGCTTTTATCAGGTGAGCCCTGTCTGGTCTATAAAAGTGCGGTTTGCACTCAGCGCAGACTTGGCAGTTCCTGGTCATGGTCCTGACCTCCTCAATGGAGCAAGGCAGGTTGCGGGCCTTGATGAAGTGGAAGAACCTGGTGACCCCCGGGTGGCAGAGGTCATTGTGACGGGCCCGCAGTCTATCGATCTGTGCGCTGGCGCAGGTGCCACGCGATAGAGCATCCGAGGGTTCATTGAGCTTCCCGGGCCAGTACAAAATCTCGTAATTGTAGGTGGAAAGTTCGATTCTCCACCTCAAGATCTTGTCGTTTTTGATTTTGCCCCTCTGCTTGTTGTTAAACATAAAAGCAACTGAACGCTGGTCAGTGAGCAGGGTAAATCGTTTTCCGGCCAGGTAGTGCCTCCAATGATGCACAGCCTCCACAATAGCCTGGGCCTCCTTCTCAACAGCGGAGTGTCTGGTCTCCGGGCCCTGGAGGGTTCGTGAAAAGGCGGCCACGGGTCTCCCCGCCTGATTAAGGGTAGCGGCCAGGGCAAAGTCGGACGTGTCGCTTTCCACCTGGAAGGGGATGGATTCGTCCACTGCATGCATGGTGGCTTTGGCAATGTCTTCCTTGATACGGTGGAAGGCTAAGCGGGCCTCTGCCGTCAAGGGAAAAGAGGTGGACTTGATCAGCGGATGGGCCTTGTCTGCATAGTAGGGGACCCACTGGGCGTAATAGGAGAAAAACCCTAGGCACCTCTTCAGGGCCTTGAGGCAGTGGGAGTTCCATAAGGGGACGCATCCGGTCGGGGTCGGGACCGATGACTCCGTGTTCCACAACACAGCCAAGGATGGCGAGGCGGGTTGTGCGGAATATGCACTTCTCCTTGTTATACGTCAGGTTCAGGAGTTGGGCGGTGCAGAGGAATTTTTCGAGGTTTGCGTCATGGTCCTGCAAGTCATGGCCGCAGATGGTCACATTGTCCAGATATGGGAAAGTGGCCTGCAACGCATTTTGATCGGCCATCCGGTCCATCTCCCTTTGGAAGAAGGAGACCCCGTTGGTGACGCCAAAGGGAACCCTAAGGAAGTGATAGAGGCGGCCGTTTGCCTCAAAGGCAGTATACTGGTGGTCCTCAGGGTGGATAGGGAGCTGGTGGTACGCTGATTTCAGGTCAATGGTCGAGAAGACGCGGTACTGCACGATCTGGTTGACCATATCAGCTATGCGGGGGAGTGGGTAAGCATCCAGCAGGGTGTAGCGATTTATTGTCTGGCTGTAGTCGATAACCAGGCGTTGCTTCTTGCCGGTCTTAACGACCGCAACCTGGGCTCGCCAGGGGCTGGTGCTGCCCTCAATAATCCCCTCCTTGAGGAGCCGCTCCACTTCGGTTTTAATGAAAACCCTGTCCCCGGCACTGTATCGCCTGCTCTTTGTGGCGATGGGCTTACAGTCGGGGGTGAGGTTAGCAAACAGTGGGGGGGGGGGGGGGGGGGGTGATGCGCTATCAATTACTCATAAAAGACTGAGTTAAGAGAGTAACTAAAGGCTTTTATTAGCAAAGAACAGAGCATGCCTCTCGTGGTTGACTGGGTTCCAAGGCAGGGGGCTGCAGGTCAATCACCTTTATACCTGGGCCTGTGTGGGTGGAACCAGCCGAGACATGTTGAGGTATGCATAGGTACAACAGTGTGTAACAACAACAACAACCAGTGGTTTACCACAGGGGGTGACTGAGTGTGGAGAGGTTGCACCTGGTGCGCGGCGGGCAATTTGGAAGCTGTTGGCTGCGGACTGTGAGTGGGGGGAGGGGTCCACCGTACGCCATTGTAACACTTTTAAGGTGGCACTGAAAATCTAACCCCAGTAGAACGGCAGCGCAGAGGTGGGGCAGGACCAGAAGTTTAAAATTATCATACACAGTCCCATCTACTAAGAGTGTCACCACGCAGTAGCCGCCAATGTCCGCCGACTGGGACTCGGAGGCCATAGAAATCCGCTGGTGCGCAGGCAGGACTGGGAGAGAGCAATGCCACACCGTGTCAGGGTGGATGAAGCTCTCCGTGCTCCCAGAGTCAAAAAGGCAGGTTGTTTCATGACCATTTACCTTAATGTCCATTGTGGACCGGGCCAGTTGGTGCGGTCTCGCTTGGTCCAGCGTAACGGAGGCCAGCGTAGGGGTCGGTGTGTCGCTGCGGGTATCAGATGAGGCGGTGTTGGGGGCCTGCTGCGTCCCGGCTGGCGTCCAAGATGGCGGCGTCCATGATCCCCATGTGGCTGGAGGCGTCCAAAATGGCTGCTGTTCCGGTGGTTCGCACATGGCTGGGGAGGCCCAAGGTGGCGGCCCGCACGGCCCACACGCGGCGCTGCTGGGGTTCGGGGTGGCTTTGGCCCTGCAGACGCTGGCGTAGTGTCCCTTCTTCCCACAGCCCGAGCAGATCGCATTTTGCTGGGCAGCGCGCTCTGGGGTGTTTTGCTGGCCACAAAAGTAGCATTTCTGGCCTTGGGACACTGCTGCGGTAGTTGGGCCGTTGCTGGGATGTGGCTGGGGTGGCACGGCGCTATGAGACGGTCCCACCGTGTCCCAGGCTGTCGTTCGCCGTGGCGTTCACAGTGCAGAGGAGTAGGCATCCATGCCCCGGTAGGCTGCGTCCAATGATAGTGCGAGTTCAGAGGCCTTGTTGAGGTCGAGGTCACTCTGCTCCAACAGTCGCTGTCGGGTGTAATTGGACCTGTGGCCCGCTACAAAAGTGGCCCGGATAATTTCCTCTGTGTACACGGCGGCCTTTACATCCTTACAACTACAGGCCCGGCCAAGCACAGACAGTGCCTGAAGGTATTCCTCAGTCGATTCCCCAGGTTGTTGTTTACGACTCCCCAGGAGGTGCCGGGCGTACACCTCGTTCACTGGGCGCGTGTACTGGTCCTTGAGGAGCTTGAGAGCAGCCGTGTACGAGGTCGCATCCTGGATGACCGAGTACGCTCGGTGGTTCACTTTGGAGGTCAGGACATCCAGTTTGTCCTCATCCGATTTGACCGTTGCAGCGGAGGCGATCAGGAATCTTTCAAAGCACCTAAGCCAGTGAGCAAACTTGATGGATGCGTCCGCCTCCGGATGGTCTAAGTCCAGGCATGCTGGTGTGAGGATCTTCTCCATTATAAAAAAATCTTGTTAATAAAATTGATGCGCTATCAATTACTCAAAAGACTGAGGTTAAGCGAGTAACTAACAGGCTTTTATTAACAAGAGAATGAAGGTGTGCCTCGAGTGGTCGACCAGTCCAGAATACAGAGGGACTGTGGAGCAGTCACCTTTATACCTGGACTCGTGGGAGGAGTCAGCCGAGGCATGTACAGACATGTACACAGTGGAATACAAACACCCACACAAGCAGGTATAACAGTGGTTTACCACAGGCCTCAGCTATTTACAATATATATTAATGATTTGGATGAGGGGACAGAGTGCAATGCATCCAAGTAGCTGATGATACAAGGCTGGGTGGGAAAGTAAGTTGTGAGGAGGACGCAAAGAACCTGCAAAAGGGGTATAGACAAGTTAAGTGGCCAAGAACATGCCAGATGGAATATGGAGTCATTGTCATAGAGTTATACAGCACAGAAAGAGGCCCTTCGGCCCATCGTGTCTGCACCGGCCATCAGGCCCCGTCTATTCTAATCTCATTTTCCAGCACTTGGTCCGTAGCCTTGTAAACCATAACGTTTCAAGTGCTCATCTAAATGCTCTTGAATGCTGTGAGGGTTCCTGCCTCTACCACCCTTTCAGGCAGTGAGTTCCAGATTCCAACCACCCTCTGGGTGAAAAAAAATTTCCTCAAATCCCCTCTAAACCTCCTGCCCCTTACCTTGAAACTATGCCCCCTGGTTATTGAACCCTCTACTAAGGGGAAAAGTTCCTTTCTATCTACCCTATCTATGCCCCTCAATTTTGTACACCTCAATCAGGTCCCCCCTCAGCCTTCTCTGCTCTAAGGAAAACAACCCCAGCATGTCCAGTCTCTCTTCATAGCTGAAGCACTCCAGCCCAGGTAACATCTTGGTGAATCTCCTCTGCACCCTCCCCAATGCAATCACATCCCTCCGATAGTGTGGTGACCAGAACTGCACACAGTATTCCAGTTGTGGCCTAACTAGCATTTTATACAGCTCCATCATAACCTACCTAATCTCATATTTTATGCCTTGGCTAATGAAGGCAAGTATTCCATATGCCTTTTAAACCACCTTATCTACCTGTCCTGCTGCCTTCAGGGATCTATGTACATGCACACCAAGGTCCCTCTGATCATCTGTCCTTTCTAGTGTCCTACCATTCATTGTGTATTCCCTTGCCTTGTTAGTCCTCCCAAAATGCATCACCTCACACTTTTCAGGGTTAAGTTTCATTTGCCCGTCTATATCATCCTGTAGCCTGAGGCTTCCCTCCTCGCTATTTACCACTCCGCCAATTTTCGGTCATCTGCAAACTTACTGATCATACATCCTACATTCATATCTAAATCATTAATGTACACTACAAACAGCAAAGGACCCAGACCCTGTGGTACACCACTGGACACAGGCTTCCAGTCACAAAACCAACCTTCGACCATCACCCTCTGCCTCCTGCCACTAAGCCAATTTTGGATCCAATGTGCCAAACTGCCCTGGATCCCATGGGCTCTTACCTTCTTGACCAGTTTCCCATGTAGGACTTTGTCAAAAGCCTTAATGAAGTCCATGTAGTTTACATCAACTGCACTACCCTCATCCACACACCTAGTCAACCCCTCGAAAAATTCAATCAAATTGGTTAGACATGATCTCCCCCTGACAAAGCTATGCTGACTATCCTTGATTAATCCTTGCCTCTCCAACTGGAGACTAATAATGTCCCTCAGAATTTTTTCCAATAATTTCCCTGCCACTGATGCTAGGCCCACTGGCCTGTAATTCCCTGGTTTATCCCTACTAGCCTTCTTGAATAATGGTACTACGTTCACTGTTCTCCGGTCCTCTGGCACCTCCCCTGTGGCCAGAGAGGTTCTGAAAATTTTTGTCAGAGCCCCTGCAATCTCTTCCCTTGCCTCACACAGCAGCCTGGGATACATCTCATCTGGGCCTGGGGATTTATCCACTTTTAAGACCGCTTAAACTGCTAGTTCCTCCTCCCTCTCAATACGAATTTGTTCAAGTATATCACAATCCCCCTACCTGATTTCTATGCCTACATCGTCGTTCTCCATAGTGAACACAGGTGCAAAATATTCATTTAAAACCTCACCTACATCTTCCGGCTCCACACACAGATTGCCACTTTGGTCCCCAATGGGCCCTACTCTTTCCCTGGTTATCCTCTTGCCCCTAATATACTTATAAAACACCTTGGGATTTTCCTTTATTTTGCCCGCCAGTGTTTTTTCATCGCCCCTCCTCGCTCTCCTAATTTCTTTTTTAAGTACCCCCCCTGTACTTTCTATACTCCTCTAGGGCTTCCACTGTTTAGTCCTTTGTATCTGCCAAAAGCCGCCTCTTTTTTCCCCCTAATCCATTCTTGTATATCCCTTAACATCCAGGGTTCCCTGGACTTGTTGGTTCCACCCTTGACCTTTACGGGAACATGTTGGCGTTGTACTCTCTCTATTTCCTTTCTGAATGACTCCCACTGCTCTGATGTGGATTTTGCTACAAGTAGCTGATCCCAGTCCACTTTGGCCAGATCCTGCCTTATCATATGAGAATCGGCCTTCCCCCAATTTAGAACCTTTATTTCTGGTCCATCTTTGTCCTTTTCCATGACTACCTTAAATCTCACTGATTTATGGTCACCATCACCAAAATGCCGTCCTACTGACACTTCCACCACTTGCCCAGCTACATTCCCTAGAATTAGGTCCAGTACCGCTCCCTCTCTTGTTGGACTTTCTACATGCTGGCTCAAAGTTCTCCTGGATGCACTTTAAAAATTCCACACCCTCTAAGCCTTTCACACTCTGACTATCCCAGTTAATATTGGGGAAGTTGAAATCCCCTATTATCACCCTATTATTTCTACACTTCTGAGATTTGCCTACATACCTGTTCCGCTATCTCCCCCTGACTGTTGGGGGCCTATAGTACACTCCCAGCAAAGTGCTTGCCCCCTTTTTGTTTAAGTTCTACCCATATGGCCTCATTAGAGGAACCTGTTAATATATCATCCCTCCTTACAGCAGTAATTGACTCCTTGATTAATATTGTGACACCCCCTCCTCTTTTACACCCCCCCCCCCGTCTCGCCTGAAGATTCTATACCCCGGAATATTGAGCTGCCAGTCCTGCCCCTCCCTCAACCATGTCTGTGATAGCAACAATATCATACTCCCATGTGTTCATCAACACCTTCAATTCATCTGCCTTACTCGCAAGACTCCTTGCTTTACAATAAATGCCATCCAGCCTTGCCCTACTCCCTTGTGCCGTTACATATTTGCTCTGCCTTCCAGGCTGACTTGTTTTTTCTTCTATATTTGGCTGTGCCTCCCCCTACTATAGCTCCACTTTGTATCTCATCTCCCTGCCAAGTTAGTTTAAACCCCCCCCACCCCCGGCCAAACAGTACTAGCAAACCTCCCTGCAAGGATGTTGGTCCTGTTTCGGTTCGGGTGCAGCCCATCCGACTTGTACAGGTCCCACCTTCCCCAGAAGCAGACCCAGTGATCCAGGAAACTAAAGCCCTCCCTCCTGCACCAACTCTTTAGCCACACATTCACCTCCTCTATCTTCCTATTCTTATACTCACTAGCACGTGGCACCGGGAGTAATCCAGAGATTACAACCTTTGAGGTCCTGCTTTTTAATCTGCTACCTAGCTCCCTAAATTCTTGTTGCAGGACCTCATCCCTCTTTCTACCCATGTCGTTGGTACCAATGTGAACCACGACCTCTAAATTTTCACCCTCCCCCTTCAGGATGCCCTGCAGCCATTCAGTGATATCCTTGACCCTGGCACCAGAGAGGCAACATACCATCCTGGAATCACATCTGTGGCCACAGAAACATCTATCTGTTCCCCTTACGATAGAATCCCCTATCACTATTGCTCTCCCACTCCTTTACCTCCCCTCCTGTGCAGCTGAGCCACTTGTAGTGCCACGGACTTGGCTCTTGCTGCATTCCCCTGAGAAACCATCTCCCCCAGCAGTATCCAAAACGGAAATTTCTGCACAACCCCAGAACACAAGGAAAGTAATTTAAAAAAAATGATTTTGGGAACATCACAGAAGGAATCTGGAAAAAGGAGTAAAAGTGTGGTTGGGCCAAACAGAAGGATTTCAAAAGATTTGTTTAAGGAAGAGACTTTTGGGACTGTTTAAAGAGTTATTGGGTAAAAGGGATTTAAAATAAAAATCCCAGGAAGATTTTGGCTGGTTTAAAAGGCATGTTCAGGCTTGCAAAAGGCAGGAACAGGGAGGTGGGGTGGGCCCCCAAAGTTTGGATATTGGACTGTCTGAGGAATGTCCAGAGCCACCCCAGTTTTACATGAGGACAATGGAGCCTGTTTTCCCGCCAAGCCAGGTATCGAGTAAACAGGACATGTCCCCAGCCATATAAAAGAAAGAACATCAGCCATACAGTTACTATAAACAAACCACAGTCCAAAGTCAATTTAAAAGAGATTGAAAAACATTTAGCATTTTAAATTGGTTTCACGGCAATCCCGAAACCAGTTAAAAGCCGATTAAGTTTGGGTGAGCCATCCCCGAAGCTCGTTAAAGTTTTAAAAGACATTAAAAATAACAAGCCCGCCAAATTTGACAAAGGAAACTGAGATGTGGCGGACAGATAAGCCAGGCCCCAAATTAGTATAATTGAGGCCTGCCTTTTCAGTTAAACAGTCGAGTTCAGAAGTCAAGTTCAACGGAAGAATACAGTCAAAGTCGAGTGCAGTACAGCTCGAGAGAGAGACCATCGGAAACTCGAAGGAAGAAAGAAAGAAGAAACAGAGATCGTGGCAACCAAAGGCCTACAGAAACCAACAACAGCCAATATTACCACCAACCAGGTAATATTGGGCCACCGCGACCAACAAGAAACCAACTGCCAAAAAACTCACGAACCAAAGATTTGTTTCCACTCTACAGGCTAGTCTGACTTACCCCTGGATAAGATTTTGGACAAAAAGACCCTAAAACTAGCCCTAACCAAAGAAAATTGGGTACTTACCCGATAAGATCCAACAGAGCGACTAACTGCATCAGCGGATTCAACCCAACTGAAGACCCAACGCAGGTGCGGTCTTCTACCACGTCCGAGGTACAGCAGGCCCCAACCGCCACAACTAAAGAGAACCCCGAAATCGCGAACCTCTACAACTATCAAGAAAGTCATTTTTGGTGAGCATTTCCTGGTCCTCTGGATTCCAGACTAGCTAGTGTAGTGGGGTTGGGAGGGTAAGGGATTTTGTATATTGTAATTCTCCCTCACTTATTTCGTGTGTTCCCCACCCTTTTAAAGTGTAAGTTTTATTGTATTGTATATTTTCCTTTCTCAAAATTAAAGATCTGAATTCTTTTGACTAACCTAGGTGTCTGTTGCAAGTTTATTATGACCCCTAAATAAGTCCAAAGTCTAGAACAAAAGGGGGTGGGAGCAATTCGAACCACTCAGAGGTGACGCTGACAAACAACCCACACACCACCTCCTTACATCCATGACAAACTGCCCTCCAGCCTCCCTTATTTATACTGCTGAGATTGAAATAAGTGAGCTCCCTGGCAGTTACAGAACCAGATTAGACCAGTTAATTAATTAATTACTCGCACCTGCTCTCCAGCATGGAGCTTGCTTCGCCCTGCCCAAGCCTGGAAGAAACTTCAAACTTGAAACAGTAAGTTAAATGCTAATTTCAAACACACAAGACTAGATTTTATTTTAAAAAAGAGATTAACCTTTAAGACTCATTCCCTCACTCACCAAACTTTGTTCCGAGCTCCGAAATGTGAAATTATCCACTTTGGGAGAAAAAATAGAAAATCAGAGTATTTTTTAAATGATGAGAGATTGGGAAATGTTGGTATTCAGAGAAACCTGCGTGTCTTTGTACACGAATCGCTGAAAGTTAACATGCAGGTACAGCAAGCAATTAGGAAAGCAAATGGTATGTTGGCTTTTATTACAAGAGGATTTGAGTATAAGAGTAAAGACGTCTTACTGCAATTATATAGGGCCCTGGTGAGACCACACCTGGAGTATTGTGTACAGTTTTGGTCTCCTTACCTAAGGAAGGATATACTTGCCATAGAGGGAGTGCAACAGAGGTTCACCAGACTGGTTCCTGGGATGGGGGGATTGCCCTATGAGGAGAGATTGAGTAGACTAGGCCTATATCCTCCAGAGTTTAGAAGAATGAGAGGTGATCTCATTGAAATGTATAAAATTCTTAAGCGGCTTGACAGGGTAGATGCTGGGAGGATGTTTCCCCTGGCTGGGGAGTCTAGAACCAGGAGTCACAGTCTCAGAATAAGGGGTCGGCCATTTAGGACTGAAATGAGGAGAAATTTTTTCACTCAGAGGGTGGTGAATCTTTGGAATTCTTTACCCCAGAGGGCTATGGATCCTCAGTTGTTGAGTATATTCAAGGCTGAGATCGATAGATTTTTGGATACTATGTAAATCAAGGGATATGGGGATAGTGCAGGAAAGTGGAGTTGAGGTAGAAGATCAGCCATGATCTTATTGAATGGCGGAGCAGGCTCGAGGGGCCAAATGGCCGACTCCTGCTCCTATTTCTTATGTTCTTATGTTTCCACTTGTGGGGGAGAGCAAAACTAGGGGTCATAAATATAAGATAGTCACTAATAAATCCAATAAGGGATTCAAGAGAAAATTCTTTACCCAGAGAGTGGCGAGACAAGGAGTGGTTGAGGCGAACAGCACAGATGCCTTTAAAGGGAAGCTAGCTAAGTACATGAGGGAGAAAGGAATAGAAGGATATGCTGGTGGGGTGAGATGAAGAGGGGTGGGAGGAGGCTCGTGTGGAGCATAAACACCGGCACAGACCAGTTGAGCCGAATAGCCTGTTTCTGTGCTGTACATTCTCTGTAATTCTCTGTAGTAATTTTAACAGCATTTCCTAGGCTGTAAGCATCAATCATTTGCAATTTCAATACATAGACAGATACAATTGCATCAAATTGACCTTGCAACAGTGGTGTGAAATTATCAAGTCTGTTACTTAATCATTAAGGCTGGAAACAGAGCAATTACTGAACTATAAATCCTATCAAACGCAAAGGCCTTGTCATTTACCCCACTGTGCCTGTGCCGGCTCTCTGAAAGAGCGCTCCAATTTGCCCCAATCCACCTGCTCTTTCCCTGTAGCCCTGCAAATTCTTCCCTTTTCAAGTATATAACTCTACCAAAGAGCCGGCACAGACACAATGGGCCGAATGGCCTCCTTTTGTGCTGTATCACTCTGTGATTCTATACCCAATTCCCTTTTGAAAGTCACTGTTGAATCTGAGGCAGCGCGTTCCAGATCACAACAACTCGCTGCGTAAAAAAGAAAAGAAATGTCTCCTCATCTCCATCCCTCTGGTACTTTTGCCAATTACCTTAAATCTGTGTTCTCAGGTTATCGGCCCTCCAGCCAGTGGAAACAGTTCCTACGACTGTGCTTTATTATTCTTGACAATTCAGTTTTTGCAGTGAGCCAGGTTTAATAAGAAGAGGATCAGCTCAGCATGGGATAAGTCTAAAGATGTAGCCGTCTGGCCGGAGGTAGAAACAATCCGCTGTCACTTTTAACTGTTGCTTCAAAGGCAACATCATCATCGACAGACTTTCACCCGCCAATAACAAAGTATAATCCAACAGAGAAGCTGCTAAGCCCCTCAGGAATTGACTTTTAAACCTAGTGATTAGTACTCTTAAAACATTTATGCTGGGAATCGCTGCTGCAGGTTTCGTGCAGTTGTTTTCGTTAATTTAAGTCAAACTATCACTTCAAAAGTCCGCAAACCCCTTCTGTAGCCCACCTCGCAATGTCTCCCGATACCTTTCTTTAAGCCAGAGAATTCTTTTCGTTCTTGGTTACCAATGTTGTTACTACTGCCGTCTTTGAAAGCAAGCTCTGTTGCTTGTTCGACTTACTTCAGTTTGTGTTTTCCCCAGACGACAGCCCCAAGCGTAGACAAGAGAAGCATACAGCTCGATGTTTAATTTAACACAGCAGAACTAAAACAGGAGAAAGAGTTCAGAAGTATTTCTTTCCCGAGCAGGTTTATGGTGCATCCATAGCCTCGGGACATTGCAAAAGCGCTTCAAGCCAATGAGTCCATTTTGAAGTGCGGTCATTGTTGTAAATGTCGGCAACTTATGCACAGCGAACTCCCACAAACAATGATGCGATACAGGACCAGTTAATCAGTTCTGTCTGGTTGAGAGAGGAATCTTGACCAGGGCAGTCAAAGTTCTTCTTTGCATAGCCCCTTCTGTGAGCTTCACCATCCATCTGAACAGGTAGATGGTTAAACCTCATGTCAAACACCATTGCAGTTTGATAGAAGATGAAATACAACAGAAGACACTTTGGGGGAGAAATTCAGTCGGGCCCAGGAAGGGGCGATAACCTTTGAGAAGCTGGAAATTTAGCGGTAGGCGCTAATCAATCTCGCTGCCCGCTAAATTCAGTCTCAGCGCTCGAAGGATGCAGGGGAGCGCTAAATCAGGCGCTAATGGAGTAGGTGAGTGGCGTTAGGCTCCAAGCGATAATGAATATGAGGTGTTGTGTAATCGGGAGTGAGCATTGGCGCAGGCGCCTTGCAGCCATTACAGGGGAGGATCACTGGAGTCTGCACACCAGCCCCCAATGATTCGGGGAGTGCGGAACAGTGAGATGAAATGCAAAGTGCTTTGACGACCCGTAACACTCCGGGGACCACGCAACCTTTATTTGGCTGCAGGTACATCCTGCGCTCTCTGCCACTCATAACTGACATTTGGAACGGAATTTCCCTGACAGCTGGGGCGCATCCCTTTAAGTCGCGCCCCGCCAACCGCCAGGTGGCTGGTTCCCGCCTTCGCTCACTGGCACTGTCAGTAAGGCAGTGGGCGCTACTGAAGTTTGCAGATCGGGCGCCCAGCGAGCGTTGCACACTCGCTGACGTCACGATCTGCATGGCGAAAAGGACTGAGGCGCTGACTGAATTTGCCCGTGCGGTGTGGGATTCGCCCCGCCACAGCGCTACTGTCTGAGCGCCCCGTTAGCACCCCCGCCAGGCACTAACCTACTGAATTTTGCCCCCTTAATGTTGATAAAGAACATGAACATCATGAATCTTATTTACCTTTATTACTTTCGGTTCTGGGCACCAGACCTTAGGAAGGATATATTGGCCTTGGAGCGGTGCAGCACAGATTCACCAGAATGATACCGGGGCTAAAAGGGATAAATTATGATGACAGGTTGCACAGTTCTGAGGAAAGGTCATCGATCTGAAACGTTAGCTCTGTTTCTCTCGCCACAGATGCTGCCTGACCTGCTAAGTATTTCCAACACTTTCAGTTTTTGTTACATAGACTAGGCTTGTATTCCCTCGAGTGTAGAAGGTGGATCTAATAACTGAGGTGTTTAAAATGATAAGCAGACTGGATAGAGTCGATGCAGAGAAGGTATTTCTTCTGGTGAGGGATTCCAAAACAAGAAGGCAGAATCTTAAAATTAGAGCCAGGCCGTATAAGGAGTGAAACCAGAAAGCATTAATTCACCCAAAGGGTAGAGGAAATGTGGAACTCCCTCTCTGAAAAGGCTGTGGGTGCCGGGAGTCAATTGGAATTTTCAAGACTGACTGGATAGATTTTTGCTGGCTAAGGGTATCAAGGGATATGAAGCAGAAGCGGGTAAATGGAGTTGAGGTACAGATCAGTCATGATCTAACTGAATGGCGGAACAGGCTCAAGGGGCTGAATGGCCTCCTCCTGCTCCAATGTCAATGCTTCCCTATAGACTGACCCATTGGGATATCAGGACATTAGTTTACGTCCTCTGGGTAGGCAGGACAGGACCAGAAAAGTCAATGCAATGCATCTGGCCAGACTCAAAAGCTAAATCTGCCACTCCCTCAACTATCTAGCCATTGAGAAAGAATCATCACTTAATGCTTTATGATGGAGAACTTCTCCCATTTCCATACCCCAGAAAAGAAGAACTTGCATTTTTATAGCACCTTTCTCGACCTCAGGACATCCCAAAGTGCTTTACAGCCAATTAAGTACTTTTGAAGTGTAGTCACTGTTGTAATGTAGGAAACACAGCAGCCAATTTGCACACAGCAAGCTCCCACAGACAGCAATGACATAATGACCGTATAATCTGTTTTTGTGATGTTGATTGAGGGATAAATATTGGCCAGGACACCGGGAAGAACTCCCCTGCTCTCCTTCGAAATAGTGCCATGGGATCGTTTACGTGGTGTATGTAACCTGTTCCACCTTAAGAGAACTAGCTTAAGAGATGTACTACTTTCTCTTGGCTGCTGTATACTGTAATACTGTAATACCGGTGGTGACCACACCGGTATATAAGTGTTGTGTAGGGATTTGCTGGGCAGTTCAGCCCTGACCTCCGAATAGTAAAGACCTGTTAAAAGTTATTCTTGTTGTCTGTGTACAGTGATTGATCCTAAACATAACTGGGACACACAGACTCAACAGTGGCGACGAGTCCGAACTTACCCTGCGGCAGTTTTACATCCAAGGCAGCTTCGTCCTCAGAACGGGCGTCGAGAAGAGGCATCCGCCCTCATCATCCTGCTGAGCACCATCGCACGGGAGGCATCGAGAACCGGGTTAAAAAGAAAAATTCTGACCACGAAGCCCTCCATCAGCGACAGGCAGTGATCATCCCTTCTACCACGGTGGTGGGTAAGCCGATCAGCGACACGAGCAGAAAGTCGGCCGCATTGGCTGTGGAGTAGGGGAGGGAAAACGGAGGAATAAGGGCGGAGAACTCGACCACGGCCGGTAAAAAGGGCCGCGCTGCAATCGAGGCCAAGAGGCGCAGCGACTGGGGCAGCTTAAGGCACGAGAGCCGCGGAGAAATCAAACGCAGCCGGTGTAAAGGACCGGGCTGCAAGCGGGGCTGCGAGGCAAAGCAGCGTCGGGGAATTGAGAACCGCTGGGGAGGCGAGAACGGCAGCAGCACGGCAATCGCCATTGCAGCCAGCGGGGGAAGAAGGCAAATGCGGGAATCCGCCATTGTAGTCGGCGGGGGAAGAAGACGAGCGCGGGAAAGACCGCCAAGTGTGGGAAGCCGCCATTTTAGTAGGCGGGGGAAGAAGACAAGCGCGGGAAGCCGCCATTTTGAGAAAAAGAAAAATTTTAAAACTTGCAAGGATGCCTAAACATGGGAGCATTAATACCTTTGATAGTGATATCGAAGATTGGGCCACGTATGTAGAACACATGGAAGTTTATTGTAAAGCAAATAAGGTACCAGACGATGAGAAAGCACTAACCTTATTAAGCTCAATGGGTGCGAAGACATACGGGCAATTGAAGCACCTTCTATCACCAAATAAACCGGCGGATCAGACTTTCGCGAATATTGTTACTGTCCTGAAAAATCATTTAAACCCCACGCCGCTGATGATAACAGAACGATTTAAATTTTACAGAAGAACGCAGCTGAAAGACGAAAGCAACGCTGAATTTTTAATTGAACTGCGCAAGGTATCGAAGTACTGTCAGTTTGGAACAGGACTAGCAGATGCGCTGAGAGATAAATTTGTGTGTGGATTGTTAAAAGAAGGAACACAAAAGCGACTGCTTGAGGAGAATGACCTTACGCTTGATAAAGCTGTCACTATTGCAGCATCGCAAGAAGCCGCAGCGAGAGGCACGGCAGAAATGCAGCTACGGTCACCAGAACTCAGCACCAATCAAATGGTCTTGGGTACAGTAAAATGTTATTGTTGTGGAAAGACAACACACGATCAGAACCAGTGCTGGTTCAAAAATCAGGAATGCAGAAAATGTGGCAGGCTTGGTCACATAGCTAAAGTATGCCGGTCAGGAAAGAAGACCAGCAACAAAAAGTCACCGCAGGAAAAGTACAGAAAGGTACACAAGGTGACAGAGAACAGTTCGAACGAACAGAAGTCAGATTCAGACTCCAGCAGTAATGAACTGGGTAGTCTAAGAGTACACAATGTTGGTAAGGAAGCGGACCTCCAAACAATTTGGGTCACACTTCAGATAGCAGGAGTCCAAGTGAAGATGGAATTGGACACTGGATCGGCATTGACGGTCATGAATAAGCAAGATTACAAAAGGTTATTCCCACATATTCCCCTACGGGATACGGAGATTGTATTGAAAACATACACGGGGCAAAGAGTATACCCCATCGGGAAGATAGAGGTAAAGGTGGTCCACAAGGGCAAAGAAAGCCGAGGAATGGACTTATATGTGCTACCTGAGGGAGGTCCACCACTACTGGGATGGGAGTGGATTAGGAAAATAAATATGAACTGGCATTCCTTAAAAGCACTAACGGTAGATTCCGGTAAAAAAGATGTCAAACCTAAACGATTGTCCAGAATATTGGTCAATGCTAAAGAGGTGTTTCAACAGGGACTGGGAACACTGAGAGGAATTACGGCAAACATCAAGGTTGAAGAACATGCAAACCCGAAATTTTTCAAAGCCAGACCGGTACCTTATGCGATACGACCTGCTGTGGAAGCTGAGCTGGAAGGGCTAGAACGTTCAGGAGTACTGTCTAAGGTAGACTGGAGTGAGTGGGCCACGCCCATTTTTCCCATCATGAAGCATTCATTGAGCAACAAGCCGGGGGAACCAGGGAAGGTTCGCATCTGTGGAGATTTCAAGATCACTGTTAATCCGGTGCTTCACACGGTGCAGTATCCGCTTCCGCGGATTGGGGATATCTTCGCTTCGTTGTCTGGCGGGAAACACTTCACCAAGATAGACCTGGCGCAGGCGTACTTACAGATGGAAGTTGAGGAAGAGTCACGCCAGTATCTCACGATCAACACGCATAGAGGCTTGTACTGGTATAATAGACTGGTTTTTGGAGTGGCATCGGCGCCAGCAATTTGGCAGAGGGCCATGGAGCAGGTATTACAGGGAATTCCAGGCACACAATGTTACCGGGACGATATTCTGATTACAGGAGATGATGACGAGGAACACCTTGCAAATTTGGAACTGGTGCTCACCAGATTGAAAGAATATGGACTTCGAGTTAATCGCCAGAAATGTGAGTTCTTTCAGAAGAGGATCTCGTACTGTGGTCATGTCATTGACCAGGAGGGGCTTCATAAGTCTCCTGACAAGATCGAAGCTGTTGTGAAGGCTCCCGCTCCAGATAATGTATCCCAGTTGAGGTCGTTCCTAGGGTTGATTAACTATTACCATAAGTTTCTGCCAAATTTATCCACGGTGCTGCACCTACTGAATGCTCTTTTGCAGAAGGGAGTACCATGCAAGTGGAGCGAGGACTGTAAGAGGGCCTTTCGCAAAAGAAAGGCATTGATCACCTCAGAGGAAGTGTTGGCTCACTTCAACCCAACGCTGCCTATTCGTTTGGCTTGTGATGCTTCTCCATATGGTATTGGGGCAGTACTCTCACACAAGTTGATAAATGGCCAGGAGAGGCCAGTTGCATTCGCATCCAGATCATTGACCTCCGCTGAGCGCAACTATGCTCAGATAGATAGGGAGGCTCTCAGCCTTATGTGGGGAGTAAAGAAGTTTAATCATTACCTGCAGGGCCAAAAGTTCATGCTTCTGACAGACCACCAGCCGTTGGTATCCATTTTTAACCCTAAGAAGGGTGTTTCGGTGATGACAGCACAGAGACTCCAGAGATGGTCCCTTTTCCTAGGGGCACATCAATATCAGATCGAATTCAAAGGTACAAAGCAGCATGGTAATGCTGATGGGCTGTCGCGCCTGCCACTACCTACAGAGGAGGAGGCACCGACGGTTGACCCTGTTGAGTTATTTCACTCGACCATCATCGAATGTTTACCAGTCACCAATGCAAGTATTGAAAGAGAAACCAGGAATGACCCGACACTGTCCCAGGTCTACGAAGTGACAGTGAAGGGATGGCCAGCACATGGTGATCCACTGTTACCGGCATTCTCAGCAAGACGAGAACAGCTGTCCGTCTGTCAAGGAACATTGATGTATGGAACAAGGGTGATTATTCCTCCTAAGTTAAGAGAGAGAGTTCTAAAGGAACTGCATGAAGGTCGTCTGGGGGGAGTCAAGATGAAAAGCCTTGCTAGGGCTTATGTGTGGTGGCCGGGTATCGACCAACAGATAGAGGATCTGACGAAAAGCTGCTCAGGGTGCCAAAAAGTGCAAAATGCACCTCCGATTGCACCGCTGCATCCATGGGAATGGCCTTCAACCCCATGGCAACGTGTACATATTGACTTTGCTGGTCCTTTCATGGACTCCATGTTTTTAATTGCGGTGGACGCACATTCTAAATGGCCAGAAGTGATTAAGATGACTACCACTACCTCGGAAAAGACGATCGCGGTGCTAAGAACGATATTTGCAAGAAATGGATTGCCAGAACAAATATGTTCAGACAACGGACCGCAGTTCGTGTCGGAAGAATTCCAGAAATTCATGAAGAAGAATGGGGTGAAACATTATACCTCTGCCCATATCATCTGGCTACAAACGGGTTGGCCGAGAGATTTGTACAAACGTTTAAAAAAGCAATAAAGGCCATGAGCGAAGATCAGATTCCACTACAACACAAGGTGGACAAATTCCTACTGGCATATCGAAACGCCACTCATGCAGTGACAAACCAAAGTCCTGCCATGATGTTCTATAACAGGAGGTTGCGGTCCAGGTTGGACTTGTTAAAACCAAATGTGCGGAGGGAAGTTGAAAATAAACAGTTCCAGCATATAAATAACAAGACCACTCGGAGCTTCGAAATAGGACAACCAGTGTTAGCCCGGGACTATAAAAACGAGAAATGGCAATCTGGAACAATTCGGGCCAGACAAGGACCCCTGATGTACACAGTAGATATTGGTGAAAATGTAATACGGCGTCATGCTGACCAACTGGTAGAATCGAGAACAAGGGTCGAACCCATGGTTACGGCAGAGACAACCGTGGAAGAAGTTAGTGAACCTGAAGCATCTACCTCAGAAGTGAATGTACCTGATGATGATGTCCAATCCATAAGAGACCAACTAGATGAGTCACCCCAGCAACGAGAATCAGAGACCCCTGAAAGGCGTTATCCAACTCGAATCAGGAGGCCTCCTCAGAGACTGAATCTTTGAACTGTTTTGCATGAAGTTGTATATATATATATGTTATTATGTTATGTTAAATGGGGATATAACTGTTAAGCTAAAAAGGGAGGATTGTGGTGTATGTAACCTGTTCCACCTTAAGAGAACTACCTTAAGAGATGTACTACTTTCTCTTGGCTGCTGTATACTGTAATACTGTAATACCGGTGGTGACCACACCGGTATATAAGTGTTGTGTAGGGATTTGCTGGGCAGTTCAGCCCTGACCTCCGAATAGTAAAGACCTGTTAAAAGTTATTCTTGTTGTCTGTGTCCAGTGATTGATCATAAGCATAACTGGGACACACAGACTCAACAGTTTACATCCATCAGAGAGTGCAGACGGGGGCCTCGGTTTAACGCCTCATCCGAAAGATGACACCTCCGACAGTGCGGTGCTCCCTCAGCACTGCTCTGGGAGTGCCAGACTGGATTATGTGCTCATGCCTCTGACAATGCAGTTTTGGTGTTGACTGGGTATGACATGTGAAGCTCAGCTCAGGTTCAAAGAAGACTCTGAGGTCGAACACTTAAGCTGCCTTCAGGGAACTCTAATCTGTCAGCGTTATGTGCAGTGGGTGCAATCTGGGATTTTGCGACCTTGCTTGATCCGCCATGAGTTTAAAATCTCCCGGGTTTCACGCGCTGGGGGAGCTGGACAGTTCTCCGCTCACTTCTGCCCCCTGCAGCCCCCCTCCTCGGACTCCCATCGTGAGTAAAAATTATCCCTATAATGTGTGGGTAGGAGGCTACGTGCGACGGGCAGGTGTGTCATAGAGTCATAGAGTTTTACAGCACAGAAAGAAGCCCTTCGGCCCATCGTGTCCACACCGGCCATCAAGCCCTGTCTATTCTAATCCCATTTTCCAGCACTTGGTCCGTAGCCTTGTATGCTATGGCGTTTCAAGTGCTCATCTAAATGCTTCTTGAATGTTGTGCGGGTTCCTGCCTCTACCACCCTTTCAGGCAGTGAGTTCCAGATTCCAACCGCCCTCTGGGTGAAAAAGTTTTTCCTCAAATCCCCTCTAAACCTTCTGCCCTTACCTTGAAACTATGCCCCCTGGTTATTGACCCCTCTACTAAGGGGAAAAGTTCATTTCTATCTACCCTATCTATGCCCCTCATGATTTTGTACACCTCAATCAGGTCCCCCCTCAGCCTTCTCTGCTCTAAGGAAAACAACCCCAGCCTGTCCAGTCTCTCTTCATAGCTGAAGTGCTCCAGCCCAGGTAACATCCTGGTGAATCTCCTCTGCACCCTCTCCAATGAAATCACATCCCTCCAATAGTGTGGCGACCAGAACTGCACACAGTATTCCAGCTGTGGCCTAACTAGCGTTTTGTACAGCTCCATCATAACCTCCCTGTTCTTATAGTTTATGCCTCGGCTAATGAAGGCAAGTATCCTATATGCCTTTTTATCCACCTTATCTTTCTGTCCTGCTGCCTTCAGGGATCTGTGTACATGCACACCAAGGTCCCTCTGATCCTCTGTCCTTCCTAGGGTCCTACCATTCATTGTGTATACCCTTGCCTTTTTAGTCCTCCCAAAATGCATCACCTCACACTTTTCAGGGTTAAATTCCATTTGCCACTGTTCTGCCCATCTGACCAACCCGTCTATATCGTCCTGTAGCCTAAGGCTTCCCTCCTCGCTATTTACCACTCCACCAATTTTCATGTCATCTGTGAACTTACTGAGCATACCTCCTACATTCATATCTAAATCATTAATGAACACTACAAACAGCAAAGGACCCAGCACCAATCAAAGCAGTACACCACTGGACATAGGCTTCCAGTCACAAAAACAACCTTCGACATCACCCTCTGCCTCCTGCCAAATTGCCCTGGATCCCATGGGCTCTTGCCTTCTTGACCAGTCTCCCATGTGGGGCTTTGTCAAAAGCTTTACTGAAGTCCATGTAGGCGACATCAACTGCACTACCCTCATCCACACACCTAGTCACCCCCTCAAAAAATTCAATCAAATTGGTTAGACATGATCTCCCCCTGACAAAGCCACGCTGACTATCCTTGATTAATCCTTGCCTCTCCAAGTGGAGACTAATTCTGTCCCTCAGGATTTTTTCCAATAATTTCCCTACCACTGATTTATGGCTCACTGGCCTGTAATTCCCTGGTTTATCCCTACTACCCTTCTTGAATAATGGTACTACGTTAGCTGTCTTCCAGTCCTCTGGCACCTCCCCTGTGGCCAGAGAGGATCTGAATGAAAGGTTTGGTGGAAAAGCTTGATGCAAACAAAATTGTGACAGGAAGTAAGTACAACACTGACAGGAAGTGCATACAATGCCCAAGACTTTGAATATAGATTAATTCAGGCAGATTAACCTAAAATATTAGGGCTAGAAATTCAGTAAGGCCCCGCCAGCTTTGCGCCCAGTTACCGCCCAAAGAGGGCTTCTGCGCCAATAGAGGAGTTTGCGCTGATATTCAGCGCAGCGGTAATGGCGGCGGTAGCCGGTAGCGCTGCGCCGGCACCGATGACGTCATCGGTGTGCGCAGTGCCCCGGTTCCGCCCCGATACCGGCCCGACCCCCATATTTAGTTGCGGCCGCCTCTTCCGCAGAGGCCGCAAACAACGTTCTGCAACCGTGGCCGTCCTGCAGCCTTAGTGGCGCTAGTTAAGGCGGAGGTGCGGCCGGCCGCTTTTTCGGCGGCCGCCTGCCCGCACCTCCTTCCCCGGCCTCCTCCACCGCCCCCCCCCCGCGGCATTGCCGGCTGCTTTCCGCGAGCCCGGCACTTCTCCGTGGTGCCGGGCTCATTTGCCGGCACTATCAAGCGGCAATCTCCCCGTTGCAAGCACCTCCCCCTTAAGAGAAGGAGGAGGCCTGCAGTACCGCAGCCTGCCGCTCCGCAGCGGGTGGCGCAGTGGCACCTACAGCGCTGAAATTCAGTTTCAGCGCCCCAGGCGGGGGCGGGCACACCCTGGAATAGCGCCCGGTTCCGACTTGGGGCGCAAAAACTGAATTTCTGACGGTCGCAACTGGCTCCGCGCGCAGCGCTAACTTTTGGGCGCAAGCGAGCTGGCGGGGCCTTACTGAATTTCTAGGCCTTAGTGTTTAAGGATGTGTTATACTTCACATTGTACAACAACAACTTGCATTTATATAGCGCCTTGAACATGCTAACTTGACCCAAGGTGCTTCACAGGAGCATTATTAAATAAAGTTTGACACATAAGGAGATATGTGACCAAAAGCTTGGTCAAAGAGGTAGGTTTTAAGGAGCGTCTTACAGGAGCAGAGAGAGGTGGAGAGGCGGAGAGGTTTAGGGAGGGAATTCTAGAGCTTAGGGCCCAGGCAGCTGAAGGCACGGCCACCAATGGTGGAACGATTAAAAATCGGAGATGCACAAGAGGTCAGAATTGGAGGAGTGCAGAGATCTCGGAGGGCTGTAGGGGTTGGAGGAGGGTACAGAGAGAGGGAGGGGCAAGATTCAGGAGGGATTTGAAAACAAGGATGAGAATTTTAAAATCGAGCGTTGCCGGACCGGGAGCCAATGTGGGTCAGCGAGCACAGGGGGTGATGTAAGTCTGCTGCCGAATGCAGAGTCAGGGCCCAAACTGACTGCAGAGTAAAATGCAGCGAGACTCCCATGGAGCAGGCAATCTCATTTTGCCACATTTCAGAATCAGATTGGGCCTTGACTCCACACTCACACTACACAAGTTTATTATCAATATGAAATGGAAGCTCCCACCAACACTGGGCCTGTATCATAGAACCATCGAATCATAGAAACGTACAGCACAGAAGGAGGCCATTCGGCCCATCGTGCCCGTGCTGGCTCTGTGAAAGAGCCGTCATGTTTCGTCCCACATCCCCGCTTTTTGTCCGTATCCCTGTGAGTTCCTCATCCTCAAGAACCATCCAACTCCCTTTTAAAATTATGAAACCAGCTTCCACCACCTTAATAACAACAGAGAATCACAGAATCACAGAAACCCCACAGTGCAGATAGAGGCCATTTCGGCCCATCGAGCCTGCACCGACACATATCCCACCCGATCCCCGTAACCCCTACACCAACACATATCCCACCCTATCCCTGTAACCCCACGTATTTAATCCCCCTAACACTAAGGGTCAATTTATCATAGCCAATCAACCTAACCCGCACATCTTTGGACTGTGGGAGGAAACCGGAGCACCCGGAGGAAACCCACGCAAACACGGGGAGAATGTGCAAACTCCACACAGACAGTCACCCGAGGCTGGATTTGAACCCGGGTCCCTGGCGCTGTGAGGCAACAGTGCTAACCACTATGCCACCGTGCTGGAAAAACTCAGCACGTCAGGCAACATCCGTGGAGAGAAATTTGAGTTGACGTTTCCCTGTTCCAGTCCTAACTTTTCCAACCACTCCTTATAACTGAAGTCCCTCATTCCTGGTAACATCCTGGTAAGCCCCTTCTGCACCCTTTCCAAGGCCTTTACATCTCTCCTGAAGTGTGGTACCCAGAATTGTCCAGCTGAGGCCTAACCGGCGATTTATAAAGTTCGAGCGTGATCTCTTCGCTGTGCCTCTATTTATAAGCCCAAGCAGCCCCTGCGCTTTGCAAGTGAATTCAAAATCATAACGACAAGAAGGCCCAGCAGCACCTATATTTCCTAAGGAGGCTGAAGGGATGTAACCTGCCACCCCTGATCCTCTCTAACTTTTACCGCTGCACCATAGAGAGCATCCTGACGAACTGTATCACAGTATGGTATGGCAGCTGTAGCTACTATGACCGGAAAGCCCTGCAGCGGGTAGTCAAAACTGCCCAACGCATTACCGGCACCGGGCTACCGACCATAGAGCACATATACCAGAAACGCTGTTTACGGAGGTCACGGTCCATCATCAAAGGCCCTACCCACCCCAGCCACAGTCTGTTCGCCCTCCTGCCATCTGGGAGACACTACAGATGCATTCGCACCCGTACGACCAGATTTAGGAACAGCTTCTTTCCCAGGGCTGTCATCCTACTGAACTCCACAAATAAACTCTAAAGCCTGCACATCTGCCAATGCACTTTATTATGGTTATGTTTATGTTAATGTATTACAAGCCAAATGTATGTTGAATGTTTAAATGTCTTAATCTAAATGTACACTCTCGGGAGCCGCAAGCCTACATGTCGTTGTACTGCACTTGTGCATTAACAATGACAATAAAAGTTGATTTGATTTGATTTGATTAAGACTATCCCCTTGGATACCTCTTATCGAGCTCTGAGGATGTGGTGGGTGAGAGAAGCAGAGGCAGCTGCATCTCAAAGCTGAGCAAAAATCTTTCACTGGCCCACAATTCTAGCACAGTCATTTGAACACTCCATCAACAATCATCAAGGTAGGTCAGCACAGATACTGTATATAATGCTTGCACTGCAGTGTAAGCATTCTCTGCTGAAGCAGGAACCTAAGAATATCTCCTCTAAGTAGGGAAAGGTTCTATTTTTAAATTTAAGTAGGTTAGGTATTGAATTACTTTTTTGTTCCTTCAAATTTCGCCCACATTTCTCAGCCTCACTCTGACGTTTATAAGGGCAGACAATGTAATCATTAATATTGACACATTTCTCTTCACTGCACCTGAGTATCACCTCTCTCTCTCTCTCTCTCTCTCTCTCCCTCATACATGCACAGCCAACGTATTATTAAAGGCAACACGCTAGTATCAGCACAGCCAAACGAGCATTCCTGCCCAGCAGAGCAGGAACAGGAACGGAGTAGAAAGAAGCCCAATTCAAAAACATAAAGAACAGGAGGCCGTTCAGCCCCTCGCGCCTGTTCCGCCATTCATGGCTGATCTGTACCTCAACCCCATTTACCCGCCTTTGCTCCAAATCCCTCGATACCCTTACCCAACAAAAATCTATTGATCGCTCAGTCTTGAAAAATTCCAATTGACCCCCCACCCCCGCCGGCATCCACAGCCTTTTGGAGGGGGCAGAGTTCCAGATTTCCACCACCCTTTGTGGGTGAAAAGTGCTTCCTGATTTCACTTTTAAACGGCCTGGCTCTAATTTGAAGATTCTGCCCTCTTGTTCTGGAATTCCCCCGCCAGAGAAAGCAGTTTCCCTGCATCTACTCTATCGAATCCCTCGATCGTTCTAAACACCGCGAATAGATCGCACTAAAAGAAAGGGAGAACTGGCAGTCACACTAGAGATGGAACAACAAGTAATATTTCTTTGAAGCTGCCCAACTTTTTCACAAAGAACAATGTTAAGAAGCTGGTTTTCATTGTCTTAAATGAATTACGGTACGCAAGGAGTGATATTTTGGGAACGACAGGAACCTTCAGAAATAGAAAGAAGAAAGGCTTGCATTCCCAGGGTTTTACTTTTGAAACAATAGCAACATACTGCGGATGCTGGAAATCTGAAGCCCCAGACCTGAAACGTTAACTCTGTTTCTCTCGCCACGGATGCTGCCTGGCCTGCTGAGTGTCTCCAGCATTTTCTGTTGTTATTTTACCATTGCTTTAAAAAAACTTACAACTTTATTATCTTGCACGAGAAAAAAAAGATGATGCCATAAATATTAATTTTCCAGCACCTGTCAAGAAATTTGGACGCCCCAAAGCTCTTTACAGCAAATGACATACTTTGGAAGTGTAGTCACTGTTGTAAAGTGGCGGCAGCCAATTTGTGCACAGCAAGCTCCCACAAACAGCAATGTGATAATCACCAGATAATCTGTTTAGTGATGTTTGGATCAGGGGTAAACTTTGGCCCCAAGACACCGGGGAGAACTCCCCCCTGCTCCTCTTCAAAATAGTGGCTGTGGGATCTTTTACGCCCACCTGAGAGAGCAGACGAGGCCTGAGTTAGCATCCTATCCGAACAATGGTGCCTGCGGCAGTGCAGCATTCCCTCAGCACTGCACTGCCCTGGAGGGTCAGCCAAGGATTATGTGCTCAAGTCCCTGGAGCGGGACTTGCAAACATGACCTTCTGACTCGTAGGCAATACCGCTGCCCACTGAGCCGCGCTGACACTCTAGGCACACGATTATAACTAGAAGAAGCGAAGGGAAAGTTAGCAGATTGTCCTTTAGACAGAGGGTTATTAGAATATGGAATGCTTTACCACTGGGGTATTTTGGCAGAAACTATAACATCAATCTTAAAGGAATTGGGTAAGTATTTGAAAATGAAGACTATAAAAGGAAGGGGCAAGGGATCTGATAGGCAGCTCCTGTTGACATACTAGCACCATCACAGGCACAATGGGCTGAATGGCGACTTTTGGTGCTGTAATTTCTAGGATTCTATGAACACAGGAACAGGAGTTGACCATTCAGCCCCTTGAGCCTGTTCCGCCATTCAATTAGATCATGGCTGATCTGTAACCTAAATACCCTTCCCTAACAAAAATCTATCAATCTCAGTTTTGAAATTTTCAATTGACCCCCCAGCCTCAACAGCTTTTTGGAGGGGAGAGTTTTCTGGATTTCCACTTACCCTTTGTGTGAAGAAAGACAGGACTAGGCCACTTAACACAGTAATTACAGACGTAATCTAAAGGATGGCTGCTTAATGCAGGTGCAGATACTATCTAGTTCAACTAGAAACCTGCTAGTTTTGAGAAGCATTAGCTATTAAATCAGGATCAGAGGAATAGCATTCATCAAGCTTAACTCTGTAAACTTTCCGGTTCGGGCCTTGAACGGCCTAGCTCTAGTTTTGAGGTTATGCCCCCTTGTTCTGGACTCCCCCCACCAGAGGAAATAGTTTCTTTCCATCTACCTTATCAACTCCTTTAATCATCTTATTCTGTGACATATTTATTTTGTAGTCAGCCTTCCCAGGGTTTTACTTTGGAACTGTTGCTTTATTAAAAACTCACAACTTTATTATCTTGCACAAGAAAAAAAAGATGATGCCATAAATATTAATTTTCCAGGCTACTGGTTTCATGACTATCCACGCTCACCTTCTCAGAAGGAGTCAGGGAGTCAGGCGTTGCGGTCATTATATTACTGGAACACAGCCAGCCGCTATTTCACAGGAACGTAAAATAGCGATGAGGCAGACTTGTCAGCTGTGGCTCAATGGGCAGCATCCTCGCCTCTGAGTCACAAGGTTATGGGTTCAAGTCTCACTCCAGAGACTTGAGCACAAAAATCTAGGCTGACACTCCCGTGCAGTACTGAGGGAGCGCCGCACTGTCGGAGGGGCAGTACTGAGGGAGAGCTGCACTGTCGGAGGGGCAGTACTGAGGGAGCGCTGCACTGTCGGAGGGGCAGTACTGAGGGAGCGCTGCACTGTCGGAGGGGCAGTACTGAGGGAACACTGCACTGTCGGAGGGGCAGTACTGAGGGAGCGCCGAACTGTCGGTAGAGCAGTACTGAGGGAGTGCCGCACTGTCGGAGGGGCAGTGCTGAGGGAGCGCTGCACTGTCGGAGGGGCAGTACTGAGGGAGCGCTGCACTGTCGGAGGGGCAGTACTGAGGGAACACTGCACTGTCGGAGGGGCAGTACTGAGGGAGCGCCGAACTGTCGGTAGAGCAGTACTGAGGGAGTGCCGCACTGTCGGAGGGGCAGTACTGAGGGAGCGCCGCACTGTCGGAGGGGCAGTACTGAGGGAGCGCTGCACTGTCGGAGGGGCAGTACTGAGGGAGAGCTGCACTGTCGGAGGGGCAGTACTGAGGGAGCGCTGCACTGTCAGAGGGGCAGTACTGAGGGAGTGCCGCACTGTCAGAGGGGCAGTGCTGAGGGAGCGCTGCACTGTCGGTGGGGCAGTAGAGGGATTGCTGCACTGTCGGTGGGGCAGAACTGAGGGAGCGCCGCACTGTCGGAGGGGCCGTCTTATGGATGAGATGTTAAACCAAGGCCCAGACTGCTCTCTCAGGTGGACGTAAAAGATCACATGGCACTATATAGAAGAGCAGGGGAATTATCCCCGGTGTTACAACCAATATTTATCCCTCAATCAACATCACTAAAACAGATTATCTGGTCATTATCACATTGCTGTTTGTGGGAGCTTGCTGTGCGCCAATTGGCTGTCGCGTTTCCTACATTACAACAGTGACTACACTTCAAAAAGTACTTCATTGGCTGTAAAGCAGTTTGGGATGTCCTGAGGTCGTGAAAGATGCTGTAGAAATGCAAGTCTTGCTTATTAGTTGTCCCACCCTAGCTCATCCATACAGAAAGCACCTACTGTCCACCTATCATGGCATTCGACGTGTTAACTGATTCCAGGGTCTTTGGCTTCAAAAACAAATTGCATTTATACAGCGCCTTTAACGTAGTAAAATGTCCCAAGATGCTTCACAGGAGCGTTATCAGACAAAATTTGACACCGAGCCACATAAGGAGATATTAGGACAGCACTTTGTCACAGAGGTAGGTTTTAAGGAGCGGCTTAAAGGAAGAGAGAGGGGCTTAGGGAGGGAATTCCAGAGCATCAGAAGTAGAAGGCCCACCATCGCTTTGTCAAGGGCGACAAGGGATGGGCAATAAATGCCGACCTTGCCAGCGATATCCACATCCCGAAGCTTGATTAAAAAAATTAATGTGATTGAATGTACTAGAGACAGGTTGCCCATTTTATGACTTTGATAATATTTTCATGCTCAAATGATCAGATTCTCATCAACGTTAAGGTCTCTGAGCTGGTATCAAAAAGATGACACCCGATTTCCTTCTACGCCCTTCCTCTCTTTCTTTCTCAATCCTTAAATCTCGCTGGTTAAGCGGATAGACTGTTGGTCCCGTCGTTCACCGAGGTCCCAGATGCCCCGTTGCCCTCGCCATTATCAGCTTGCACCCCCAGAATTTTGCAGGGCAAAGGATTTTCAATCCGAAGGGTGCGGGAAAAGGCTAACTAACGGGGCATGCCGCGAGATACCGCGCCCCAGTAAAATCTGGGCCAATGTTGTGTTATATAGGAAGCCTCTGTCCACGAGGGATGGTGTCCCCAAGGCAGAGAGGGCTGGGCTTGTTTCTTTCTGCTTTCTAGTCTATTTGACCTACCCCAGCTCCTCCAAATGGAAAGAACCTGCCACAATAGCAAAACACTGCAGATGCTGGATATCTGAAACAATGACAGAAAATGCTGGAAACACTCAGCAGGCCAGGCAGCATCGGTGGAGCAAGAAACAGAGTCAACGTTTCAGGTCGATGCTCACGATGCGGTCTCCTCTACATTGGGGAGACCAAACGCAGATTGGGCGACCGCTTTGCGGAACACCTCCGTTCAGTCCATAAGGGTGACCCCGAGCTTCCGGTCGACTGTCACTTTAATTCTCCGCCCCACTCCCACTCTGACCTCTCCGTCTTCGGTCTCTTAAACTGTCCCAACGAAGCTCAATGTAAGCTCGAGGAACAGCACCTCATCTTTCGATTAGGCACTTTACAGCCTTCCGGACTCAACATCGAGTTCAACAATTTCAGATCGTAACCTCGGCCGCAATTTTATTTTCTCTCTCACACGGCAGCTGTTGATGATTCTGCCATTGATCATTTACACTTCATCTGGAGTCATCTTTTGTTTCTTAACTTGTCCCATTACCATCTCCTTTTGCCTCGCACCATCATCCCTTTTGTCTTTTAATCTCTCCTGCCTTCCATCCTATCTCAGACCTTCCCTTTTTCCTTTCCTCCCCTCCCTCCCTTTCCCTGCCCCACACTTGTTCAAAAATCTATTCCATCTCTAACTTTTTCCAGTTCTGATGAAGGGTCATCGACCTGAAACATTAACTCTGTTTCTCTCTCCATGATGCTGCCTGGCCTGCTGAGTATCTGCAGCATTTTCTGTTGTTGTTGGAAAGAACCTACCGTCCAGCTATCATGGCATTCGACATGTTAAACGGTGAAAATCCGTTTTCTGCAGGCTGACCTGTTTTACTGTATGCTTACCTGCAAGTCTCTTGGGTGTCAGCCATGGCAAAGGAGAGATGGAGCTCCCGAAACCGACTGGAACATTTGTAGCTTTGGGAGAGGCCTCGATCGCATTCATGTGGGCCACGTGTTCAAAATCCACGGCAGTGCTGTTGAAGGGATATTTACTAGTCCTAGCCCCTTTAGGACTATCCCGGATCAGGCGTATTCCTCAGACATTCACTTTCAACTAAAGTTTGAGGTAGCCGAATCCTAAAGACACTTCATTGGGTCTAAAGGTCCGGGCTATCTCTCCCTAAAGGAAAGGAACAGCCCGAGAATGTTACCGTCCTCCAGATAGTGCTTTTAATATGTTTAGCTAGACTATAATGTCTCAGATATTATTGGGGTCCAGAAAACTCCCTCAGAATTCTGCAATTCTTCACCAAAGAGTGTACAGAAATTGAGTTTGCGAGTTATTGATACAGAAGACTTATGTGAGATTATTCTAAAAATATATAGAGATTTATTAAAGAACTGACATGCAACTTACAGTTGGTGAATCAGTCAATCGCAACATTAACAGTTCAAAAGGAGAAAAAATATTATCTTATTATTAACAGAGAATCTTACTTTTAAATCTTAACTTCGCTACAGTATTACAGTTCTTAAAGGTTTCTATGCAGGATATCCATCAATATCAAATATCTTTGATCCCCGAGGTAAAAAGAGATGGAGGCCTAGAAATTGGCCTGAGGCGCCCAAGCGGCGCAAAGTTCGCCTGGGCGCTGGAATTTGCGCCGTGATCGCCGCATTAGCGATCGCCGCAAATTCAGTTGAAGTGCCCCTAGAGGGAGACGGGGCGAGGCTCGAGGTGCTCCGCGTCCCTCTTCGGGCGCTGAAAGTGAATTTCACAGCGCTATGTGCCGCAGCGCCACACGCTGCGGTACTGCAGGCCTTTCTCCCACTGCCGATCGCGAGTGCCGGCAAAAGAGCCCAGCACCAAGGAGAAGTGCCGTGCTCTCGGAAAACAGCCGGCAATGCCGCAGGGGGAGGTCAGGAGGCCGGGGACGGAGGTGCTGGCAGGCGGCCGCCAAAAAAGCGGCCGCCCCGCACCTCCACCTTAACTTGCGCCTCTGCCAGCGCAGCAAGGCCCCGTGAACCGGGTGTGGGTAGCGAACGGCGCTACAGTGGTGTTCGCTACCAAATATCGCGATCGGGGTGCGAATGGGGCGCTGCGCACACCGATGATGTCATCGGTGGCGGCGCAGCGCAAAAGGCTAACGCCACCATTAGTGCCCCTGCTGAATATCACGGGAGGCGCAGCCAGTGGCGCTACAGCCACTGACTGCCTCTTTAGGCGCTAACAGGTGGCGTTACTCACCCAATTTCTCCCCCAGAGACTACAGAGCTGTCTCTGTAGCCGAGAATCGCTTTGCCCGATTAAAGCGAGTCTGATATCCCATTTGAGAGTTCAATATTTATACCCTTTTCCAGTGGTATTTCCTTCAAAGTTTCTGCTGATGCAAGTCAGTTATCCCTATTCATCTTTCTGCTGACCTCTGCTATTCTTACTGCTACATCGGCTTGCTATTCTTACTGCTACATCAGCTTGTAATATTCCAGAATCTTGTCTCATCTCCAGGTGTTCTGGGTTGACCATATAAAAATGGTGTGAAGGGCAGGTGTGCCTTATTTTATGTGCCGTCTTTGTGAAGTTTAAATTAGAACACCTTATCCAGGGTGAACCATTGTTTTTGTTCCCAAAGGTCAGCCAGTCGGAGCCATGCACCTTCTGTTTCAATAAGGTTATTTATTCAGGGTCAACAACTGTCTTATCTCAATAGCCAGAATTTTTTCATAGCTATTTCATCGTTAGATTTCTAAATTTCCAAACCCAGTTTGTCATGATTTAATAAGGCCAGAATACTTTCATAAGATGGTGTATTTTTCTGAATAGGTTTTATGGCTTATTCCTTCACACCCCCCTCTTGACTCTAGCATCAAGAGCAGAGTTTGGTCAATGTTTCAATAACGCATTAACTTAACGAGATTCACAAGAGCCCAATCATGTGCTACGTGAAAATTCCTTTAAGTCATCCCAGGACAATGTTTTGCCTTATTTTAAATTGAACAGAAATTAAAAGAATGAGAGGTATATTGTCATGCAATTAGCGAAACAACATGTAATTAGAATGTCCAATTGGCAGATGTACGTTCCGTAGAGGTGAGCTATTCATATGAGTCAAGGAGACCTCGTTTGGAGCTGGCTGAAGCTTGACACGCTGTTTCATCGATCCCGCGTGAGGACAGATTCTTGTTTTCGTAAAGGCCTTGCCAGAAGCTCAGTTGATTCCTTCTCCACCCACAGTGTTTTCCTCCTTCGTTGAAGTAGCTTGTTGGTCTTTACTTGTTTTGGTTGTGGCTTTTTGTGAAACCAATTTCTGAGGCATTGCCAAGCATCGTGTGGAGGAGTTGGTGACACTGTCTGACTGACCGTCGTCAGTAGTTCGATCGTACCCATTTCCTGTGTCATGCTCCAAGCTGGGTCTTGGAAGACAGTGTACGACTGCACTTTGTATCGTTCCTCCATTTCGGTATTCCGCAGGACATCTTTTTAGATTGTCTATGGAGACAGTTTTAAAAATGTGCTTGCCATTCAGCAGAATAATATGTATTTCAACAGTTCTTTCATTCGTTCATTGGCAGAGGCTGGTGTCAGGAGCAGTGAGACCGGAGACCCAGTGAGTATTTAAACTCACTTTTGCGGGCTTTCTTTCAAAGGCTGGTGTCGGCAGTAGTGAGACCAGAGAGCCAGTGAGTATTTAAACTCACTTTTGTGGGCTTTCTTTGCAGAGGCTGGTGTCAGGAGCAGTGAGACCGGAGACCCAGTGAGTATTTAAACTCACTTTCGCTGGCTTTCTTTCACAGTGAAAGCAATCTCAGACCGGCGGCGGCGTTCCAGAGCCACGTCACAATTCAAAACGTGACGCGGGCAGGAGGGAGCAGCTGATTGGGTGAGTATGGCCAGGGAGTATTTATACTACTCTATAGTTTGACAGTTAAGGTTCATAGTTTATAAAGTTTAGAAGGTCTTAATATTTTTGTGGTTATAGTTTCTAGTGCTAGTAACCAAGGGCCCTTGAGTATGTCATTTAATTGTAGTGTAATTGGTGGTATTGATTTGATTTAAGTTCATTTAAATTAATTGAAGGTTAAGTCATGGCAGCACAGCTCGGTGCCGTGGTATGCTCCTCCTGCACTACGTGGGAAATCAAGGACACTTCCTGTGTCTCTGACGACCACATGTGCGAGAGGTGTATCCAGCTGCAGCTACTGGCAGACCGCATTGCGGTGCTGGAGCTGTGAATGGATACATACTGGAGCATTCGCAATGCTGAGGACGTCGTGGATAGCACATTTAATCAGTTGGTCACACCACGGGTAAAGGCTGCACAGGCAGGAAGGGAATGGGTGACCGCCAGGCAGTGTAGTAGGCGCAGGCAGTTAGTGCAGGGGTCCCCTGTGGCCAACCCCTCTCAAACAGGGTTTGAGTGGCTTATCGGGGGAAGACAGCAGCAGCCAACTTCCTGGCACCGTGGGTGGTTCTGCTGCACAGGACAGGAGGAAAAAGAGTGGGAGAGCTACAGTAATAGGGGATTCTATTGCAAGGGGCATAGATAGCCGTTTCTGCAGCTGCAAACGAGACTCCAGGATGGTATGTTGTCTCCCTGGTGCAAGGGTCAAGGATGTCTCGGAGCGGGTGCAGAGCATTCTGGAGGGGGAGGGGAATCAGCCAGTTGTCGTGGTGTATATAGGTACCAACGATATAGATAAAAACCAGGACGAGATCCTAAAAGCTGAATATAGGGAGTTAGGAGGTAAATTAAAAAATAGGACCTCAAAGTTAGTAATCTCAGGATTGCTACCAGTGCCACGTGCTAGTCAGAGTAGAAATAAAAGGATATTTCAGATGAATACGCAGCTAGAGGAATGGTGCAGGGGGGAGGGATTCAAATTCCTGGGACATTGGAACCGGTTCTGGGGGAGATGGCACCAGTACAAACCGGACGGTTTGCACCTGGGCAGTACTGGGACTGATGTCCTAGGGGGAGTGTTTGCTAGTGCTGTTCAGGAGGGTTTAAACTAAAATGGCAGGGGATTGGGAACCTGTGAAGGGAGACAGAGGAAAGGGAAGCAAGGATAGAAGCAAAAGACAGGAAGGAGAAAAGCAAAAGTGGCAGTCAGAGAAGTTAAGGGTTTAAATCAAACATGGCCACAGTAAATAATAGTTCAAAAAGGTCTAAGAGTGTTAAAAAAAAAGCCTGAAGGCTTTGTGTCTTAATGCGAGGAGCATTCGTAATAAGGTGGATGAATTAGCTGCGCAAATAGATGTAAATGGATATGATATGATTGGGATTACAGAAACATGGCTCCAGGGTGACCAAGGTTGGGAACGCAACATCCAGGGGTATTCAATATTCAGGAAGGACAGACAAAAAGGAAAAGGAGGTGGGGTAGCTTTGCTGGTTAAAGAGGAGATTAACACAATAGTAAGGAAGGATATTAGCTCTGATGATGTGGAATCTGTATGGGTAGAGCTGAGAAATACCAAGGGGCAGAAAATGTTAGTGGGAGTTGTGTACAGACCCCCAAACAGTAATGTCGAGGTTGGGGATAGCATTAAATGGGAAATTAGAGGCGTGTGCAATAAGGGCACTGCAGTTGTCATGGGTGACTTTAATCTACATATAGATTGGACTAACCAAATAAGTAACAATACAGTGGAAGAGGAATTCCTGGAGTGTATACGGGATGGTTTCCTGGACCAATATGTCGAGGAACCAAATAGAGATCAGGCCATCTTAGACTGGGTATTATGTAATGAGAAAGGATTAATTAGCAATCTTGTTGTGCGAGGCCCCTTGGGGCGGAGTGATTATAATAAGATAGAATTCTTCATTAAGATGGAGAGTGAAGTATTTGACTCAGAGACTAGGGTCCTGAATTTAAATAAAGGAAACTACGATGGTATGAGGCGCGAGTTGGGTAGGATGGATTGGGGAATGTTACTTTAAGGGTTGACGGTGCATAGGCAATGGCAAACATTTAAAGATCCCTGTTTGGCATAAAAATAAAACAAAAAAGCTGACACAACCATGGCTAACAAGGGAAATTAGGGATAGCATAAGATCCAAGGAGAGGACGTATAAATTGGCCAGATAAAGCAGCAAACCTGAGGATTGGGAGCCGCTTAGGATTCAGCAAAGGAGGACAAAGGGATTAATTAAGAGGGGGAAAATAGAGTATGAGAGTAAGCTTGCAGGGAACATAAAAACTGACTGTAAAAGCTTCTATAGATATGTGAAGAGAAAAAGATTGGTGACGTCAAGCGTAGGTCCCTTGCAGTCAGAATCGGGGAATTTATAATGGGGAACAAAGAAATCGCAGACCAATCAAATGCAAACTTTGGTTCTGTCTTTACAAATGAGGACACAAATAACCTCCCAGAGATGTCGAGGAACATAGGATCTAATGAGAGGGAGGAACTGAATGAAATCAGTATTTGTAGGGAAATGGTGTTAAGGAAATTGATGGGATTGAAAGCCGATAAATCCCCAGGGCCTGATAATCTACATCCTAGGCTACTTAAGGAAGTGGCCCTAGAAATAGTAGATGCATTGCTGGTCATCTTCCAAAATTCTATAGATTCTGGAACAGTTCCCATGGATTGTAGGGTAGCTAATGTAACCCCACTATTCAAAATGTGGTAGAGAGAAAACGGGAAATTATAGACCAGTAAGCCTGACATCGGTAGTGGGGAAAATGCTAGAGACCATTATAAAAATGTAATAGCAGAGCACTTGGAAAACAGTGACAGGATCGGACAAAGTCAACATGGATTTACAAAAGGTAAATCTACTGTCTAGTCCTGTTAGAATTTTATAAGTTTCAATGAGATCCCCTTTGATTCTTCTAAATTCCAGCGAGTATAAGCCCAATGAACCCAATCTCTCCTCATACGTCATTCCTGCCATCCCAGGTATCAGTCTGGTGAATTTTCACTGCACTCTCTCCATGGCAAGAACATCCTTCCTCAGATAAGGCGACCAAAACTGCACACTTGACTAATCTACTGGAATTTTTTGAGGATGTAACTGGTAGAATAGATAAGGGAGAACCAGTGGCTGTGGTGTATTTGGACTTTCAGAAGGCTTTCGATAAGGTCCTGCATCATAAGAGATTAGCGTGTAAAGTTAAAGCACATGGGATTGGGGGCAAGGTACTGACTTGGATAGACAACTGCTTGGCAGACAGGAAGCAGAGTTGGAATAAACGGCTCTCTTTCTGAGTGGCAAGCAGTGACTAGTGGGGTACAGCAGAGATCGGTGCTAGGACCCCAGCTATTCACAACATATATATTAATGATCTAGACGAGGGAACTAGATTTAATATCTCCAAGTTTGCAGATGACACAAAGCTGGGTGGGCGTGTGTGCTGTGAGGAGGATGCCAAGAAACTCCAGTATGATTTGGACAGGTTGGGTGATTGGGCAGATGTATGGCAGATGCAGTCTAATGTGGATAAATACGAGGTGATCCACTTTGGTGGCAAAAACAGGAAGACAGATTATCATCTGAATGGCAATAGATTGGGAGAAGGGGAAGTGCAACGAGACTTGGGTGTCCTTGTACACCAGTCGCTGAAGGTAAGCATGCATGTGCAGCAGGCAGTTAAGAAGGCAAATGGTATGTTGGCCTTCGTAGCGAGAGGATCCGAGTACAGGAACAAGGATGTCTTGCTGCAGTTGTACAGGGCCTTGGTGAGACCACACCTTGAGTACTGTGTGCAGTTTTGGTCACCTTATCTGAGGAAGGATGTTCTTGCCATGGAGGGAGTGCAGTGAAAATTCACCAGGCTGATACCTGGGATGGCAGGAATGACGTATGAGGAGAGATTGGGTTGATTGGGCTTATACTCGCTGGAGTTTGTAAGAATGAGAGGGGATCTCATTGAAACTTATAAAATTCTAACAGGACTAGACAGACTAGATGCAGGAAGGATGTTCCCGATGGTGGGGGAGTCCAGAACCAGGGCTCACAGTCTAAAGATAAGGGGTAAGCCATTTAGGACAGGGATGAGGAGGAATTTCTTCACCCAGAGAGTGGTGAACCTATGGAATTCTCTAACACAGATGGCAGTTGAGGCCAATTCATTAAATATATTCAAGAAGGAGTTAGATATATTTCTTAAGACTAAAGGGATCAAGGGATATGGGGAGAAAGCAGGGACAGGGTACGGAGTTTGAATGATCAGCCATTGAAAGGCGGAGCAGGCTTGAGGGGCCGAATCGCCTACTCCTGCTCCTATCTTCCATGTTTCTATGTTTCTATGTTAATAACGGTACGTATTTGAACAGGTTTTTTCCACTTCGGTCTTAAACCAGGTTTTTGCTCGAACTTCTTTTCCTGTACCCATTCTCCTATTAGGTGTTGCCATGCTTTGTTTAGCAATTTTTTGTGCCTATTTGTCTCCCTTATCCGCTGATCAATTCGATGAATCTCCTCTGATACTTCTTTTTTTAAATCTAACTGTCGCTGTCAGGTCAAGGACTCAGAGAGTGTAGAGGCAATAAAAGAACCATGGGTAAGCGGTGTATACATCTCAATCCCATACATCAGATAATATGGAGTTTTAGGGGACACTGTCCCTGATGCAGATGTGGGCACATTATTAAGTGATATCTGTACTTCCGGTATAATGGCGGTCCACTTATTCCCCCTGATTCTCAACAGTTTGACCAACAGCTTTTTTAGTTCCTAGTTTTTACGTTCCACCAGCCCGGCTGATTGCGGATGACGTGGCGTGCTGTGCTCTAACCCAATCCCCCTTTGTTCACAATAGTCTTTGAAGACCTTGGAGACAAAGGCTCCACCTTGATCAGAGTGTAAGATTTTAGGTGCACCAGCTACAGTAATTATGTCAGTAATAGCCCTGGCGAGTGCGTTTTCCGAAACAGTTTTTATGGGGACCAGCCAGCAGAAGGAAGTGCATCCATCTACACAAATGAGACCATGCCTGTATCCCAAAGACAGGGGAAGTGGTCCAATGAAGTCAATAAAGAATTTTCCCATTGGCTCATTAGCTTTCACAGCAGCCAATGGTGGTGACTTAATTAGTGATGATTTATTGGTTAAATTGCAGGGCTCACAATTTGCCACGTTTGTTTTACAGGCCTTAAGCATGCCTAGCCACCAATATAAGAGGGTCAATTTGCAGAATGTCATTCTGGCACCACAATGTGATTGACTTATGCCCTCGTAAGCTTCTTTTACAAGCTGTTCTCGTTTGTGTCTCGGGGGTACTTCTCGGTTTCCCTTGGGCAACTTAACTAGTACAGCACCAGTAGGGGTTTCCGAGTAAAAGTACTTTGATGGATATCCTGGTGGATTCTCTTTTGTTGGGTCTAATAGCTGAATCAGTTCCTCATCCTGATTAGCTGCCCGTTCTGCCCTAGTGGTAACACTAATATTGGCAGGCCCCTCTCGAGGGGGTGTCATGCAGACCGAACGTTTTGCTTGTTCGTCTGCAAGACTGTTGCCTTTTGTGTGTACTGTCCCAGTGGTATGTCCGTTTACATGAATCACCTGACAATTCTGTTTCTCCATCCTCGAACAGAGAATGTCTTCCCACAATGACCTATGTTTTATGGGTTTACCCTTATGATTGGTAATGTTTGTTTGATCCCAGAAAACTAGATCTTGGTTATATCCTCTTTTACAATAGTCACTATCCATACTGATTAGTGTGGGTTTAATAGGGTCTGCCTTGTCTAAAGCATACCGTAATGCTGCGGCTTCAGCGTATTGCGCTGTCTTATGGCCAAGGCGTATGGACAGTAATTCTTCTGGATAAAAAGAATAGGAATCTCGGAAAGTCACTACTACTTATCCCCATCCCAGCTGAGGATTGTTGGAATGTCCCTTTTTTAATCATCATTGATGATCCACCACAAATGATTACTTTGTCTTGTGGAGGTACAGGGATAGGATTATTTCCCCTAATAAAGCAATCGTTTGAATTTCCTATTAAAAAGACTTGGCCAATTCCGACAGGGTTTGCCATTTCATCAGGACTAACCTTGGTTAGGATTTAATATGAACATTATAAGAAATTTCTAGACCTCAATGGTATATTGAGGGAGTTCTGATTTAAGTTCTACAAGGCCTGATCAGGGACTTGTCATCTCTAGAGACTTAAATCTGGGTCTTAGTACCACTGTCTGTAAAACACTCCTTCTATACTTAACAATCTACGAGATGGATATAGATATAAATATAAGTATAGGGTTCTGTATCAACTCGTTAACACACACGTTGGTCACCAACTGAAGGGACATTTACTAGTCCTAGCCCCTTTAGGGCTACCCCGGATCAGGTGTATTTCGCAGACGTTCACTTTCAACTAAAGTTTGAGGTAGCCGAATCCTAAAGACGCTTAATTGGGTCTAAAGGTCCAGGCTATCTCTTCCTAAAGGAAAGGAACAACCCGAGAATGTTACCGTCCTCCAGATAGCGCTTTTAATAAGTTTAACTAGACTGTAACGTCCTGGATATTATGAGGGTCCGGCAAACTCCCTCAGAATTCTGCAACTCCTCACCAAAGAGTGTACATTGATTGAGTTTGTGAGTTTTTGATACAGAGGCTTATATGAGACAATTCTAAAAATATATAGAGATTTAGTAAAAGAACTGACATGCAATTTACAGTTGGTGAATCAATCAATCGCAACATTAACAACTCTAAAAAGAGAAAAAATACTATCTTATTATTAGCAGAGAATCTTACTTTGGCTTATTCCTTCACAGCGTGCTCCTGCAATACTCAGGATAGAGAGAACAGTGCTCCCATTAATGGCATGTGCTGGAAAACATTGTTCAAACCGTGCAAAGTGTTTTTGGAAAGGGAAGGGAGGGGGAGGGGAGCAGAGGGAGGGAGGGAGGGAGGGAGGGAGGAAGGAACGAAGGAAGGAAGAAAGGAAGGAAGGAAAGTAGGAAAGAAGAAATGAATAAATCAGGGAGAAGTCCACTGCTCTTCTTCAGAATAGTGCAATGGGATCTTTTACATTCAACTGACAGGGCTGACAGGCCCTGTGTTAAGGTGTCAACTGAAAGACGGCTCCTCCATTTATAAACCACACTCCACCCCCATGAAAAAAGGCCATCTATTCTACAGGACGAATGTCCCTGTATTCTCATCAGTGCGAAAACAAAATGCCGTGAGGTATCGGTGAAAGAACAGCAGACATTTGTCTTCAGTAGCGTCACATGTGATGGATTAATGTTTTAAAATTACCTTTGAAGCCACTGCTGCTCAATGAGAATCCAAAAGAACAAAGCTTTGACCGCAAGCTAGTTCCCACAAGTTTGATTACCTTGTACTGTATTTTCTTGCAGGTTTACCAAAACCTTAGATGTCAACTTATTAAAATTAGCTTCAGGGTGGTCTGGAGTTTGTTGTTATTCTTGTTTATCGAGGCTGGAGTGCAAGTCCATGAGACATTTATTACACATGCATTAGATGCCTCGCCAATCAATGGTGCCTCTCGGAAATCACTGAAGGTGAAGAGAGACCCTTAAAGGCATGAGCTGTAGTTCCGATCTGCAAAATTAGGGAACATCCCGCAATTTCAGTTCCACCATTTGCGTGAACTTTTGTGGCCGCAAAACATTGAGACCTAAAATTAGACAAGTGGTAAATTTAGGAACATGAAGTACAGGAGGAGGCCGTTCACTCCCTCAGGTCTGTTCCACTAATCAATTAGATCAAGGCTGATCGGCACCATTTACCTCCCTTTGCTCCATACCCCTTGACACCCTTAGCTAATAAAAATCTATCTGTTTCAGTCTTGAAAGCTCCAATTGACTCCCAGCATCCACAGTCTTTTGGGAGAGAGATCTCCAGATTTCTACTACCCTTTGTGTGAAAAAATGCCTCCTGATTTCAATCCTGAACGGCCCAGCTCTAATTTTGAAATGTCTCATTTCCCCCACCAGAGGAAATAGTTGCTCTGTATCCACATAATGAATCCTTTCACACTCCTCAATTAAAAAAAAAGAATTGCATTTATATAGCGCTTTTTGCAACCTCGGGACATCCCAAAGCGCTTTACAGCCAATGAAGTACTTTTGAAGTGTAGTCACTGTTGTAATGTAGGAAACACGACAGCCATTTTGTGCACAGCAAGCACCTACAAACAGCAATGAGATAAATGACCAAGTGATCAGTTTTAGTGATGTTGGTTGAGGGATAAATATTGGCCAGGACAGTGGGGAGAACTCATCTTCGAAACAGTGCCACGGGATCTTTTACATCAACCTGAGAGAGCAGACGGGGCCTCGGTTTAACACCTCATCTGAAAGATGGCACCTCCGACAGTGCAGCGCTCCCTCAGCACTGCACTGGAGTGAAAGCCTGGATTGCTGTGCTCAAGTTTCTGGAGTTTTTTTTAATTCGTTTATGGGATGTGGGCATCGCTGGCAAGGCCGGCATTTATTGCCCATCCCTAATTGCCCTTGAGAAGGTGGTGGTGAGCCACCTTCTTGAACCACTGTGGTCCGTGTGGTGAAGGTGCTCCCACAGTGCTGTCAGGGAGGGAGTTCCAGGATTTTGACCCAGCGACGATGAAGGATCGGCGATATATTTCCAAGTCAGGATGGTGTGTGACCTGGAGGGGAACTTGGAGGTGGTGGTGTTCCCATGCGCCTGCTGCCCTTGTCCTCCCAGGTGGTAGATGTCGCGGGTTTGGGAGGTGCTGCCGCAGAAGCCTTGGCGAGTTGCTGCAGTGCATCTTGTAGATGGTACACACTGCAGCCACGGTACGCCAATGGTGGAGGGAGTGAATGTTTAAGGTGGTAGATGGGGTGCCAATCAAGCAGGCTGCTTTGTCCTGGATGGTGTTGAGCTTCTTGAGTGTTGTTGGAGCTGCACTCCTCCAGGCAAGTGGAGAGTATTCCATCACAATCCTTACTTGTGCCTTGTAGATGGTGGAAAGGCTTTGGGGAGTCAGGAGGTGAGACACTCACTGCAGAATACCTAGCCTCTGACCTGCTCTTGTTGCCACAGTATTTATGTGGCTGGTCCAGTTAAGTTTCTGGTCAGTGGTGACTCCCATGATGTTGATGGTGGGGGATTCGGCAATGGTAATGCCGTTGAATGTCAAGTGGCAGTCGTTAGACTCTCGCTTGTTGGATATAGTCATTGCCTGGCACTTCTGTGGCGCAAATTGTAATGTATGTACCTTTAAGGGGGGAACTACTTTCTACAGCTCATGTATACTGTAGTACCAGATGTGACCACACCTGTATATAATGCTGAGTAGTAATCTGTTGTTTCAGTTGCAGTTTGAACCACGTTGAGTAAACACCTGTTGTACCGTTCTCTGCAGTCCTTATCTTATTATTACATGGACGTAACAGTGGCGACGAGCAAGTTCGAACCTACCTGCAACTCTGCATCACCTCCCAGGGATTCGCTCCTGGAGAACAGTGGAAGAAGGTCAAGTCCAGAAGCACGGGCGTCGACCACGGGCAACTGCCCTGTCATCCAGCGGAGATTTGAGCATCGCAGGGGAGGCTGTCGAGAGCCAGGCTTGGCTTTCCAGTCACGGTGGTCCAGCGAAACGGGCTGGCAACAGGTACTGCGCAGACCCTTCCCGGACAGCGACGAGCTAGAGCCCGACCGAGCGGCACAGAAAAATGCCGAGCAGCATCGACGGGAGAGAGAGAGAGGGCAGAGCGCACAGGGCACAGCTGGTGTTCAGGACCGAGCGGCGTCAACGGGGGAGAGAGACGAGAGAGCGCAGAGCACAGCCGGTGTTCAAGGGCCGAGCAGCGTCGACGGGGGAGAGAGAGAGGGCAGAGCGCACAGGGCGCAGCCGGTGTTCAGGTCCGAGCGGCGTCAACGGGGGAGAGAGGCGAGAGGGAGCAGAGCACAGCCGGTGTTCAAGGGCCGAGCAGCGTCAACGGGGGAGAGAGGTGCACAGGAAAACGCGAGGTGCTGCCATTGCCACGAGGACTGCAGAGAGCGGCGTTGGCAGCAGCGCGGGAGACGCCATTTAAAGCCGCAGTGGGGAAGAAAGGAAAGCGCGGGAGACGCCATTTTAAGCCAGTCTAACCACACCCAAAAATGCCGAAGAGTGGCAGTATCACAGCGTTCGACAATGAAGTCGAAGATTGGACGACATATGTCGAACGCATAGAAGTATACTGCAAGGCGAATGAAGTGCCAGATGACAAGAAAGCGCTGGTATTGTTGAATTCAATGGGTGCAAAAACGTATGGCTGACTACGAAACCTAGTAACCCCAGAGAAGCTAGTAGAAAAGGATTTTGAAAACATAATGTCAATCCTACAGGACCACTTAAACCCCACATCGCTGTTGATAGCAGAAAGATTTAAGTTTCACAAAAGGAACCAGCATAAAGATGAAAGTAATGCTGAGTATTTAACGGAACTGCGCAAGCTATCGAAACACTGCCAGTTTGGAACGGGACTAGCAGATACCTTAAGGGACAAGTTTGTGTGTGGGCTTCAAAGTGAAGGAACCCAGAAACAGCTTTTATCTGAAAAGGACCTTACGCTGGAAAAGGCTTTCAGCATTGCGGTGTCATATGAAGCAGCAGCACGGGGCGCTGCAGAGATACAACAGAGACCGCAAGAATATGGCACAAACGAAATGTCATATGGAACAGAGAAGTGCTATCGCTGCGGCAGAACAACACACGACCATAATGATTGCTGGTTCAAAGACAAAGTGTGCAGACAGTGTGGAAAAGTAGGACACATAGCATGAGTCTGCAGGTCGGGAAAGAAAACCAGCAAAGGGAAGTACAAGAAGGTACATAAGATAACAGAGAATAGTTCAGACGAACAAAAGAGTGATGATGACTCCGAAAGCAGGGAGCTGAGTTGTCTGAAACTACATAATGTGATCACAACGGAGGATCACCGAAACATTTGGGTCACTCTCAAGATAGCAGGAGTCCAGGTAAAGATGGAATTGGACACAGGATCAGCTCTAACAGTCATAAACTGACGGGACTACGAGCGGCTATTCTCACACATGCCCTTGAGAGACACAAAAATTATTTTGAAGACGTACACGGGGCAAAAAGTCTACCCCAAAGGAAAAATAAGGGTGACCGTTATATATAACGGTAAGGAAACACCAAAACTAGACCTGTATGTATTGCAAGATGGAGGACCACCATTACTGGGATGTGAATGGATCCGGAAAATACAACTGGATTGGCATTCCATACAGGCACTGACGCGAAAGAAGTGTTCCAGCAAGGACTCGGAACACTAAAAGGCATGACAGTGACGATTAAAATTGAAGAAAACGCAAGCCCAAAATTTTTTAAGGCCACCTTATGCGATCCGCCCAGCCATCGAAGCAGAGCTGGAGAGTCTGGAACATTCAGGTGTACTGTCCAAAGTAGACTGGAGCGAGTGGGCTACACCCATCGTCCCTGTGATGAAAAAGTCATTGAGCAGCACGCCTGGGGAACCAAGGAAGGTTCGCATCTGTGGGGGCTTTAAGGTAACAGTGAACCCGGTCCTTCACACCGTACAATATCCACTTCCGCGGATTGAAGATATTTTCGCCTCACTATCTGGAGGGAAACGCTTCACTAAGATTGATCTGGCCCAGGCGTATCTGCAAATGCAGGTAGAAGAAGCATCAAAAAAATACCTCACAATCAACACCCATAAAGGTCTCTACCAATACAACCGGCTGGTATTCGGGGTAGCATCAGCTCCGACTATTTGGCAGAGGGCAATGGAACAAGTCCTGCAAGGGATCCCAGGGACCCAGTTTTATTTGGACAACATCCTGGTCACGGGCGAAAATGACAGTGATCACCTTGCCAACCTGGAGCAGGTGCTCACTAGATTGCAGGAATATGGGCTCCGAGCTAACCACCCCAAATGCGAGTTTTTTAGAAAACAGATCTCGTATTGTGGCCACGTTATCGATAAAGAGGGGTTACATAAGTCCCCAGAGAAGATTGAGGCAGTAGTCAAGGCTCCAGCACCGGAAAATGTGTCACAACTGAGGTCGTTCCTCGGGCTGGTAAACTACTACCATAAGTTCTTGCCAAATTTGTCTACAATACTACACCCACTGAACACCCTACTGCAAACTGGGGTGCCATGGAAGTGGAGTGACGAATGTAGACGAGCTTTCCAGAAGAGCAAAACACTAATCACATCGAAAGAGGTATTGGCCCATTACAACCCAGCGTTACCAATTCGGTTGGCTTGTGATGCGTCACCCTACGGCATTGGAGCGGTGCTGTCGCACAAATTCTCGGATGGCTCAGAGAGGCCAATAGCCTTTGCGTCATGATCACTAACATCAGCCAAGCGTAACTACGCCCAGATTGACAGGGAGGCACAAAGCCTAGTGTGGGGAGTGAAGAAGTTCAATCACTATCTGCACGGGCAGAAATTCACCTTGCTGACTGATCACCAGCCTCTTGTCTCCATCTTTAATCCGAACAAGGGTGTTCCGGTGATGACTGCGCAACGACTACAAAGATGGTCACTTTTTCTAGGGGCGCACCACTATGAGATTGAATATAAGGGTACGAAACAGCATGGAAATGCTGATGGGCTATCATGCCTGCCACTGCCTACTGTGGAGGAAGCACCAGCAGTGGATCCTGTCGAAATATTCCATTCGACTATAGTTGAATACCTACCGGTAACTAACGCTTGTATCGAAAAGGAAACCCGAAATGACCCGACACTGTCTCGGGTATATGATTTGACGGTGAAGGGATGGCCAGCATATGGCGACTCACTGTTGCCAGCATTCTCGACAAGGAGATAACAACTGTCAGTGTGCCGGGGGACCTTGATGTGTGGATCCCGAGTGGTAATTCCACCCAAGTTAAGGGAGAGCATGCTCAATGAGCTTCATGAGGGTCATCTGGGAGGGGTAAAAATGAAAAGCCTAGCCAGGGCTTATGTGTGGTGGCCAGGAATCGATAAACAAATCGAGGACCTGACCAAGAGCTGCTCAGGATGCCAGAAAGTCCAAAATGCACCACCACAGGCCCCTCTACACCCATGGGAGTGGCCCTCATCTCCATGGCAACGGGTGCATATTGATTTTGCTGGTCCATTCATGGATTCAATGTTTTTAATAGCCGTGGATGCACACTCGAAATGGCCTGAGGTCATCAAAATGTCCTCCACCACCACGGAGAAAACTATTGCAGTCCTACAGACCATTTTTGCCAGGAGTGGCTTGCCAGAACAGATTTGCTCCGACAACGGACCACAGTTTGTGTCCGAAGATTTCCGGAGGTTCTTGAAAAAGAATGGGGTAAGGCATTACACATCCACCCCATATCATCCAGCCACAAATGGATTGGCTGAGATGTTCGTACAAACCTTTAAGAAGGCAATAAAGGCTATGTACAATGACAACATTCCGCTGCAGCACAAGGTGGACAATTTCCTGTTTGCCTACCAGAATGCGACACATGCAATCACTAACCAGGCCCCAGCCATGATGTTCTTTAACCGAAGGTTAAGATCTCGCCTGGATTTGCTCAGACCAAACGTATGAAAAGATGTTGAGAGTAAGCAATTCCAGCACATCCATGAGAAGCCAACAAGGAGCTTCAATGTAGGGCAACCAGTCTTGGCCCGCGACTACCGAACAGAAAAATGGCAGCCAGGATCGATATGCACATGGCAGGGCCCACTAATGTACACAGTGGACGTTGGGGAGAGCATCGTGAGACACCATGCTGACCAGATCCTAGAGTCACAGGAACAAGTCAACCCCATGCCTCGCCCATACGTACCTGGTGATGAACCCGACGTACAGGTAGCATCTACCCCAGAAACAGTAGCATCGGAAGCTGATGAACCAACCGACGACAGGGGGCCAGAATCGCCTCCGCACCAAGAGCAAGACACTCGGGAAAGGCGCTATCCAGAAAGGATCAGGAAGCCTCCCCAAAGACTGAATTTATAAATAGACTATTTTCAGCTAATGTTGCATGTTAAAAGTGTTAATTGTAATTAGTTTGACATTTAATTGTTAAATGAGTGTTACGGTACTGTTAATCTACAAGGGAAGGAATTGTAATGTATGTACCTTTAAGGGGGGAACTACTTTCTACAGCTCATGTATACTGTAGTACCGGCAGTGACCACACCTGTATATAACGCTGAGTAGTAATCTGTTGTTTCAGTTGCAGTTTGAACCACGTTGAGTAAACACCTGTTGTACCGTTCTCTGCAGTGCTTTACTTATTATTACACGGACGTAACACAAATGTTACCTGCCACTTATCGGCCCAAGCCTGAACGTCATCCAGGTCTTGTTGCATGCGGGCATGGACTGCTTCATTATCTGTGGAGTTGTGAATGGCGTTGAACACTGTGCAGTCATCAGCGTACATCCCCATTTCTGACCTTATGTTGAAGGGAAGGTCATTGATGAAGCAGCTGAAGATGGTTGGGCCTAGGACATTGCCCCTTGGAACTCCTGCACTGATGTCCTGGGGCTGTGATGATTGACCTCCAACCACCACAACCATCTTCCTTTGTGCTAGCTATGACTCCAGCCAGTGGAGATTTGCGACGTGAACCCACAACCTTCTGACTCAGAGGCCAGAGTGCTACCAACTGAGCCATGATTGGTACATTACTCCTATACTCAAGGGAATACTAGCCAAGTTTATGCAACAAACTTTTAACACGCGATGAATAGCTGCGTTATAATAGCGAGCAAATGAATGTCACACAGATACATTAAACATTAGTCTGTTAACGGCAACTCCTGGGCTAGCGAGTTCCTTGTTAATGGGAATGTTTTCGAAGACAACTATGGGCGGACACTGGTCCTTAGAACTGGGAGTGGATCTACAGAGAACAACCTCCCTAAAAGCAACACAAAAACAAAATATTGCGGATGCTGGAAATCTGAAATTAAAACAGAAAAGACTCACCGGCGGCAGCAGCAAGAGCAGCCCTGAGTGGAGACTGAGCGCAGAGACTGAGGAGTTAAAGAGCGGGGAGAGAGAGAGCAGCTCAGACTCACCGGCGGCAGCAGCAAGAGCAGCCCTGGGTGGAGACTGAGCGCAGAGACTGAGGAGTTAAAGAGCGGGGAGAGAGAGAGCAGCTCAGACTCACCGGTGGCAGCAGCGAGATGTAAAAAGTAATCGAAGTGTGACATCACCAAAAAGCAGGTAAGTGATTGGTTGGTGAGTATTTCTCTCTTTCTCGCATTTTTCCAAACTTAATTTTGGTGGTTTAAAGTTTCTAGGGTCTCTGTTGTGTAGCGGGGAATGGTAGTAAACAAGGGCCCTTGAGTATATCATTTAATTGTAGTGTAATTAGTGGTATTGATTTGATTTAATTTAATTTGAATTAATTAGAGGGTAATTCATGGCAGCACAGCTCGGTCCCGTGGCATGCTCTTCCTGCACTATGTGGGAAATCAGGGACACTTCCTGTGTCCCTGACGAGCATGTGTGCGGGAAGTTTATCCAGCTGCAGCTACTGACATACTGCATTGCGGCGCTGGAGCTGTGAATGGATACATACTGGAGCATTGGCGATGCTGAGGACATCATGGATAGCAGGTTTAAGGAGTTGGTCACACCACAGGTAAAGGCTGCACAGGCAGGAAGGGAATGGGTGACCACCAGGCAGAGTAGTAGGCGCAGGCAGGTAGTGTAGGGGTCGCCTGCGGCCATCCCCCTTTAAAACAGATATACCACTTTGGATATTGTTGAGGGAGATGGCTTATCGGGGGAAGGCAGCAACAGCCAACTTCCTGGCACCATGGCTGGTCCTGCTGCACAGGATGGGAGGAAAAGGAGCGGGACAGCTATAGTGATAGGGGATTCTATTGTAAGGGGAATAGATAGGCGTTTCTGCGGCCGCAAACGAGACGCCACGATGGTATGTTGCCTCCCTGGTGCAAGGGTCAAGGATGTCTCGGGGCGGCTGCAGGGCATTCTGGAGGGGGAGGGTGAACAGCTAGTTGTCGTGGTGCATATAGGTACCAACGATATAGGAAAAAATGGGATGAGGTCCTAAAAGCTGAATATCGGGAGTTAGGAGGTAAATTTAAAAATTGGACCTCAAAGGTAGTAATCTCAGGATTGCTACCAGTGCCACGTGCTAGTCAGAGTAGAAACAGAAGGATATTTCAGATGAATACATGGCTAGAGGAATGGTGCAAGGGGGAGGGATTCAAATTCCTGGGACATTGGAACCGGTTCTGGGGGAGGTGGGACCAGGACAAACTGGACGGTTTGCACCTGGGCGGGAATGGAACCGATGTCCTAGGGCGAGTGTTTGCTAGTGCTGTTGGGGAGGGTTTAAACTAAAATGGCAGGGGGTTAGGAACCTGTGCAAGGAGACAGAGGAAAGAGAAGCAAGGATAGAAACAAAAGACAGGAAGGAGAAAAGCAAAAGTGGAAGAACGAGCAATCAAGGGAGTAAATCCAACAGGGCCACAGTAAATAAGAATTCTAAAAGGACTAAGAGTGTTAAAAAATCAAGCCTGAAGGCTTGGTGTCTTAATGCGAGGAGCATTCATAATAAGGTGGATGAATTAGCTGCGCAAATAGATGTAAACGGATAAGATATCATTGAGATTACGGAGACATGGCTCCAGTGTGACCAAGACTGGGAATTCAACATCCAGGGGTATTCACTATTCAGGAAGGACAGGAAAAAAGGAAAAGGAGGTGGGTTAGCAGTGCTGGTTAAAGAGGAGATTAACACAATAGTAAGGAAGGATATTAGCTCTGATGATGTGGAATCTGTATGGGCAGAGCTGAGAAATACCATGGGGCAGAAAACGTTAGTGGGAGTTGTATACAGACCCACAAACAGTAATGCTGAGGTTGGGGATGGAATTAAATGGGAAATTAGAGACGCGTGCAATAAGGGCACAGCAGTTATCATGGGTGGCTTTAATCTACATATAGATTGTGCTAACCAAATTAGTAACAATACTGTGGAGGAGGAATTCCTAGAGTGTATACGGTATTGTTTCCTGGACCAATATGTTGAGGAACCAACTAGAGATCAGCCCATCTTAGACTGGGTATTATGTAATGAGAAAGGATTAATTAGCAATCTTGTTGTGCGAGGCCCCTTGGGGAGGAATGATCATAATATGATAGAATTCTTCATTAAAATGGAGAGTGAAGTAGTTGACTCAGACTAGGGTCGTGAATTTAAATAAAGGAAACTAAGATGGTATGAGGCACGATTTGGCTAGGATTGATTGGGGAACGTTACTTGAAGTTTGACGGTGGATAGGCAATGGGAAACATTTTAAGATCGCATGGATGAACTACAGAATTTGTTCATCCCTGTTTGGCATAAAACTAAAACAAAAAAGGTGACTCAACCATGGCTAACAATGGAAATTAGGGATAGCATAAGATCCAAGGAGAGGACATATAATTTGGCCAGAAAAAGCAGCAAACCTGAGGATTGGGAGCACTTTAGGATTAAGCAAAAGAGGACAAAGGGATTAATTAAGAGGGGGTAAATAGAGTATGAGAGTAAGCTTGCAGGGAACATAAAAATTGACTGTAAAAGCTTCTATAGATATGTGAAGAGAAAAACATTGGTGAAGTCAAGCATAGGTCCCTTGCAGTCAGAATCAGGGGAATTTATAATGGGGAACAAAGAAATGGCCGAGCAATTAAATACATACTTTGGTTCTGCCTTCACAAAGGAGGACACAAATAATCTCCCAGAGATGTCGGGGAACATAGGGTCTAATGAGAGGGAGGAATTGAATGAAATCAGTATTTGTAGGGAAATGGTGTTAGGGAAATTGATGGGATTGAAGGTCGATAAATCCCCAGGGCCTGATAATCTACATCCTAGGATACTTAAGGAAGTGGCCCTAGAAATAGTAGATGCATTGCTGGTCATCTTCCAAAATTCTATAGACTCTGGAACAGTTCCCATGGATTGGAGGATAGCTAATGTAACCCCACTCTTTAAAAAGTGTGGTAGAGAGAAAACGGGGAATTATAGACCAGTAAGCCTGACATCGGTAGTGGGGAAAATGCTAGAGTCCATTATAAAAGATGTAATAGCAGAGCACTTGGAAAACAGTGACAGGATCGGGCAAAGTCAACATGGATTTACAAAAGGTAAATCATGCTTGACTAACCTACTGGAATTTTTTGAGGATGTAACTGGTAGAATAGATAAGGGAGAACCAGTGGATGTGGTGTATTTGGACTTTCAGAAGGCTTTCGATAAGGTCCCGCATAAGGCATTAGCGTGCAAAGTTAAAGCACATGAGATTGGGGGCAAGCTACTGTCTTGGATAGAGAACTGGTTGGCAGACAGGAAGCAAAGACTTGGAATCAATGGGCCTTTTTCCGAGTGGCAGGTACCGCAGGGATCGGTGCTAGGACCCCAGCTATTCACAATATAGATAAATGATCTAGATGAGGGAACTAGATGTAATATCTCCAAGTTTGCAGACAACACAAAGCTGGGTGGGTGTGTGTGCTGTGAGGAGGATGCAGAGAAACTCCAGTACGATTTGGACAGGTTGGGTGATTGGGCAGATGCATGGCAGATGCAGTATAATGTGGATAAATGCGAGGTTATCCACTTCGGTGGCAAAAACAGGAAGACAGCTTATTACCTGAACGGCAATAGATTGGGAAAAGGGGAAGTGCAACGAGACCTGGGTGTCCTTGTGCACCAGTCGCTGAAGGTAAGCATGCAGGTGCAGCAGGCGGTTAAGAAGGCAAATGATATGTTGGCCTTCATAGCTAGAGGATTTGAGTACAGGAGCAAGGATGTCTTGCTGCAGTTGTACAGGGCCTTGGTGAGACCACACCTTGATTATTGTGTGCAGTTTTGGTCGCCTTATCTGAGGAAGGATGTTCTTGCCATGGAGAGAGTACAGCAAAGATTCACCAGACTGATACCTGGGATGGCAGGAATGACGTATGAGGAGAGATTGGGTCGATTAGGCTTATATTCACTCGAGTTTAGAAGAATGAGAGGGGATCTCATTGAAACTTATAAAATTCTAACAGGACTGGACAGACTAGATGCAGGAAGGATGTTCCCGATGGTTGGGGAGTCCAGAACCAGGGGTCACAGTCTAAAGATAAGGGGTAAGCCATTTAGGACAGAGATGAGGAGGAATTTCTTCACCCAGAGAGTGGTGAACCTGTGGAATTCTCTACCACAGAAGGCCGTTGAGGCCAATTCATTAAATATATTCAAGAAGGAGTTAGATATATTTCTTAAGGCTAAAGGGATCAAGGGGTATGGGGAGAAAGCAGGTACCGGGTACTGAATTTGGATGATCAGCCATGATCTTATTAAATGGCAGAGCGGGCTCGAGGGGACGAATGGCCTACTCCTGCTCCTATCTTCTATGTTTCTATGAAATACTCCAGTAGGTCAGGCCACATCTGTGGAGAGAGAAGCAGAGTTAATTTTTCAGGTCGATGACCCTTCGTCAGAACTGGAAAAATCTGGAGATGGATCATATTTTTAAGCGAGTGCAGGGGCAGGGAAAGGGGGGAGGGGAGGAAAGAACAAAAGGGAAGGTCAGTGATAGGCTGGAAGGCAGGAGAGATTAAGAGACAAAAGGGATGATGGTGCGAGGCAAAAGGAGATGGTAATGGGACAAGTTAAGAATCAAAAGATGGCTCTAGATGAAGTGTAAATTGCAATGGCAGAATGAAAGACAGCTGCCATGTGAGAGAGTAAAAAAATGGAAAAAAAAGAAGAAAGATAGGGGCAGAGGTTATAGTCTGAAATTGTTGAACTTGATGTTTAGTCCAGAAGGCTGTAAAGTGCCTTATTGAAAGATGAGGTGCTGTTCCTCGAGCTTATGTTGAGCTTCAGTGGAACAGTGTAAGAGGCCGAGGACAGAGAGGTCAGAGTGGGAGTGGGGCGGAGAATTAAAGTGACAGGCGACCGGAAGCTCGGGGTCCCCCTTACGGACTGAACGGAGGTGTTCCGCAAAGCGGTCACCCATCTGCGTTTGGTTTCCCCAATGTAGAGGAGACCACATCGTGAGCAGCGAATACAGTATACTAAATTGCAAGAAGTACAAGTAAATCGCTGTTTCACCTGGAAGGAGTGTTTGGGGCCCTGGACAGCTTGCATTCATATAGCACCTTTAATGTAGTAAAACGTCTCAAGGCGCTTCACAGGAGTATTATCAAATAACATTTGACACCAAACCACAGAAGGAAATATTAGGGCAGATGACCAAAAACTCCATCAAAGAGATAGGTTTTAAGGAGCGTCTTAAAGGAGGAGATGGAGGTAGAGAGGTGGAGAGGTTTAGGGAGGGAATTCCAGAGCTTAGGGCCTTGGCAGCTGAAGACACAGCTGCCAATGGTGGTGCGATAGAAAGCGGTCAGAATCGTGAAGAGGCCAGAATTAGAGGAGCACAGAGATCTCAGAGGGTTGTACGGCTGGAGGAGGTTACAGAGATAGGGAGGGGAACCAGACAAAACTCGATCAAAAAATCTACCCTGGTCAGCGGACTTGCTGAAACTCTCTTCCAAGGGATTCGCCAGTGTGCGGGAGGGAAATAGTTAAACCTACAGGACTCCCAGAAGAAGCTGGTTAGAGTGCAAAACCAAGCAAAGGAACCACTCAATGGGCCCACTGATTACTCATCAATCAGTGCTTGTTGTCTTGTTTTTCTTAACAATGTTTTGAGAAACACGGTTATGCTACTGGACGAGTAATCCAGAGGCCTCGGCTAATAATCAAGAGAACGCGAGTTCAAATCTCCACCAGTGCAGTTTGAGAATTTGAATTTGGTTTTAAAAAATTTTGAAAATAAAAAGGTGGTATCATGAAGCTGTCGGCTTGTCGTAAAAAACCCAACTGGTTCACTAATGTCCTTTAAGGAAGGAACCCTGCCGTCCTTTCCCGGTCTGGGCCTATATGTGACTCCAGACCCACACCAACGTGGTTGACTCTTAATTGCCCTCCGAACTCGTACTGATCAGTAACGTGTCATTCTGGAATGGTACACTAGGTGGTGCTGTATGTATATAAGAGTGGGCTACTCATGATGCACTAGGCTACCCACAAGGCAGCAGTCAAGATGGAGGCCTCTACAGATACTGTACCTAGTCCACATGTGCTCAATAAAGTGTCTACCAAAAGCTAGCTGTTCTTAATAAAAACGACTAGTTATTAATGAAAATAACATGGTACCAGGATTGGTAAGGTCTGCTGAATATTGTGCAACGCGACATGGAGAATTTGAAGCCACCAGAGCGTTTGAAACTCACAGGAAATGTCGACTACAATTGGCAGACTTTTAAACAACAATTCGAACTCTGCATTGCTGCCATCGGGTACGGTACGAAGCCAGACGCAAGGAAAATAGCGTTGCTGCGCACGGTTGCAGGCCCACAGGCGATAGAGGTATTTAATACATTTGTATTTAATTCAGAGGAGAAGAGAGAAAAATTAGACGATGTGCTAAAGAAGTTTGATACACATTGTTCTCCCAAAAAGAATGACACCTATGAGAGGTACATTTTCTGTTCTCGGACACAGCAGCAAAATGAGGCTTTTGATAGCTTTTTGACTGATCTGAAACTGAAAGCACAGACATATAATTTCTCTGAGCTGAAATCATCCATGATTCGTGACCAGATTGTGTTTGGTATTCATGATAAAAAGGTCAGGGTACGTCTGTTGAGAGAAACCGAACTAACATTGGAAAATGCTGTGAAAATATGCCAAGCCAGCGAGCTAGCTCAAAAGCAAGCGAAGACTTTCAGTGAAATCCATAATGATGCGATTGTAGTAAGTGCTGCTGTCGGTGCTGTGTCCTACAAGGGGAAGAAACGTGGGCAGAACAGAAATGAAAAGCAATCGGAGGATGAAATTTTTAATTGTAAACACTGTGGTTACAAACACCAGTTAAAACAATGCTTTTCAAAAGTAAAAACTAAGAAACAGCAACGAGTTAATGTAATTGAGGACACTGATTTAAATGAGACATGTTTTGTAGGAATGGTGTCATGTGACAATATCAAAAAGGATACAGAAAATGTGCAGCCCTCAGGAATTAACAATGCTGAACATAAAGTTAATGCAGTAAAAGAGGACAAATGGATGATCCCACTGCAGGTAAATGGAGCATTAGTTACATTGATACTGATTTTGTTTAACCTCAAAGAAAGGGGGATGTAATGATCAGTAACCTGTCATTCTGGAGTGGTACACTAGGTGGTGCTGTATGTATATAAGAGTGGGCTACCCACGATGCACTAGGCTACCCACAAGGCAGCAGTCAAGATGGAGGCCTCTACAGATCCTGTACCTAGTCCACATGTGCTCAATAAAGTGTCTAGCAAAAGCTAGCTGTTCTTAATAAAAATGACTAGTTATTAATGAACATAACAGAACTGTCCCAGCGAGTCACTCAGCGGCTCAAGAAGAAGGCTCACCACCCTCTCATTAGGGTGACTAGGAATGGACAATAATTGCCGGGTTTGCCAGTGACCCCCATGTCCCGAGAATTTATTTTTAAATTACTGGCAGAGACTGGTGTCGCTGGATAACGATGATTAGCTTAAATCAGAGAAGAGTTGGTTTAAAAAAAAAGATTGCGTTAAAGTTACTGTTATAAATCTCATCATCATGAAGAAACAACTCATGAAATAACACTGGACGGCCAGCGAGTGGTGCCGTCCAAGGAGCATAAATACTTGGGCGTGAGCCCAGCTTGCCCAGGGACATTTTGTAAGACAGGAACTAGTGAAGTACAACTAGACCTCCATGTTCTGAAACAAGTTGATTAAAGCCTTGCTTTATACTCAAACGAAGTGCGTACAGTAGTGAGTTTTATTACGTCAGTTACTTTAAAGACAGTGGCTGCCTGCAACTGCTGGGAGCGCGTACTGAAGGATTTGGGGCTTTTGATACTTGTTTTAAAAAAGACTAAAATTAAAGAGAATGGGCCGGATTTCCCGACCCCCCCATGGGTGCGTACGAGGTGTGTACGCGGCCGTAAGGGGGCCGAGTAAGTGCCGGTTTCAGGTGTGCGAAGCGCATGCGCTGAAAGCCCAGCACTTGCGATCTGTGAAGAATGCTCTTGGCAGGTCGCGCATGCCTGCCCGGGAGAAGGGCCTCTGCTGGGGGAGAGTTCCGCTTTTTGCACAACTTCCGCCCGCTGAAAGGCTGTGGAATTCTTACGCCTGGCTAAGGCCGGCTTTTACCAGCTTAAAAGTGTTGAAAAATAGACAAATTTGATCGTTAATTTATTAATTAGAAATACTCTTACTTTTAGCCCTGTATAAACATTTAACCATCTTTTCAAAAAATTAAATTATTGTTTAAAATATTTAATTAAGTAGCATTTTAATTAATTTTAAATATGCAATTTAAAAATGTTTTATTTAATGTTTTAGTGGCCCATTCGGGTCGGAGGCTTCCCGCGGGTGCAAGCCCCCGACCTGCACTTACTTAGCGCGCCGGCCGTTGAGCTCTGGGCCCGCGTGGGATTCCGATCCTGGGCCTCCTCCAGCTGCCGGCGTGCAGTGCTTGCGTATCCCAGGGGCGCAGTTAGTTCGAAGCATCCCCTGGGATCACGTGGGCCATGGGGAGCCAATCGTAGCAGGGAATGCTTCATTCATAAATTTGACAGGAAGATCTGTCGAATCTATGAATAGAGATCGGCCCCAAAACCTAACTAAAACTTCAAATAAATTTTTTATAAAATCACATTTTAAAAATAACTATAAATTACATAAAATAACTATTTTAAACAATAATTTAAATTTTTGAAAAAATTAATTACAGTTTTTAGCGGGGCTAAAAATAAACTTACCTTTCTTTAAATATTTAAAAATAATAAACCTGTGTAAAAAATGTTTTAATTTTACTTAATTCACCACTTACCTTGTTAAAAGCAGGCCTTGCGCCTGCTTTATAAACGCGCAGCTGCTGGAGACTTACCCGCCCGGAGAAACCTGTAATAAAAACGGAAGTTCCAGGCATACGCGCTGCCTCTCCGGCGCACGCGTTTGACCTCTGAACCACCTTCCTTCAAGGGAACGGAAGTTCCGGTTTCCAGCGCATGCGCAGTGAATGCACGAAACCGACACTTTCGTTGGGCCTATGGGTGAGTACACTGCACGTACTCACCTGTGGAGACCCGAATTTCTGGCCCACAGTGTGTTTTTAAATGTGATCCCCATTCATACATTTGACAGTTCTGTGCGTACGGACCTGTCAAAAGTGTGAAGGGTGATTCCCTTCTTTCATTGGTTCGCCTGGCCCACATGATCCCAGGGACGCTTGCGAACCGTATTCGCCCCTGGGATACCTGGGCCTCTGCCCGCGCGGACCCGGAGAGGCCCAGGATCGCAAGCCTCGAGATCTACGGAGCCAGCAGGTAAGTTCGTAGATTTTTTTTTTTGACCGGAGGCATCCGCCCGCAGGAAGCCTTCGATCGGACATTCAGGGCCAATATTCAGGACAAAAACAGGCCTTTTGGTCCAAACAGTCCATGCCAGTGTTTATGCTCCACTCAAGCCTCCTCCCACCCTTTCCCAACACTATCAGCCTAACCCTCTATTCCCTTCTCCCTCATATGTTTATCTAGCTTCCCCTTAAATGCATCTCTGCTATTCGCCTCAACCACTCCCTGTGGTAGCGAGTTCCAACAATGGACTTGAAAGGAAACCCTTGGCAAAGAACACAGCTGTCATCGTGAATTAAATGCAGAGAGAGAGAGAGAAACGTATGTGTTAGCAATGAACAAATGGAGTCTTTGTAAGATTATATCTGATGTAACAGATAACATGAGACAAGGCGGACATGTTTGCAGAGACAAGGGAGCAAGACCTGCAAACTGATAAGAGATTTGTTGATGTTTGATAATTAAACGGCAGATTTTGGAATGGAAATCCTGTAAAAATCCTCATCCTACAAGGGTTTGTAGGAGAACCGCGGAAAACATCAGAACAAGACGTCAACAACAACAGCTTGCCTTTATATAGCTCCTTTTACAGCAAAATGTCCCAAAACGCTTCACAGAAGTAGAATAAAAACCCTCGGCTTTCTCCCCAAGACAAAGAAACTGAATCATTCGTTCTCTTCGGTTGTACTCGCTCGAAAGGAACAAGGTTGTATGAAAAGTGATCTGCCTGCCCCCCAAGATGTCTGCGCTCCTCCAATTCTGTCATCTTGCCCATCCCCGATTTCCATCGCTCCACCATTGGCGGCCGTGCCTTCAGCTGCCTGGGCCCCAAGCTCTGGAATTCCCTCCCTAAACCTCTCCGCCTCTCTCTCTTCCTTTAACACACTCCTTAAAAACGATCTCTTTGACCAAGCTTTTGGTCATCTGCCCTAATATCTCCTTATGTGGCTCGTTGTCAAACTTTGTTTGATAATCGCTCCTGTGAAGCAACTTGGGACGTTCTACTATGTTAAAGGTGCTATATAAATGCAAGTTGTTGTTGTTGTTCATGCAAACTGTCGCATTATATGTCAAATTTAATGCTTTAACGTTTGAAAATAACTACAGTGTCTCGCTTGATTTCTTAGCCTTTTGTGTTCTGAACAAGAGAGAGAAGTAATCTTACAATTTGACCACATGAACCAATACACCTTCAAAGGCAGTTTGAGTCATGGCTCAGTGGGTAGCACCCTCTCGCCTCTGAGACTCGAACAGTTGTGGATTCAAGTCCTATTAGGGACTATAGCACAAAATCCAGGCTACCACTCCGATGTAGTGCTGAGGGAGTGCTGTACTGTCAGAGATGTCGCCTTTCTAGATGAGATGTTAACCCAAGGCCCTGTCTGCTCTCTCAGGTGGGCATAAAAGATCCTATGATGCTATTTCAAAGGAGAATAGGGGAGCTCTCCATGCCAATATTTATTTATCCCTCAACCAACATCACAAATACAGATTATCTAGTCATTATCACATTGCTGTTTGTGGGAGCTTGCTGTGTGCCAATTGGCTGCCACGTTTCCTACATTACAACAGTGACTACACTTCAAAAAATGTACTTCATTGGCTGTAAAGCTATTTGGGACATCGTGAAAGGTGCTACCTAAATGCAAGTTCTTTCTTTAATTATAGCTAATAAATTAATGGGCCAGAAATTTGGGTTGGAGGCTTCCTGTGGGCGCAAGACCCCGACGTGCACTTACCTAGCGCGCCGGCCGTTGAGCTGTGGGCCCGCATGGGATTCCGATCCTGGGCCTCCTCCAGCTGCCGGCGCGCAGTGCTTGCGTATCCCAGGGGCGCAGTTAGTTCGAAGCGTCCCCTGGGATCACGTGGGCCATGGAGAGCCAATGGTAGCAGGGAATCTCTATTCATAGATTTGACAGGAAGACCTGTCAGATCTATGAATAGAGATCGGCCCCAAAACCTAACTAAAACTTCAAATAATTTTTTTTTGAAATCACATTTTTAAAATAACTATAAATTACATAAAATAACTATTTTAAACAATAATTTACATTTTTGAAAACATTAATTACAGTTTTTAACGGAGCTAAAAATAAACTTACCTTTCTTTAAAGTATTTAAAAATAATAAACCTGTGGAAAAAATGTTTTAATTTTACTTAATTCACCATTTACCTTGTTAAAAGCAGGCCTTGTGACTGCTTTTTACAAGCGTAGCTCCTGGAGACTTACCCTCCCGGAGAAACCTGTGAAAAAAACGGAAGCTCCAGGCGCACGCGCTGCCTCTCCGGCGCACGCGTTCGACCTGTGAACCCCTTCCTTCAAGGGAATGGAAGTTCCGGTTTCCCACGCATGCGCAGTGCATGCACGAAACCGGCACTTTCGTTGGGCCCTACACGTGAGTACACAGCGCGTACTCACCCGTGGGGACCCAAATTTCTGGCCCATTAGGAAATATATGAATACATATAAACTTCAGACAAGCAATGAACAACATGATCTTGGAATGGGCTCCTTTTCAGTGGCCAGAGATTTGATGATCTGCCTTTGATGCTAAGGGGAAAAAAATTGGGTGGCACCCGTAGTGGGGCGCTAACGTCACCGGAGTGTTAATTTTAGTGCACCCAAAATGTAAGCGCCCCTCCGCCATGAAATTCAGTAGTAGCGCCCTAAGCAGGAGGTGGGGCACTACTGGAGAGCTACTGGAAAACATTCCACCACCAGCTTGGGGTGCCCCTGCTGAATTTCACAGCATTACGTGCAGCAGCGCCGCGTCATTGCAGGCCACCTCCCCTGATTAAAGGGGAGGGGCCGAGCACTGCACGCACCGGGGCCCTGCTGGACCACCAGGGAGCGGGGTGCCGGGAAAACATTACCCGGCACTCAAGAGGAGTGCCAGGCTGAGCGATCGCGGCCAGCACCCCGGCATACAAAAGTGAAAGGGGGGCAGGTGCTGGCAGTTGGCCAAAAAAAAAATGGCCGCCCGACACCTGCCCTTTAAGTAGCGGCACCGCGGCTGTAAAAACGCCACCCTGACCCTGTTAGGGCTGGTGGCGCAAGGGAAGTCTGCGGCCGGGGCGCGAGCGGGCGCTGCGCCCAGCGATGACGTCACCACCGGTGGCACAGCGGCGCGGGGCGCTACCGGCTACCGCCATCATTAACCTCCCGCTGAATTTCGCGGGAGGTGTTAGCGGCACCGTGCCCAGGCGCTAGGGGATTTGCGCCCCGTTAGCGCCACCCGAGAGGCGCAAACCAACCCAATTTTTCCCCCCTAAGACTTTTATCCAAGTGAGCACTAGTCCTTTATTTATTAAAACAGGCCTACTTTGAAGAATGTATGTCCACTGGGGACAGGCAAGGGCTTACTTGCATAGTAGGAAACTAAATAATAGGCGAAAATAACGCAAGATACGCATCCTTTGCTGAAAATCGTATCCCTGCTGCTAGTTACTAGTTATCCAAAGCAGATCCTCATTAAAAGACTGATTGAACGAGTTGGCTGAATCCTTTTGCCTAAAGGCCAATCGGCCATATCTTAACCTAGTCACTCGTTCCCTCCCTAAACTCCCTCCAAAGATGTACACATGTAACCGAAGGCTTTTGATAGAGAAGGTAGGGAGAAACTGTTTCCATTGGTGGCAGGGTTGGTTGCCAGAGGACACAGATTAAAGATAATTGACAAAACTGCCACAGAGGTCTGTGATGATCTGGAATGCAATGCCTGAAAGGGTGGTGGAAGCAGATTCAAAAGGTAATTGTATAAATACATGAGAAGGAAAAAAATTGCCGGGCTATCGAGAAATGGCAGAGGAGTGGGACTAATCGGAGAGCTCTACCAAAGGGCCAGCACAGGCACGATGGGCCGAATAGCCGAATAGTAAGATGACTTGAGACCTCCATGTATTTATTGTTAAATAAAAGTTAAAGCACACGGGATTGGGGGAAAGGTACTGTCTTGAATAGAGAACTGGTTGGCAGACAGGAAGCAAAGAGTTGGTTTAAACTGGTCTTTTTCCGAGTGGCAGGCAGTGACTAGTGGGATAGGGATTGGTCCTTGGACCCCAGCTATTCGCAATATATATAAATGATCTAGACGAGGGAACTAGATGTAATATCTCCAAGTTTGCAGATGACACAAAGCTGGGTGGGCGTGTGTGCTGTGAGGAGGATGCAGAGAAACTCCAGTATGATTTGGACAGGTTGGGTGATTGGGCAGAAGCATGGCAAATGCAGTATAATGTGGATAAATGCGAGGTTATCCACTTCAGTGGCAAAAACAGGAAGACAGATTATTCACTGAACGGCAATAGATTGGGAAAAGGGGAAGCGCAACGAGACCTGGGTGTCCTTGTGCACCAGTCGCTGAGGGTAAGCATGCAGGTGCAGCAGACGGTTAAGAAGGCAAATGGTATGTTGGCCTTCATAGCGAGAGGATTCGAGTACAGGAGCAAGGATGTCTTGCTGCAGTTGTACAGGGCATTGGTGAGACCACACCTTGAGTATTGTGTGCAGTTTTGGTCGCCTTATCTGAGGAAGGATGTTCTTGCCATGGAGAGAGTGCAGCGAAGATTCACCAGACTGATACCTGGGATGGCAGGAATGATGTATGAGGAGAGATTGGGTCGATTAGGCTTATATTCACTAGAGTTTAGAAGAATGAGTGGGGATCTCATTGAAACTTATAAAATTCTAACAGGACTAGACAGACTAGATGCAGGAAGGATGTTCCCGATGATGGGGGAGTCCAGAACCAGGGGTCACAGTCTAAGGATAAGGGGTAAGCCATTTAGGACAGAGATGAGGAGGAATTTCTTCACCCAGAGAGTGGTGAACCTGCGGAATTCTCTGCCACACAGGGCAGTTGAGGCCAATTCATTAAATATATTCAAGGAGGAGTTAGATCTATTTCTTAAGGCTAAAGGGATCAAGGGATATGGGGAGAAAGCAGGGACAGGGTACTGAATTTGGATGATCAGCCATGATCTCATTAAATGGCGGAGCAGGCTCGAGGGGCCGAATGGCCTACTCCTGCTCCTATCTTCTATGTTTCTACATTTCTATTGGCTACTTATTTTACAGTTAGCATTCACATTTTCGACTTGGCAATATCCATTTAATGGGGCATAGTCTCAGGATAAAGGTTCAGCCATTTAAGACTGAGATGAGGAGCAATTTCTTCACTGAGAGGGTTGTGAATCTTTGGAATTCTCTACCACAGAGGGCTGTGGATGCTGAATCATTGAGTAGATTCAAGGCTGAGGTCGATAGATTTTTGGACTCTCGGGGAATCAAGGGATATGGGGATCGGGCGGGAAAGTGGAGTTGAGGTAGAAGATCAGCCCTGATCTTATTGAATGGCGGAGCAAGCTCGAGGGGCCGTATGGCCGACTCCTGCTCCTATTTCTCATGTTCTTATGTTAATTGTATGCTAATATTACCTTGTGATTTTTATGCTCTGTGCTTGAATAAAATTCCTGAATCCAATAAAACCACAATATACATTCTGTTGGCCTACGTAATTCCAAATTCAAAGCTAAAATGAATGGATTTCTTCCTGAGACATATTTTACCATTCTAAATTATGCAGAAGGTTTTTATTTTGAAGTATTGAAGTTCAAAGAGCTATGCCTGAAATGTACTTCATCACACAAAGCTCAGGAAATATTTAATTCAGCGTTCCACAGTGTGTGTCAGATATTTACTACAACCCACTGCACTCTCCTATTTTTGATGAGAAACATAATTCTGGCATTCATTCCATGGTACTTTTTATTGCAACTACAATGTGAGAACAAAGGTTACATTATTGAGATTGAGTAGATTGGTCCTATATTCTCCGGAGTTTAGAAGAATGAGAGGTGATCTCATTGAAACATATAGGGCCAGAAATTTGCGGCCAAAGGCGTGAGTGCGCTTGGGGTACTCACGCATCTGGCCGTTGGAAATGCCGGCGTTCAGCATGAACAGCGCATGCGGGGAACGCCGGCATTTCCAGACCTCGAGCGCGTGCGACTGCACAGGCAGCGCTTGCGCAGTGAACTTCGTAGATTTCATTCATGTAATCCGTGAGGGCAAGTCCTCAGAACTTACACTTGAAAAAAGCAAGTGTAAAGTGGTTCATTGGCTGCGGAAGAAGAAACATTTTATCGTGGAGCTTCTGAAATGCAATATTTTTGTTTGGGAAAGGGAGGGAAGTTATTTTAAGAAATTTTAAGTAAGTTTTAAAGTTAAAAATTTTTTTTTTTTTAAAGGGTTTTCAGAACGGTAGGTAGAAGGAGCAATTGTGGCTGTGTGAATGGAATGTGAGAATGAGTTATGTATGTATGTCCACATATATTCCTTTACGTATATGTATGTATGTTTTATATTCCTTTACTAATGTGTATGAATGTATGTTTTTAATTATGATTTTCCAATAAGTTACTTTCTCTGAAAGTCATAATTAAATAATACATTCATACACATAAGTAAAGGAATATATACATAACATGCAAAGGAATATATACAGACATACATACTTTCAGAAGCTCCACGATAATAAATATCTTCCTCCGCAGCCTCTGGAGCAACTGTACCCATGCTTTTTTCATGTGTAAGTTGTAATGACTTGACCTCACTGAAAGCATTAATGAAAGCGGCGAATTATACTGTGCACGCACTGCCTCTGAACCCCTTCGTTCAGAGGACAGGAAATGCCGGTTTTCCCCACATGCACTGTGCATGCTGAAAACCGGCATTTCATCCGGCCAGATGCGTAAGTACCCCGACCGTACTCGTGCATTTGGAAGGGAATTACTGGGCCAACATTTTACATGTCAATAAAATGAAAAATTTAACAATTGCACGACTTGCCCCCTTGCATCTACGACTGAGGGTCCAAGGAGGTGCATTGCGCAAGAGGTCATCGTCGTACGTATCCTCACACTGTTCCCTTTGGGGAACTGTATGAAGTGGTGGAAGGATTTATGGCCGTGATTAACGCTCATTCCGTGACCGTAACCATCTTTGAACCAGCCATTAGGGTGGTTAGTCCTATGGCGGGAGGGTTTTATGGGCTCCCATAACCCATCTGAGGGGGGGGGGCCACCAACACCCACGGACGCAAGTATCCCGCTGGATGTCCACCCAGAATTTAAAGTTGGAGCTCCGACTCCACTTGCCGGGACTGTCTGGAGTGGGGTTCAAAACCCTACTCCTTCTGGCCCAGCGGCGGGGATGCTTACTGCTACGCAAAAGGCCCACTCCGCACAAAAGGTGACACCCATACGTTTCCTGCGCCTTTTCCCTCCCCGTGACTGGAGCCCTATGCTGCCATTTCACGTTGCTAATCGGATTGGGCCTTTGTCATAGCGGTAGGATCCCCGCCGCTGGGCCAGATCAGGGTAGGGTTTCGAACCCCGCTCCAGACAGTCCCGGCAAGTGGAGTCGGAGCTCCGGCTCTAAATTCTGGGTTGACATCCAGTGGGATATTTGCGTCCGTGGGTGTGGGTGGGCCCCCTCCTTGTATAGCTTGTGGGAGCCCGTAAAACCCTTCCGCCATAGGACTAACCGCCCTAATGCCTGGTTCAAAGATGGTCACGGTCACGGAATGAGCGTTAATCATGGCCATAAATCCTTCCACCACTTCATACAGTTCCCCAAAGGGAACAGTGTGAAGACACGTATGACGACGACATTGCTAAATAAATAAATGGAATTAAAAAAATTCTTTTAGGGCTTTTAAGTCTTTAAATTGCTTTAATTCTGTTTAAAACTTCTTCAGATTACTCAAACTAATGTAAACATTTTAAAAAGTTTATAAAAGTTACCAAAATCTCCAAAAAAATTCCAAAAACCTATTTAAACTGCTGCTTTGCATGTAAAAATGGTTAGCAGCTTGACAGAAACATTGGGGGCGTGTCCAGTGAAACTGAGACCTCAAGGGGCGTGTCTCACTTACACTGCACGCTCCTGGCTTCGCGCTGGCTGCACTCCTGGACGGCGTGACGTCATACGCTGCCCGGGATTCTTCTTCTGGAAACACCAATTCCAGGCGTCCCTGGAGCTGATCGGCAGTAGCGCGGGGTAAGTGTAAATACGGGGCTTGCACGCGCTGCAAGCCCCGTTCTGGAATTTCTGGCCCAATAAATTCTAAGAAGTTTTGACAGGGTAGATGCTGAGAGGTTGTTTCCCCCTGGCTGGAGAGTCTAGAACGAGGGGGCACAGTCTCAGGATAAGGGGTCGGCCATTTAAGACTGAGATGAGGAGAAATTTCTTCATTCAGAGGGTGGTGAATATTTGGAGTTCTCTGCCCCAGAGGGCTGTGGAGGCTCAATTGTTGAGTATATTCAAGACAGAGATCGATAGATTTCTGGGCACTAGGGAAAATCAGGGGATATGGGGATCTGGCGGGAAAGTGGAAAGGAGGTAGAAGATCAGCCACGATGCTATTGAATGGCGGAGCAGGCGCAAGGGGCCGTATGGCCGACTCCCGCTCCTATTTATTATGGTTTTACATCAAGTTACATCGAGTCTACAGCACAGAAACAGGCCATTCGGCTCAACTGGTCTCTGCCGAAATTTATGCTGCACACCAGCCTCCTGTCACCCCTCTTCATCTACACCTATCAGCATACCCTTCTATCTAGGTTCAATTAGGAAATGCAGGATGCAACCCCAGTCAAGACCATGACTTATATTCAGACGGCGGATGCTGGATATCTGAAATTAAAACAGAAAATGCAGGAAATACTCAGCAGGTCAGGCAGCATCTCTGGAGAGAGAAACAGAGTTAACGGGCAAGATTTTCACTGGGCCGTGGAGTCGGGATTGGAGACGTGCGGGGGGTTAAAATCCCGAAATCAGGGGTCGCGACCCCTTCCCGCACCCAAACCCACCTCCATGCCAGTTTCAAAGGAGGCGGGTACCCGCCCCGCACTGGGACCCGCCTACCCGAGGCGGGAAGGGATTAGTGCCAATTAACTGCCTGTTAACAGGTAGTTAACAGGGAGTTTTTAGCCTAATCCCTATTTTTAAGGTTGAAGTGTGGGATTCCCGATGGCTCCAAACCACACCAAGTTAGAGGAGGCGGGCCGTCGAGTTGAAGGGCTTGGAGGAATCGAGATGTTGGTGTTCAGGTGAGTGATGTGTGCATGAGTGCAAAGATAAGTGTGTTTGGTGTGTCTAAAGTGATTAAAGAAGTTTTACATACCTTTTCTTACCTTTTCAGCCTTCCTTCCTTTAGGTCTCGGGTGTCCCTCATCTCATCGGCACAGAAAGCAGAATGGCTGCGAACTGTCAAAAGTGACAGCCTTCAGCTTTCTGTGCAGGAGAGATTTCTAACTGAGTCTGTGGAGAAGGACTCAGGTTAGAAGTAAGACTGTCAGTGTTTGACAGCTTCAAACAGCTTTCAAACACTGATATTTCATCTGTCTAAAGCTCTTGACAGATGAAATGTCAATCTGTGACGTCACCTGTTGCCAGGTGGCCCTTAGTTGGCCTGCTGAGCCTGCTGGGCGGGCTCAACAAGGTCAATCAAGTGAAAATCGTGTGGATTGGCCGCATCTCGATGGAGGCGGGACGACAACCCCGAAAGTTGTAGTCCCGCCTCCAACCCGACTCCTGAATGAAAATCCTGCCCAACGTTTCAGTTCTGTGAGCACCGACCTGAAATGTTAACCCTTGTTTCTCCCTCCACAGATGCGGCCTGACCTGCTGAGTGTTCTCCAGCCTTTTCTGTTTTTGTTACTTATATTCAGACTCCCATTTCATAGCTTTACTAAAATGTCACATTAATTGGGAGCATAAATTGGACCTGCATTCCGCACTAAAGGAAATGAATGGGATGAGCGGAGTCAACTTAAAATAAAAGGAAAGACCCCACAATTCTTTGTAACCATACTGGCTGTTATGTTCATTAATAAATAGACATTCTTATTATGAACACAGCTAGCTTCTAGCTAGTCATTTATTCAGTACACGTTCTCTAGGTACAGTATCTGTAGAGATGCAGCATGTGTGCTCCTGTGTGCAGGCTGCCATCTTGACTGTTGCCTTGTGGGTAGCCTAGTGCCTCATGGGTAATGTAGTCTTAATATATATACAGCTGGGTAGTGTAGTCTTATACATACAGCTATATACAGCTCTACGGCTCCACCTAGTGTCCACTATAGAATGACATGTTATTGATCACTACACTGGCCTAATTAATTACTGGCTGGCCAGTACAGTGGCTCTGTGGTGTCATCAATCAATGGAGCTACGAGCAAAGTGCTACCTCATTATATTCTACTTTTGCTACAGTCGCAATAACACCAGTAAATTAAGCTGTCTAATCAGACTGAAGTTGACGTGGGAGAAAAAAACAGCACTTTTTAAAAATATTTACTGAGGAACCTCGGTGAAGTTCCAAGTAGGGTCGCCAACAATCTGGGATTGACCTGGAGTCTCTGGGAATTAAGGACTAACCTCTGGGACACTGCTTCCAGCAACTAGGGTTGCATTCCCTGGAATTTAGAAGATTAAAGGGTGATGTGAGTGACGTTTTCAAGATATTAAGGGGAACTGATCGAGAGAAATGTTTGCCACTGGTTGGGGAGTCTTGGACTAGGGGGCAGAGTCTTAAAGTTAGAGCTGGATCTTTCAGCAGTGAAGTTAGGAAACACTTCTACACACAAAGGGTGGTAGAAGTTTGAAACTCTCTTCCGCAAACGGCAATTGAAGCTGGGTCAATTGTTAATTCTAAATCTGAGATTGGTAGATTTTTGTTAACCAAAGGTCTTAAGGGATATGGGCCAAAGGTGGGTGTATGGAGTTAGGTCGCAGATCAGCCATGATCTCATTGAATGGCGGAACAGGCTCGAGGGGCTGAATGGCCTCCTCCGATGTTCCAATAACCCTGGAGAAAAATTATTGGGGCACTATTTTTCTTTCATTTTCTGGGAACATTTTCGTTTATTGGTTATAAAAATATTAGAGATGGAGGGAAAAAACAGGCCGTCTGAATCAAGAATCATCCAACTGGGTATTGAAGAGTCTATTTGCTTTCTGATTGGCACGGGTAGGCGGGGCATTGCGAAGATGGGCATGTCGGGCAGCCAATGGTGGGAGCGAGGACGTGGGGTGGTTGTAGACGGGAGGGTCACATGACGATACCTCCAGGAATGCATCCAACCAGTGTTGGCAACCCTAGTTCCAAGGCGTGTAAAGTGCAGGCGTCACAAAGAGTCAAATGAACTGGAGATAAAATGAGGTCAACCAAGAGTTGTTGGTGAAGTGGAACTCTGCCCAAAGACTGTGGGAGGGAGAGATGATTGAAGGGGGTCAAGGAGCTGCACAGTTTTCACGGTCTTGGATAAGAGTGAGCTAGAGATGCTGCAATGAGTCTTAATTTCAACACAAGGAGGATGCAGGGAGGGAGGGAAGAGCATATTTGGAGTTTGGAAGGAAAAAGGGAGGAAAGCTGAGAGGTGCACTGACTGTAGTCAAATCAAAAAAATGGCAAGAGACAAAGAAGGATATGATGGGGAGAGAGATGTTGGAGGAGATGTTTCCACTTGTGGGGGACTCCAAAACTAGGGGCCATAAATGTAAGATAGTTACTAATAAATCCAATAGGGAATTCAGGAGAAACTTCTTTACCCAGAGAGTGGTGAGAATGTGGAACTCGCTACCACAGGGAGTGGTTGAGGCGAATAGTATAGATGTATTTAAGGGGAAGCTGGCTAGAAAACATGAGGGAGAAAGGAATAGAAGGATATGCTGATGGGGTGAGATGAAGAGGGGTGGGAGGAGGCTCGTGTGGAGCATAAACACCGGCACGGACCAGTTGGGCCGAATGGCCTGTTTCTGTGCTGTAAATGCTCTGTAATTCTGCGTAACAGTTAGGGGAGAAGGATTGGCAATTAGATGATTTGTTTTATCATATATAAATGTAAGTCTTTTTTTTTTGTTTCTTTAATGGTCCCGCAGATCTAATAATACAGGCAACTCCTTCTTTTTCACATGACACACAGCAGTGCAAAGCGTAGACACACAATGTACCATCTGATGATACAGCAAGCTGCCTGTCAATGCTTTTACATCGGGCTGTTTAGCTGATATGCGGGTTCCTGTTTGCTAATGTCTGAGCCGTTCTTTAGTTGAATCTAAAAGCTCCTGCTACCCAACACTGCTGGCTTTAAAAAATGAACTCCTGCATTTTTAGCAGTTGACAGATCGAATTTAACATTATTTTGTAATTACATGGAATTTACAGCATAGAAACAGGTCACTCGGTCCAAGAGAGCCATGCTGGTGTTCATGCCCCACACGAGCCTCCTCCCACCCTACTTTATCTCACCCCATCAGCCTATCCTTCTATTCCTTTCTCCCTCATGTACTTAACAAGCTTCCCCTTAAATGCAGCCATGCTATTTGCACAGAGCTCCCATGGCACCTGGGAGCAGGAGGGGACCGGGCCATGGCAAAAAATACAATTGGGCGTAGAGTGCATTAGCGCCACCTATGTTTAATACACTTACTCAACTTTCCCGCAAGTCGGGAGCTGGGAGGACTGATAGTTAAGTTTATAGGAAATTTCCACCCGACACGCAGGTGTGGCAGCTAGGCAGAACAGAAATAGTATGAAGTGACAGTTGCTGTAAGCATAAGAAATCTGTGAATTTACAAGAATTTCAAAATATTATACGCATATACTTAACATGTTCAAAAATGGGTGTAAAAATAAAACCCAGCAACTACAGGCCAGTCAGTTTAACCTCGGTAGCGGGGAAGCTTTTAGCAACAATAATCAGGGGCAAAATTAACAGTCACTTTGACGAGTGTGGATTAATTAAGGAAAACCAGCATGGATTTGTTAAAGGCGAATCATGTTTAACCAACTTGATCGAGTTTTTTGATGAGGTAACAGAGAGGGTTGATGAGGGCAGTGCGGTTGACGTGGTGTACATGGATTTTCAAAAGGCGCTCGACAAAGTGCCACATAATAGGCTTGCCAGCAAAGTTGAAGCCATGGAATAAATGGGACAGTGGCAGCATGGATATGAAATTGGCTAAGTGACAGGAAACAGAGAGTAGTGGTGAACGGTTGTTTTTCGGACTGGAGGAAGGTATACAGTGGTGTTTCCCAGGGGTCGGTTCTAGGACCACTGCTTTTCTTGATATATATTAATGATTTGGACTTGGGTGTACAGGGCACAATTTCAAAATTTGCAGATGACACAAAACTTGAAAACAGTGAGGAGGAGAGTGATAGGCTGCAAGAGGACATAGACAGACTGGTGGAATGGGCGGACACGTGGCAGATGAAATTTAACGCAGAAAAGTGCGAAGTGAAACATTTTGGTAGAAAGATTGAAGGGAGGAAATATAAACTAAAGGGTACAATTCTAAAGGGGGTGCATGAACAGAGAGACCTGGGGTTATATGTGCACAAATCATTGAAGGTAGCAGGGCAGGTTGAGAAAGCAGTTAAGAAAGCATACGGGATCCTGGGCTTCACAAATAGAGGCACAGAGTACAAAAGTGTGGAAATTATGATGAACCTTTATAAAACACTGGCTGGCCTCAACTGGAGTATTGTGTCCAATTCTGGGCACCACACTTTAGGAAGGATGCGAAGGCCTTAGAGAGGGTGCAGAAAAGATTTATGAGAATGATTCAGGGCCTATTTCCACCTGCGTAACATCGCCCATCTCCACCCCTGCTTCAGCTCATCCGCTGCTGAAACCCTCATCCATGCCTTTGTTACCTCTAGACTTGACTATTCCAGCGCACTCCTGGCTGGCCTCCCACATTCCACCCTACGTAAACTTCAGGTCATCCAAAACTCGGCTGCCCGTGTCCTAACTCGCACCAAGTCCTGTTCGCCCATCTCCCCTGTGCTCGCTGACCTACATTGGCTCCCGGTTAAACAACGCCTCAATTTCAAAATTCTCATCCTTGTTTTCAAATCCCTCCATGGCCTCACCCCTCCCTATCTCTGTAACCTCCTCCAGCCCCACAACCACCCCGAGATATCTGCGCTCCTCTAATTCTACCCTCTTAAGCATCCCTGATTATTATTGCTCAACCATTGGTGGCTGTGCCTTCTGTTGACTCAGTGTCAAATGTTTTGTCTAATAATACTCCTGTGAAGCACCTTGGGATGTTTTACCACGATAAAAACACTATGGGCCAGAAATTGGTGAACGGAGCTTGCAGCCCCGTTTCTGCACTTACCCCGCGCTATTTATTTAATTATTTAATTATGACTTTCAGAGAAAGTAACTTATTGGAAAATCATAATTAAAAACATACATTCATACACATTAGTAAAGGAATATAAAACATACATACATATACGTAAAGGAATATATGTGGACATACATACATAACTCATTCTCACATTCCATTCACACAGCCACAATTGCTCCTTCTACCTACCGTTCTGAAAACCCTTTTAAAAAAAAAAAAATTTTAACTTTAAAACTTACTTAAAATTTCTTAAAATAACTTCCCTCCCTTTCCCAAACAAAAATATTGCATTTCAGAAGCTCCACGATAAAATGTTTCTTCCTCCGCAGCCAATGAACCACTTTACACTTGCTTTTTTCAAGTGTAAATTCTGAGGACTTACCCTCACGGATTTCATGAATGAAATCTACAAAGTTCACTGCGCAAGCGCTGCCTGTGCAGTCGCACGCGCTCGAGGTCTGGAAATGCCGGCGTTCCCCGCATGCGCTGTTCATGCTGAACGCCGGCATTTCCAACGGCCAGATGCGTGAGTACCCCGAGCGCACTCACGCCTTTGGCCGCGAATTTCTGGCCCATTATAAATCCAAGTTGTTGTTGTTATTTGACACATATTAGCTCAAAATGATTTCAAAATTCCCTTGCCTTGTATTGCTTTATAGGCATAGCTGTATTAATTAGGATAGTCTGAGTCTGAAAATAGAAAGAAATCGCAGCTGTCCATAATTCATCTTTGTCCTCATGAAACTTTCACTTAAAAAGCGTTCAAAATTTGATTCCAGTTTGTTTGGTTTCATTTTTTGTTTGAAATAAAATTTCAGGAATTGTTTTACAGGATGAGAAAAATAAGCTGAGAAAATATAAGTCAAATATTCTGTTAACTAAGGTACTTCAAGTGTCAGCCGTGGCTCAGTGGGCTGCACTCTCTCGCCTCTGAGTCAGAAGGTTGTGAGGTTCAAGTTCCACTCCATGGGACTTGAGCCCATAAAGCTAGGCTGGCACTCCCAGTGCAGTGCTGAGGGAGTGTCGCACTGTCGGAGGTGCCGTCTTTCGGATGAGACAATAAACCGAGGCCCTGTCTGCTCTCTCAGGTGGACATATAAGATCCCATGGCAGTTAAGAGGATTATCCCCATTTTTCCACCAGAGGCGTGGGCTTCCTGACATTGGGAAACCCCGCCAGGGTCATCGAGGCGAGCAGTGGGTCTGCGGGGGTCGGAGGGGTGCAAAAGTGCGCTGTGAAGGTAAGTGATGGGTGCAAGTGTGGAGAGGTGAGTATGTGAGGGGAGTGGAAAGTGATAGAAAATGTTTACTTACCTTTGTTTCTTCCTGCAGGCTTCAGCAGTTGGGGATGCGGAGAGTCTCGCATCTCACCGGCAGAGATGACAGCTGCCGCATTCTCCGATACAATAACCATCTAATTTCTTTGAAAGAAAGAGGTTTGATGGGTCTTGAATACAAGAACTCATCAAACAACAGAGAATGTCAGTGTTGGACAGCTTCACAGAGCTGTCAAACGATGACAATTCATCTGTCAAAAATTTTTGACAGGTGAAACGTCATACACTGACGTTCTCTGTAACCGGCTTCCCCTTAATGGGCCTGCTAAACCCGCTTAACAAGGTCAATCAAGGGGAAATTGCCACAAGTCGATGGAGGTGGGACAACGACCCGACAAGCAGCAGTCCCGCCTCCAACACGCCCCCTTTGGCAAAATCGCCCCCCATCATTTTACAGTACAAGTAGATACCCACTTGCACTGGTAAGCCTGCTGACAAATGTTGGGAAACTGTGCACTCCCAACTCTGCGGCAACTTCCTTCAGTTGCCCAAGGCCCCGTGGCGGTTACTCAAAGACACGAACGATAATTATACAGTTAAGTTTAATCCTATTGTGAAATGTTTAAATTGCATTCCAACCCTTATTTTGACCTTCAGTTGGCAAGCCGAGGAGAAAAATGGCCAATTTGTTTCTTTCCCCGAGAAGTGTTTGGAACGATTTAATTGCTTTGCTGTCTCTTGGCTCGGAAATTTGAATATGCATAAATTACTATCAATAAATCTGAATCGCGATGAATAAATTTGCGTGCCAGCCAATCAGGCGGAAGAAGTTTGAGCTGAAATTTGCATTAGGCTCTGTGTGACGGGCAACTCAAGTGTGATGAGAAGAATTGCATGTGAGGCGTACTGTTGATGATGTGGATATTTCTATGCAATAGTTCATTCTGGAAGATTCAACGCTGGTATTTTTGTGTGCATACGATCAACCGCCACTTTGCAAACGCTTCAAGTTTGGACGCTGACCATATCACCAGTTGTCGCCATAACGTGAGCATCCAATCTTCGGATAGGAGGGGAAATTGTTTTGGGTTTTTTTCCGTAAAAACAAAAAAAAATGGGAAAATTGCAAATTTTTCTTCCTGATAATGAGGCGCTAAAGAGCTCGCAATCTCGAGAACTGCACGTGGCAAAGCAGCCCTCGGATTTTGTGTGCGGGCCATTAATTCTGCAGAAAACAGCAGGAGCTTTTTTCATGAAAAGGGGGATTTCGGGCCCTTTACTTGGAGATTCATGGAGGTATATCTTGCCTGCCTGACTTTCTTTCGGTGTTCCTAACCATCAGTCCACGTACTGAGATTAAATAAAGAACAGAAAAGTATTTGTATAACTGAAACAAAAACAAAGGCATCTGGAAATTTAACCTGGGCAGTTGCACAGTACGCAGTAAGTACGCGCGGTATTAGAAAGATTTATTGCGTGTATATATTTTTAGAGCAATAATAATTCTTGTAATTATACAAGGGTTTACTCAACAATCAGTAATCATAGAAGTTTACGGCACAGAAAGAGGCCATTCAGCCCATCGTGTCCGTGCTGACCGAGAAAGAGCTGTCCAGCCTAATCCCACTTTCCAGCTCTTTCATTGCATATCCAAGTACTTGTTAAATGTGATGAGAGTTTCCGCCTCTACCACCCTTTCAGGCAATATTTTATCCCTCAATCAACATAACAAAAAAAACCAGATGATCTGGTCATTATCACATTGCTGTTTGTGGGAGCTTGCTGTGCACAAATTGGCTGCCGCTTTCCCCACATTACAACAGCGACTACACTCCAAAAGTACTTCATTGGCTGTAAAGCGCTTTGAGACGTCCGGTGGTCGTGAAAGGCGCTATATAACTGTAATCATAGAATCATAGAAATTTACAGCACAGAAGGAGGCCATTCGGCCCATCGTCTCCGTGCCGGCCGACAAAGAGCTCTCCAGCCTAATCCTTGTAGGTTACGGTACTTCAAGTGCACATCCAAGTACTTTTTAAGTCTTTCTTTCTTTTTTTTTTAAGTGAGTTCCAGACCCCCACCACCCTCCGGGTGAAAAAAATTCTCCTCATCTCCCCTCTAATCCTTCCAATTTTATAAGTGATGATGCTCATAGTATATCTCTCTCTATGTCTCTTAACTACTAGTCCGCTCTCTAGAGCAATAACTATTATTAGTGTTACCATATGAATGTTGAACAAACTTGTTTCAAACTACTGTACTATTTTAACCTGCCTCTGTACTTGCTTAAATCCTGTTACATCTCTAACTTTTTCGAATTCTGAGAAAAGGTCATCAACCTGAGATGGTAACTCTGTTTCTCTCTCTACAGATGCTGCCCGACTTGCTGCGTATTTCCAGCATTTTCTGTTTGTATTTACTATTTCAGCATTAACCCTATTATGTCTCAGTTGAGAATCTGCCATTTCTTCCATTTCTTTGTTTCTCTAAGTATTTTGTTGCTTTGAATACTTGACTATATAGTATATTATTGCATAGTCAAGTATTCAACAGTGTCAGCTGTGGATCAGTTGGTAGCAGTTGGCTTAGAACATGGCCTTGTCATAACCAACATCTTGTTCCATCAGAGAGACAAGTACAAGGCTTCGTGGCAGCTCCCTCGCTCCCAGCACTGGCATCTGCTGGACTACGTCATCGTCCGAGCGAGGGACCGCAAGGACGTCGGCATCACCCGCAACATGACAGGAGCTGACGACTGCTGGACAGACCACCGCCTAATCCACTCTGTCATCTCCATCAATGTAGCCCCAAAACAGCGGCGGCAACAGAAGCAATGCCGCAGGAAAATCAACGCTGGAGCACTCAAAGACCCCGCTAAGAAAGCTCTATTCAGCCTGCGCCTCACAACCAACCTGACGACTCCCAGTGATGCAGAGACACAGAGTGTCCACAGCGCCTGCTCTGCACTCAAGGCCTCCATAATCAGCACCTGTGAAGAGATGCTCGGTCACTTGACAAGGAAACACCAAGACTGGTTCGACGAGAATGACCAGGAGGTCCAGGAGCTAATAAGCCGCAAGCGCAAGGCATTCCTGATCTGGAAACAGCAACACAACTCGAAAGCAAGAAAGCAGCTCTACAGATGCCTGAAGGCCGAGATCCAACAAAAAACTCGCGACCTGAAGAACAGATGATGGGTGGAGAAATCGCAGGAGATCCAGCAGCTAGCCGACAACCACGACGTGCGTGGATTCTTTAGCGCAGTCAAGGCCGCCTACGGCCCAAGCACCCAAGGTCCTACCCCACTGTGGGCCAAGAACGGAGAGGTACTCATAGAAACATAGAAACATAGAAGATAGGAGCAGGAGTAGGCCATTTGGCCCCTCGAGCCTGCTCCACCATTTAATGAGATCGTGGCTGATCATCCAATTTCAGTACCCTGTCCCTGCTTTCTCCCCATATAGAAACATAGAAACATAGAAGATAGGAGCAGGAGTAGGCCATTCGGCCCTTCGAGCCTGCTCCGCCATTCAATGAGATCATGGCTGATCATCCAAATTCAGTACCCTGTCCCTGCCTTCTCCCCATATCCCTTGATCCCTTTAGCCTTAAGAAATATATCCAACTCTTTTTTGAATATATTTAATGAACTGGCCTCCACCGCCCTCTGTGGCAGAGAATTCCACAGGTTCACCACTCTCTGGGTGAAGAAATTCCTCCTCATTTCAGCCTTAAATGTCTTACCCCTTATTCTTAGACTATGACCCCTGGTTCTGGACACCCCGGCCATCATAAACATCCTTCCTGCATCTAGCCTGTCCAGGCCTGACAGAATTTTATAAGTTTCGATGAAATCCCCTCTCAATCTTCTAAACTCCAGTGAGTATAAGCCCAATCGACACAATCTCTCCTCATACGTCATTCCTGCCATCCCAGGTATCAGCCTGGTGAATCTTCGCTGCACTCCTTCCATGGCAAGAACGTCCTTCCTCAGGTAAGGCGACCAAAACTGCACACAGTACTCAAGGTGCGGTCTCACCAAGGCCCTGTACAACTGTAGCAAGACATCCTTGTTCCTGTACTCGAACCCTCTTGCTACGAAGGCCAACATACCATTTGCCTTCTTAACCGCCTGCTGCACCAGCATATCCCTTGATCCCTTTAGCCTTAAGAAATATATCCAACTCCTTCTTGAATATATTTAATGAATTGGCCTCAACTGCCTTCTGTGGTAGAGAATTGCACAGGTTCACCACTCTCTGGGTGAAGCAATTCCTCCTCATCTCTGTCCTAAATGGCTTACCCCTTACCTTCAGGCTGTGACCCCTGGTTCTGGACTCCCCCGCCATAGGGAACATCCTTCCTGCATTTAGTCTGTCTAGTCCTGTTAGAATTTTATAAGTTTCAATGAGATCCCCTCTCATTCTTCTAAACTCTAGTGAATATAAGCCTAATCGACCCAATTTCTCCTCATACGTCATTCCTGCCATCCCAGGTATCAGTCTGGTGAATCTTCGCTGCACTCCCTCCATGGCAAGAGCATCCTTCCTCAGATAAGGCGACACAGTGGCAAATGGAATTTAACCCTGAAAAGTGTGAGGTGACGCATTTTGGGAGGACAAACAAGGCAAGGGAATACACAATGAATGGTAGGATCCTAGGAAGGACAGAGGATCAAAGGGACCTTGGTGTGGATGTACATAGATCCCTGAAGGCAGCAGGACAGGTAGATAAGGTGGTTAAAAAGGCATATGGGATACTTGCCTTCATTAGCTGAGGCATAGAATATAAGAGCAGGGTGGTTATGATGGAGCTGTACCAAACGCTAGATAGGCCACAGCTGGAATACTGTGTGCAGTTCTGGTCGCCACACTATAGGAAGGAGGTGATTGCATTGGAGAGGGTGCAGAGAAGATTCACCAGGATGTTACCTGGGCTGGAGCGCTTCAGCTATGAAGAGAGACTGGACAGGCTGGGGTTATTTTCCTTAAAGCAGAGAAGGCTGAGGGGGGACCCGATTGAGGTGTACAAATTATGAGGGGCATAGATAGGGTAGATAGAAAGGAACTTTGCCCCTTAGTAGAGGGGTCAATAACCAGGGGGCATAGCTTCAAGGTAAGAGGCAGGAGGTTTAGAGGGGATTTGAGGAAAAACTTTTTCACCCAGAGGGTGGTTGGAATCTGGAACTCACTGCCTGAAAGGGTGGTAGAGGCAGGAACCCTCACAACATTCAAGAAGCATTTAGATGAGCACTTGAAACGCCATAGCATACAAGGCTACGGACCAAGTGCTGGAAAATGGGATTAGAATAGACAGGGCTTGATGGCCGGCGCGGACATTATGGGCCGAAGGGCCTCTTTCTGTGCTGTATAACTCTATGACTCTATGACAGGGGTGATGGGTGAACGGGACTTAGTGCGAGTTAGGACATGGGCAGCCAAAATTTGGATGAGCTCAAGTTTACATTAGGTAGAACGTGAGAGGACGGCCAGGAGTGTGTTGGAATAGTCGAGGCTGGAGGTAACAAAGGCATGGATGAGGATTTCAGCAGCAGATGAGCTGAGGTGGGGAGCAGTGATGGAGGTGGAAATAGGCCGTCTTAATTATAAATTCAAAATCTCAAACTGCCATGCTGGGATTTGAACTCATGTTCGTGGTTGGGATTACTAGTACCAGGCCTCAAGATTACTAGTCCAGTATCAGTAACTGTGATAAATCCATGTAGTGAGACAAGGAACTCGAAGAGGCGAGGTATTAGAATTAATATGAGTACTTTAATAAACGACTGCGAAACAACCAGGCAGGCCTGCATCCAGGCATTGCACCTTTGCTGACCTTAACAGGAAGCAACCCCTGACCTTAACAGGAAGCAAACCCCTGACCTTAGCAGCAGCATTGGCTACAGCACCACCTGGTGGATAACATCCCAGATCACTATAGTAACCACTAAGCTGCCATACCCATTTTTCATGAAACACAACATGGATATAATCAATGGAGTTGCGTGTAAGTTTGAACTTTATTTGCAGAATAACCCCTAGGAAAAGCCAGAATGTTGTCTATAACATCTTTACTGACAAGAGATGTGAAAGTTTGCACAGAATCCTTGAAAGAGATATTGCCTTTATTTCAGGCAATTACCAGCACCTTCAGTGAGGGTCTGAAATGCAGCACTTTACTGAATAACCACATGAAAGAATCACCATAATCAATAAAAAAATTTTTGCAATTATGGGACAAATCTTTATATTAAAATTTGACACTGAGGAATTTTAATACAGAACACCTCTAAACAGCTCGATATGGTGGAGTCCTTGTAGCCTGAAGTAAATTGGATTCAAGTCACAAAGGCTGAGGTTTGTTGGCGCAATATACGCTATTGTTAAATCAACGGTAGTTTTTCCACTTTGTTGCTCACTGGCTGTCAGTGTTCCTCAACTCGACACAGAATAAACATGTGAAAGTCAGCATATAACGACAAACGCGTTTACAAAGCGCCATTTAATGTAGAAATAATGACCGAAGGCACATCCGGGACAAAGCAGACTGCTTGATCGACGTCCCTGCTGCTGGACTGAAGGTCTACCGCCCTCCATCACTGGTGCATTGTGGCCGCAGTATGTATGATCTACAGGGTACACCATCACAACTCATCAAGCTTACTTTGACAGCCCCTGACCTGACCCCCCTGACCTCTCCCATCAAGGACAATGAAATGTCATATTCCAATGTTCTCCTGGGCCGGCCTCCCACCTTCCACCCTCCATAAACTTGAACTCATTCAAAACCCTGCCGCCCGTGTCCTAACTCGCATCAAGTCCTGATCACCCATCACCCGCTATGCTCGCTGACCTACATTGGCTCCCGGTCCGGCAACGCCTCGATTGTAAAATTCTCGTGCATTTTTTCTAATCCCTCCCTACCTCTGTAACCTCCTCCAGCCCTACAACCCCCCCGAGATCTCTGCACCTCTCCAATTCTGGCCTCTTGCGCATCCCTGATTTTCATCGCTCCACCAGTGACGGCCGTGCCTTCAGCTGCCTAGGCCCTAAACTCTGGAATTCCCTCCCTTATCTTCTCCGCCTCTCCACCTCTCTCTCTCTCCTCCTTTACGACGTTCCTTAAAACCTAGCTCGTTGACCAAACTTTTGGTCACCTGTCCGAGTAGCTCCTGATGTGGCTCGGTGGCGGATTCTGTCTGAATACACTCCTGTGGAGTGCCTTGGGACGTTTTAGTACGTTAAAGGCGCTGTACAAATACAAGTTGCTGCTGTTGTCATAGGAACACCATCACCTGCAAGTTCCCCTCCAAGCCATATCTCCGCCGCTTCAACGTCACTGGGTCAAAACCCTGGAATTCCCTACCTCATACCAGTGTGGGGCCACCCAGCACCACAAAGACTACAGCAGTTCAAGAGGGTCACCCGCCATCATCTGCTCAGGGAATCGTAAGGGCGGGCTATAAACGGGGCCTCGCCAGTATTTCGAGGACCGAAAAAACCCAGCCACCAGTCAGGAAAAACCCAAGCGTTTCACTAATATCCTTCAGGGAAGGCACCTTGCCAGCCTTTCCCAGCCTGGCCTATACGCGACTCCAATCCCACACTTGAACGATAGCAAAATACTGCAGATGTTGGAAATCCGAAATAACAACAGAAAATGCTGGAAAAACTCAGCAGGTCAGGCAACATCCGTGGAGAGAAATTTGAGTTGACGTTTCGGGTTTGACCCTTCTTCAAAACTGGAGAGAAAAGGAACTAGATCGAAGGCAGGGCTGCGATCGGACAAAAGAATAAAAGAACCAAAAGAAGTAAAAGAGATTAGAAGCTAGACGAGATGGTAATAGGCTGGGATTAGGTGTAAAGTGCACTGGCAGGGCAAAAGATAGCTGCCAGGTGTGAGAGAGAAACAAAAGGAAAGGGGGGGGGGGTGGAAAGGAGTGGAAAAATATAAGTAAAAATGAAATAGGGGCCGAGGTTATGATCTGAAATTGTTGAACTCGATATTGAGACCGGAAGGCTGCAGAGTGCCTAATCGGAAGATGAGGTGCTGTTCCTCGAGTTTACGTTGAGCTTCCGGTCGCCTGTCATTTCAATTCACCGCTCCATTCCCACTCGGACCTCACCATCCTTGGCCTCTTGTACTGTTCCACGGAAGCTCAACGTAAACTCGAGGAACAGCACCTCATCTTCCGATTAGGCACTCTGCAGCCTTCCGGTCTCAATATCGAGTTCAACAATTTCAGATCATAACCTCGGCCCCTATTTCATTTTTACTTATATTTTTCCACTCCTTTCCTCCCCCCCCCCTTTCCTTTTGTTTCTCTCTCACACCTGGCAGCTATCTTTTGCCCTGCCAGTACACTTTACACCTAATCCCAGCCTATTACCATCTCGTCTAGCTTCTAATCTCTTTTACTTCTTTTGGTTCTTTTATTCTTTTGTCCGATCGCAGCCCTGCCTTCGATCTAGTTCCTTTTCTCTCCAGTTTTGAAGAAGGGTCAAACCCGAAACGTCAACTCAAATTTCTCTCCACGGATGTTGCCTGACCTGCTGAGTTTTTCCAGCATTTTCTGTTGTTATTTCCAATCCCACACTGCCTGGTCCACTCCCAGTGCCCGTCAAACTGCACACTCGCCAAAGCAATCATCGCTAAAAGTATGCCACTGGCTGTAAAGTGCATTGGGATGTCCTGAGTTCGCGAAAGGCGCTATAGGAATGCAAGATCTTTCCTTTTAACTATCCTTCTGGTTGTTCAGTGTGGCCTTCCTAATAATTGAGAACAATTTTATTTTTAAACCTACTGATTCAGGTACTAATAAAATTCAGTGTGATGGTTATTGTAAAATCTCAGCATAATCCCCCTGCTCACCCTCATATTTACCATACAGGCCACGATCTCAACAATGTGCATCTATCATGTAGCTTATATTAAAAAAAAGGTGTCAAAGGTGAACTTAAATTGATTGTTTTCAAAACCTTTGGTGATGTGTTAAATGATAATTAATTAGATTCAATTTCCCGAGTAAAATGAATATTATTCTGTGAACAGATGTACGGAATATTTTCTGTTGTTTGTAGGCACCAGCTTTATATTTCATGGCAGATGGGAAACGAACAGCAAGAAGTAAGTGTTTCAATGTCACCTATCCAGCCACTTTCTGTCAGTCACCTGCCTGAGCTTTGCAGATCAGTATCTTCATTTTTTTTTTAACGACACAAGTTCCGCGAGTGACATCTCATGAACGCTCTCTGAAGAAGCTTGCAACCCCGCCGTTCAGGCTTTTGAACAACAAAGGGGAAGAAGCACCGGGGCTCTTGGCTATCGCATTGCTCCTTAACAAATGGTTGAGGTGACCTCCAGGCAGGGTGGGGGGGGGTGGTAGGTGGCAGAGCTGATGTGCGAGATTATGCTTTCACTTGTCATGGCAGTGTGTGTGAGGCCTTCAACTAACCGTGCCCTCTCCTCAGTCAGCCGCTGTGTGTGAATAGGAGGCACAAAAGGAAGCAGCGTTTGATCTAGCCCGGAGATCTGTGCAATTGAACGCCATGGCAACAACGCAACCTGTTTCTGCTAAGATACTGCAGGGATAAAGTCCTTTCAAGTGGTCAATTTAACACCGAAATCAACTTTTATCTAGCTTTGTACTGCAGTCTGACTAACAGCATTCGTATCAAGGAATATTAGCTCTCCCCCCCCACCCCCAGCGGAATGTTAGCACTCCATCACCAGAGATTATATAGTCAGTAACAGTCAATTATTTTACAAACTGTTTATTTCAGGAATGTTTCAAATGAATGACATTTGTTTCGCCTCCTAATCCCTAGTATTGCAACCAACAGAATAACAGGGAGATAAAATTCAGTTGAAAATTGAACAGCTGGAGTACTGTGTTCAATTCTGGGCACCGCACTTTAGGAAGGATGTCAAGGCCTTGGTGAGGGTGCGGAGGAGATTTACTAGAATGGTACCAGGGATGAGAGACTTCAGTTACGTGGAGAGACTGGAGAAGCTGGGAGTGTTCTCCTCAGAGCAGAGAAGGTTAAGGGGAGATTTAGGGCTGGGTTTTACCTGCCAAGACGAGTTGGGGGCGGGACTGCTGTCTTCCAGGTTCTAGTCCCACCCCAGCGACGTCCGATGCACAGACGCTATTTTCCCCTGATTTTCCTTGTTAAGCCCCGCCCTGTGGGCTTGCCGGCCAATTAAGGGAAAGCCGGTGTCAGATGACGTCAGTTGATGACGCTTCATCTGCCAGTTTTCTTAAAGGGACATTAACCATTCATTTTTGACAGCTGATTTGACAGTGTTTGACAGCATTGAGGTGCTGTCAAACACTGACAATCACTGTACAAAGGTGAGCCCTTGTACGCAGGCTCTCCAATTACTCTCCCCTTAGGCTAAAACAGATGGGAGCTGCAGGTGAGGGTACAGAAGCGATCTGTCACTTCTCCCAGTGAGGTGAGGCCACACAAACACTTCAAGGCTTGTCAGCTACACAAAAATCTAAACACATTAAAAATGACTTTCCCAACATTTCCTTACCCCTGATACTCACCAGTGTCCCATTGCATCATTCACACCACTCCTGCAGCTGTCATCTATACACAAACATTACAACAGACCCACAGCACGCCTCACTTACCCTGGCGGGGTTCCCCAATGTCGGGAAGCCCGCAGCAGAAGTCTCAAAATGGGAAAAAGCCTCTTTACTGCCTGTTAACTACCTGTTAACAGGCGGTTAAGTGGCTATAATCCTCTTCCCACCGCTAGGAGTCGGGTCCCTGCGCAAATCGGGGACCCGACTCCCGAGAAGATTGGTTGGAGGTGGGTTGGGAGCGGGTTCGGGACCCGCTCCCATTTTAAAAAATTTTCCCAGCAGTCCTGCCTCCAAACCCACCTCCTCGGGGCTGGTAAAATCCAGCCCTTAATAGAGGTGCTCAAAATCATGAAGGCTTTTGATAGAGTAGAAACTGTTTCCAGTGGCAGAAGGGTCGGTGCCCAGAGGACACAGATTTAAGGTAATTGGCAAAAGAACCAGAGGCGACATGAGGAAACATTTTTTATGCAGCGAGTTGTTGTGATCTGGAACACGTTGCCTAAAAGGGCGGTGGAAGCAGATTCAATAATAACTTTCAAAAGGGAATTGGATATATACTTGAAGGGGAAAAATTTGCATGGCTATGGGGAAAGAGCAGGGGGGAGTGGGACTAATTGGAGAGCTCTTTCAAAGAGCCGGCACAGGCACAATGGGCCGAATGGTCTCCTCCTGTGCTATACGATTTAATGATTCTATGTCTTTTGGCTGAGACGTTAAACCGAGGCCCCGTCTGCTCTCTCAGGCGGATGTAAAAGAGCCCCATGGAATATTTCGAAGAAGAGCAGGGGAGTTCTCCCCGGTGTCCTGGCCAATATTTATCCCTCAATCAACATCACTAAAATAGATTATCTGGTCATTATCACATTGCTGTTTGTGGGAGCTTGCTGTGCGCAAATTGGCTGCTGCATTTCCTACATTACAACAGTCACTACACTTCAAAAGTACTTCATGGCTGAAGCGCTTTGGGACATCCGGTAGTCGTGAAAGGCGCTATAGAAATGCAAGTCTTTCTTTCATGATTCTATGTAAGGGATTCAGCTATCATCCTTCTTACTAAGTTAGCTGCTGCTCAGGCATGACCCGTGATCTCAAAGGGGAAACTTTGAGGCATACAGGGCTGGATTTTCATTCAGAAGTCGGGTTGGAGGCGGGTCTACAACTTTCGAGGTTGTAGACCCGCCTCCATCGAGATGCGGCCAATCCACACGATTTTAACTTGATTGATCTTGTTGAGCCCACCCAGCGGGCTCAGCAGGCCAATTAAGGGCCACCCAGCAACAGGTGACGTCACAGACTGAATTTCATCTGTCAAGACGTTTTGACAGATGAAATATCAGTGTTTCACAGCTGTTTGAAGCTGTCAAACACTGACAGTCTTACTTCTAACACGAGTTCTTCTCCACAGACTCAGTTAGAAATCTCTCCTGCACAGAAAGCTGCAGGCTGTCACTTTTGACAGATCACAGCCATTCTGCTTTCTGTGCCGGTGAGATGATGTGCCTCAATAATTCTGAGACTCGAAGGTAGCAGAACAAAACAAGGCTTTTATTAACTTAGAACGAAACACGTAAGCGAGAGAGATGTCGTCCTTCTGGAGACTGGGGCTAGACTGAAGCTAGCTTACAAACGGGGCCAGGTATGGGCGGAGCCCTACACACAGCACATTCCAGCACATTCCAGTATACAATACAGCACATTCCAGTACACAATACAATGAGGTCTGGGGGAAGGGAAATGACACTGAAACCGATCTCAGTCACAGGCAGTGATGAATGGAAATATTTCATCACACGGGACCTAAAGGAAGGAAAGCTGAAAAGGTAAGAAAATGTATGTAAAACTTATTTAATCACTTTAGACACACCAAACACACTTACCTTTGCACTCATGCACACATCACTCACCTGAACACCGACAGCTTGACCCCTCCAAGCTCTTCAACCCGACGGCCCAACTCCTCCAACTTGGCGTCGTTTGGAGCCGTCGGGAATCCCACACTTCAAGCTTAAAAATAGGGATTAGGCTAAAAACTGCCTGTTAACAGGCAGTTAATTGGCACTAATCCCCTTCCCACCTTGGGTAGGCGGGTCCCAGTGCGGGTCGGGTACCTGCCTCCTTTGAAACTGGCATGGAGGCGGGAAGGGGTCAGGAACCCCGATTATGGGAATTTAACCCCCCCCGCACGCCTCCAATCCCGACTCCACGGCACAATGAAAATCGAGCCCATAGTGTCTCACAGGTCCAGCTGCTCTTTAGTACGAAGGCTGCATTTTCTGGACTTGAGTGAAAGATGACCGAACTTCCAGACAGATGTTGCATCTTTAACCTCTGCCCTTTCTGACGAAAGGTCATTGACCTGAAACATTAACTCTGTTTCTCTCTCCACAGATGCTGACTGACCTGCTGAGAGTTTCCAGCCTTTTCTGCTTTTATTTCTGAACTTCCAGACAGCAGGCTTCCACACCAAGTCTAGCCATCAAGATGTCATTACAAGCTGGCAAAGGAACACCAGTTGCAAGGATTACGTAGAACTTACAGCACAGAAACAGGTCATTCGGCCCAACTGGTCTGTGCCGGCGTTTATGCTCCACATGAGCCTCCTCCCACCCCTCTTCATCTAAGAAACATTTCTAGCCAATGTTGTCCCTTCAGCAAGACCCAATATTAATGGATGCCAACAAGTCCCATGCAAGTTGATGTTGTTTCTGTTTTTGGATACCTATTGATCAAAAACCAGCCAGTGAAAAACACGTTCACAATGTTCAGAATCCTGCACATTTCAGCGTAAATATTATTGGTTATGCAACAACAACTTGTATTTATACAGCACCTTTAACATAGTAAAACATCCCAAGGCAGTTCACAGGAGTGTTAGAAAGCAAGATTTGACACCGAGACACATCAGGAGGACAGGTGACCAAAAGCTTGGCCAAAGAGATAGGTTCTAAGGAGTGTCTTCAAGGAAGAGAGAGAGGTAGAGGGGTTTAGGGAGGGAATTCCAGAGCTTGGGGTCTTGGCAGCTGAAGGCACGGCCACCAATGGCTGAGCGATTAAAATTGGGGTTACGGGGATCGGGTGGGATATGTGTCGGTGCAGGCTCGATGGGCCGAAATGGCCTCTATCTGCACTGTGGGGTTTCTGTGATTTCTGTGAAAAGGCCAGAATTGGAGGAAAGCAGAGATTTCAGTGGGTTGTGGGGCTGGAAGAGTTTACGGAAATAGGGAGGGGGGCGAGGCCATTGAGGGATTTGAAAACAAGGAGGAGAATTTTAATATCGAGGTGTTGCTGGACCGGCAGCCAATGTAGGTCAGTGAGCACAGGAGTGATGGGTGAACGGGACTTGGTGCGAGTTAGGACACGGGCAGCAGAGTTTTGGATTACCTCAAGTTTACGGAGGGTGGAAGATAGGAGCCGGCCAGGAGAGCATTGGAATAGTCGTGTCTAAAGGGTAACAAAAGCATGGATGAGGGTTTCAGCAGCTGATTAGGACAGATATGGATGAAATTACGGATGGAAGTAGACAGTCTTGGTGATAGAAAGGAATATAGGGGCAATTTTCAAACCATCCTCATGCATCCCAACATCATGCAACAGCCCTTTTTAGTTATTCATTCATGGGATGTGGGCTTTGCTGGCAAGGCCAGCATTTATTGCCCATCCCTAGCTGCCCTTGAGAAGGTGGTGGTGAGCCACCTTCTTGAACCGCTGCAGTCCGTGTGGTGAAGGTGCTCCCACTGTGCTGTTAGGGAGGGAGTTCCAGGATTTTGACCCAGCAACGATGAAGGATCGGCCGATATACTTCCAAGTCAGGATGGTGTGTGACTTGGAGGAGAACTTGGAGGTGGTGGTGTTCCCATGTGCCTGCTGCCCTTGTCCTTCTTGGTGACAGAGGTCCCAGGTTTGGGAGGTGCTGCCGAAGAAGCCTTGGCAAGTTGCTACAGTGCATCTTGTAGATGGTACACACTGCAGCCACGGTGCGCCGGTGGTGGAGGGAGTGAATGTTTAAGGCGGTGGATGGGGTGCCAATCAAATGGGTTACTTTGTCCTGGATGGTGTCGAGCTTCTTGAGAGTTGTTGGAGCTGCACTCATCCAGGCAAGTTGAGAGATTTCCATCACACTCCTGACTGGTACCTTGTAGGTGGTGGTAAGGCTTTGGGGAGTCAGGAGGTGAGTCACTTGCTGCAGAATACCCAGCCTCTGACCTGCTCATGTAGCCACAGTTTTTATGTGGCTAGTCCAGATAAGTTTCTTGTCAAAAACACCAGTAATTACTCTCAATGTTGGACCTGCTTTCATTCTCCCTTGCTGAAGACTAGCAGCGAGAGGCTTACTGCAATTATATAGGGCCTTGGTGAGACCACACCTGGAGTACTGTGTACAGTTTTGGTCTCCTTACCTAAGGAAGGATATACTTTCCTTAGAGGGAGTACAACAAAGGTTCTTCAGACTGATGGGGGGATTGTCCTATGAGGAGAGATAGAAGAGACTTGGCCTGCATTACTTAGAATTTAGAAGAATGAGAGGTGATCTCATTGAAAAATATCAAATTCTAACAGGGTTTGACAGGGTAGATGCTGGGAGGATGTTTCCCCTGGCTGGGGAGTCTAGAACCAGGGGGTCACAGTCTCAGAATAAGGGGTCGGCTATTTAGGACTGAGATGAGGAGAAATTTCTTCACTCAGCGGGTGATGAATCTTTGGAATTCTCTACCCCAAAGGGCTGTGGATGCTGAGTCGTTGAGTATATTCAAAGCTGAGGTCGATAGATTTTTGGACTCATGGGGAATCAAGGGCTTTGGGGATAGTGCGGGAAGGTGGAGTTGAGGTAGAAGTTCAGCCATGATCTTATTGAATGGCGGCGCAGGCGCGAAGGGCCGCAGGGCCTACCCCTGCTCTTATTTCTTACATTCTTATGAGAGGTGACTTACAGTACAGTCAGCCCAGCACCTTAATCTTCCTTTGCTTACAGAGAAATCTGATTGCAATGGCCCAGAAATTCGGGTCGGAGGCTTCCCGCGGGTGCAAGCCTCCGACCTGCACTTATCTAGCGCACCGGCCGTTGTGCTGTGGGCCCACGTGGGATTCCGATCCTGGGCCTGGTCCAGCTGCCGGCGCGCAGTGCTTGCGCGTCCCAGGGGCGCAGTTAGTTCGAAGCGTCCCCTGGGATCACGTGGGCCATGGAGAGCCAATCGTAGCAGGGAATGCTTCATTCATAAATTTGACAGGAAGTGCTGTCAAACCTATAAATACTATAAGCCCCAAAAACATAACAAACTTCAAATACATTTTTTTTTCAATCACATTTTTTAAATAACTATAAATTACATGAAATAACTATTTTAAACAATAATTTAAAATTTTGAAAAAATTAATTACATTTTCTAACGGGGCTAAAAATAAACTTACCCTTCTTTAAAGTATTTAAAATAATAAACCTGCTTTTTAAAAGTGTAACTGCTGGAGACTTACCCTCCCGGAGAAACCTGCAAAAAAAATGTAAGTTCGATGCGCGCGCGCTGCCTCTCCGGCGCACGCGTTCCACCTGGCAACCCCTTCTTTCAGGGGAACGGAAGTTCTGGTTTCCCGCGCAGGCGCAGTGCATGCACGTAACCGGCACTTTCGTTGGGCCTACGCGTGAGTACCCAGTGCGTACTCGCGCGTGGGGACCCGAATTTCTGGGCCTCTCTGGTCACCGCACTTGACAAGAATGACCGATTACCTTGGATGCTGGTAACATGGTAATTATTATTCTTCAAACCCTAGAGCCGGGTTTTCATTCACTATTTATCATCCTAGTTACATAACCTGTTTGATATGCATGTCTATTTACACAGGCAAATTTGCAACCTTCCGAGGCCGTATCAATGGCTTGGAATTATGAAAAGAAACATAAATGGCATGAGAATTATGACATGCTGGGAACATTAATTGCAAAGCTCTCATTATATAAAACATCAATTAAAACCGCGTGTTCCAAGTCCCTATTTGCTTCTATTATTTCTCCTTACAACTTATCAGAATACAGATTGACTGCAGCTCGTTCATAATGAGCTTTTCATTTGTTTCTCCACAATGTTGTATTGTATTCGAAGCTTCACTGTATAAGGGGTGAGAGAGTTGAATGTTTGATGAGACTGATAAATGACTAAGTTCAGTCTCAGGAAGTAGCCAAATTTGTTGAAAGCGAAGGAGGACACAACAACATTTATATAGCGCCTTTAACATAGTAAAACATCCCAAGGCGCTTCACAGGAGCGATTATCAAACAAAATTTGACAGTGAGCCACTTAAGGAGATATTAGGTGACAGGTGACCAAAAGCTTGGTCAAAGAGTTCGGTTTTAAGGGACTTCTTAAAGGAGAAGAGAGAGGCAGAGAGAGGTGGAGAGGTTTAGGGAGGGAATTCCAGAACTTAGGGCCCAGGCAGCTGAAGGCATGGCCGCCAATGGCGGAGCGATGAAAATCGGGGATGCGCAAGAGGCTAGAATTATTTTTATACAGCAGTTATGGGTCTTTTACACCTGGTCATGATTTAGTTCCCCAGTCATAGAGCATAGAGAAGCAAGGAGGATCGAGAAACTAGCCTGCTATCAACCGTGGCTCAGTGGCAGCACTCTCACCACTAAAGTCAAAAAACCAGGGCTTCAAAGGCCCATTGTCGAGCCCATAATCTGAGCTGGCACTTCAGTGCTGGGGAAGCGTTGCACTGTCGGTGGTCCCATCCTTTGGATACAACGTTAACCAAATGCCACGTCAGCCCTTTCAGACGGACGTAAAAGATCCCAACTATTGGAGGAGGCCGGGGAAGAGCAGGGGAGCTCTCCTGGAGTCCTGGCCAACATTTTCCTTCAATCGACATCACTTCAAAAAGAAAAACATTATCTCATTGCTGTTTGTGGGATCTTGCTGAGTGCAAATTGGCGGCCGTGCTTAGATAAAAGTGCGTAATTTCTCCATTTCTTTTTTATTCTTGTACTCAAACATGTCAAAAGGATGCAAATCTCTTATTCTGCTTAATATGGTAAACATGCGAGTGATCCCAAATCTTATTTCTCTTCAGTGAAAAGGTCATAGAGATAGAAACCATTTTGATCGTCAGCCTGGTGTTGAAACCTTGATTATTTTTCATCTCTTATATAAGTCCATTTTCTGCTTGTCTACACACAGGCAACCAAGTACCCAGGCCTGCAGAGTGCATGTGGAAATTGACTTTTGTGCTTCAATAAACACACAGCAATCAAGAAATGGGCTCACAGATACATTAATTACTTTCACTTCAGGTTCCTCATTTACGCGGGCAAGATCCAGAAAGATGCATTAGACAAGTGAGTGCTTGATATGAATCTGATTGCAATTAAAAACAAAAGCAACTGCATTGTGGAAATGAAATGTCAAATATAGGTCAGTGCTCAATGAATGCAGATGGAATTCCAAAGGCATAGACTGGATAGGAGCGCTATAGAGGTGGAATGATAGCATGTCAAAACCATCCTCTCATAACACTCAAGTCTGGAAACTAGGGACATAAAACTCACTTGCAACAGTATCTGTGCTGTGAGCTTGTCTTATTGGCTCCATTTATCTATGACACTGATGTCCCCTGCTGCTTTCCTTCTCAAGACTACTTCAATCACTGTTTTACTCCATCAAGTTGTCTGGGTTGCTGCTGCTCTCTCACAAGATTGGTTCGACCGATTGTGTTCAGACTTTTCTGTACGGGACTTCTCGACACACTCTCGAGGGTCTCCCCCCCCTCTAGCGGAGTGGTCAGAACAGGCCAGGGTAAGTATCAAAATTTTATCTCGCTAATTGTAGCCAGGGAATCACCTACAGTGGCTTCTCTTCCCGCTCCCGCATCGTTACCTCTGGTGTCCCCCAAGGATCTATCCTTGGCCCCTCCTATTTCTCATCTACATGCTGCCCCTTGGTGACATCATCCGAAAACACAGCGTCAGGTTCCACATGTACGCTGATGACACCCAGTTCTACCTCACCACTACTTCTCTCCACCCCTCCGCGGTGTCTAAATAGTCAGACAGCTTGTCTGACATACAGTTCTGGATGAGCAGAAATTTTCTCCAAATTAAATATTGGGAAGACCGAAGCCATTGTTTTCGGTCCCCGCCACAAACTCCGTTCCCTAGCCACTGACTCCATCCCTCTCCCAAACATCTGTCTGAGGCTGAACCACACTGTTCTCAACCTTGGTGTCATATTTGACCCTGAAATGTGCTTCTGACCACATATCCGCAGCATAACAAAGACCGCCTACTTCCACCTCCCTAACATCGCCCGTCTCCGCCCTTGCCTCAGCTCATCTGCTGCTGAAACCCTCATCCATGCCTTTGTTACCTCTAGACTTGACTATTCCAACACACTCCTGTCTGGCCTCCCACATTCTACCCTACGTAAACCTGAGGTCATCCAAAACTCTGCTGACTGTGTCCTAACTCGCACCAAGTCCCGTTTGCCCATCACCCCTGTGCACGCTGACCTACATTGGCTCCCAGTTAAGCAGCGCCTCGATTTCAAAATTCTCATCCTTGTTTTCAAATTCATCCATGGCCTCCTCGCCCCCTCCCTATCTCGGTAATATCCTTCAGCCCCACAACCCCCCGAGATATCTGCGCTCCTCTAATTCTGCCCTCTTAAGCATCCCTGATAATAATCGCTCAACCATTGATGGCCGTGACTCCTGTTGCCCGGGTCCTAAGCTCTGGAATTCCCTCCCTAAACCATTCCGCCTCGCTACCTCTCTTTCCTCCTTTAAGACGTTCCTTAAAACCTACCTCTTTGACCAAGCTTTTGGTCACCTGCCCTAATTTCTCCTTAAGTGGCTCGGTGTCAAATTTTTTGTCTTACAATACTCCTGTGCAGCGCCTTGAGACGCTTTACTACGTTAAAGGTGCTATATAAATACAAGTTCTTGTTGTTGTTGAGGAACATGTGTGGGCTTGAGTGTTCCCCACAGGCACTGGAAGGGATCCCCAGGCCTCCACAGTCCTAGCTGTAGTGTATGTACCCGTCTACCTTTAAGAGAACTATTGTATGTAACCGTCCACCTTTAAGAGAACTACTTTAGGTGTTGCACTACTTTGTTGGCTTCTGTATACTGTAATACCGACGGTGACCACACTGGTATATAAGTGCTGTGTCAGGAGTTATTGGGCAGATTCGCCCTGACCTTCGAATAGTAAAGTCCTGTTTTAAGTTACTCTTGGAGTCTGTGCATTAATTAACTAAACAACCCACAGACTTTACAGTGGCGACGAGTCCGATCGTACCCTGCGGCAACAATACGTCCGAAGCAGTTAACGAGCGTCGAGAAGAGGCAACCGCCCTCGTCGTTCTACTGGGAGAAAACTCGAGGCTGCAGAACTAGAAAGGAGGAAGAATTTAGAGACAAAGACTTCCATCAGCAACAGGCACTGACTGTCCCTTCTGCCACGGTGAGGAGTGAGCCGATCAGCACGAGAAGCAAGGCGGCCACGATGACTGTGAATAAGGGAAAGTAAAAAGAATAACCGGAGGATAAGGGCGGTGCACTCGACCACGGTCGAGGGGGAAAGGAGCCGGACAGAAGTCGGGTCCAGAGGCGCTGAGACTGGGGCAGCATGGCACAAGGAAGCCGCGGTACAGACAGGCTGGGGACGCAACGGCGTCGTGAGACAGCTAGACCGCGACCGGCGAAAAAGGCCGGGCTGCGACCGAAGCCACGAAGCGCTGCGACCGGGAACGTAGGCGCGGGAAGAGATACACTCAGCCACAGCCGGGGAGGGAAGCACCGGACTGCGAGAGGGCTGGGAGGCGCGATTGGGAGCCGAGCGAGCGGGAGAGGCAGAGCCGACCAAGGGAGACTGAGCGAGAGCCAGTCCAGCGGCTGAAACTGTTCTCCGTCAACGGGGTGTACCCAGCGCCGGTAGAGCCGAGCGAGCGGGAGAGAGACAGAGCCCGAGCAAGGAGAACTGGGCGAGAGCCAGCCCAGCGGCTGAAACTGTTCGCCGTCAACGGGGTGTACCCAGCGCCGGTTGCCCTGCCAAGAAAAGGGAAAGCACTGAAGCCGACGTGCAGGCTGTGAACCTGAAAGCCAGCGGCCGTCGCCCGTGGGGAAAGTGTACCCCTCCCGCCAGGGGAAGAAACGCGGGAAACCGCCATTAGGCGGAGAAGAAGACAGGAGCGGGGAACCGCCATTGAAGTGGGCGGGGGGAGAAGATAAGCGCGGGAAACTGCCATTTTGAAAAAAAAAAGAAAATTTAAAGAAATAATCCGTGGTGTTATCAGGAAGAGAGGAAGATGCCTAAGCGTGGTAACATCAACGATTTTAACTCCGAGGTAGAAGACTGGGCCACGTATGTGGAACGCATTGAGATCTATGGTGAGGCCAATAAAATAGAAGAAGATGACAAAGCTATAACCTTGCTAAACTCGATGGGCGCGAAGACAAACGGGCTCTTGAAGCATCTACTAGCACCAGCTAAACCGGCGGATCAGAATTTCGATGATATTGTTGCTGTCCTGAAGGATCATTTTAACCCCGCACCACTGATGTTAGTGGAACGATCCAAATTCTATGCGAGAACGCAAAGGAAAGAGGAAAGCAACGCAGAATACTTGGTCGAACTGCGTAGACTAGCGAAACACTGCCAGTTTGGAGGGAATCTGACAGAGGCATTGCGAGACAAGTTCGTGTGCGGGTTGTCAAAGGAAGGAACGCAAAAGCGACTACTCGAAGAGAACGATCTTACACTTGAGAAGGCTGTCCTTATTGCTGCATCGAACGAAGCCACAGCGAAAGGAACGGCGGAAATGCAGCTAAAGGCAGCGGCACTCAGGGTGCAGCAAATTACTTCGGGTACAACGAAATGCTATCGTTGTGGGAAGACAACACACGACCAGAACCAATGCTGGTTTAAAAACCAGGAATGTAGGAAATGTGGCAAGCTCGGTCACATAGCTAAGGTATGCCGGTCAGGAAAGAAGACCAACAATAATGAGTCACCACAAAAGAGGTACAGAAAGGTACATGAGGTGACTAGGAGGAGTCCGGAAGAACAGAATTCGGACTCACACTCCAACTGCAAGGAACTGGATAGTCTGAGAATTCACAATGTGAGTAATGAAGCTGACCGACAAGCTATCTGGATCACACTACAGATTGCAAAAGTCCAAGTGAAAATGGAAGTGGACACCGGATCGGCGTTGACGGTCATGAATAAGCATGATTATAAAAAGTTATTCAAGCATATTCCCCTACGGGATACGGAACTAGTATTGAAGACATACACGGGGCACAAAGTATACCCCATCGGAAAGATAGAAGTCAAGGTGAGATACAAGGACAAAGAGCACCAAAGGATGGACCTGTATGTGTTGCCTGAGGGAGGTCCACCACTTCTGGGACGGGAGTGGATCAGGAAAATAAAGATAGACTGGCATTCACTAAACACCATGACGGTAGATTCCGGAAAGGAAGATGTCAAACCTGAACGGTTGTCCAGAATATTGGACGAAGCTAAAGAGGTATTCCAGCAAGGACTGGGAACACTGCGAGGAATTAAAGCAAAGGTTAAGATTGCAGAACATGCAAGCCCAAAATTTTTCAAAGCCAGATCGGTACCTTACGCGATACGACCTGCTGTGGAGGCAGAACTGGAAGAACTTGAACGATCAGGGGTACTGTCAAAAGTGGACTGGAGTGAGTGGGCCACGCCCATTGTTCCCGTCATGAAGTCTTCACCAAGTAACAAGCCAGGGGGACCGGGGAAGGTCCGCATCTGCGGAGACTTCAAGATCACAGTGAATCCGGTGCTTCACACGGTACAATACCCGCTTCCGCGGATTGAAGATATCTTTGCTTCGTTGGCTGGAGGGAAACACTTCACCAAGATAGACCTGGCACAGGCATACTTACAAATGGAAGTCGAGGAAGAGTCGCGTCAGTACCTCACCATCAACACACACAGAGGCTTGTATCATTATAATAGACTGGTTTTTGGGGTAGCTTCGGCTCCAGCAATTTGGCAGAGGGCCATGGAGCAGGTATTACAAGGAATTCCAAGCACGCAGTGTTACTTAGACGATATCCTGATTACGGGAGAAGACGAGGAAGAACACCTCACAAATTTGAAACTGGTGCTCACTAGGTTGAAGGAATATGGCCTTCGAGTTAATCGCAAGAAATGTGAGTTCTTCCAAAAACGGATCTCGTACTGCGGTCATGTCATTGACCGAGAGGGGCTGCACAAGTCACCTGACAAGATAGAAGCTGTCGTGAAGGCCCCCGCTCCGGAAAACGTATCACAGTTAAGATCATTCTTGGGGTTGATTAATTATTATCACAAGTTTCTGCCGAATCTATCCACGGTGCTGCATCCGCTGAATGCTCTGTTGCGGAAAGAAGTACCATGGAAGTGGAGTGAGGAATGTAAAAAGGCCTTTCGCAGAAGCAAGGCGTTGATTACCTCTGAAGAAGTGTTGGCTCATTTCAACCCAACGTTACCTCTTCGTCTAGCTTGTGATGCTTCCCCCTATGGAATTGGAGCAGTACTTTCACACAAGTAACCAAATGGCTCGGAAAGGCCAGTGGCATTCGCGTCCCGATCATTGACCTCCGCGGTGCGAAATTATGCTCAAATAGATAGGGAGGCCCTCAGCCTTGTGTGGGGCGTAAAGAAATTCAATCATTACCTGCAGGGCAAGAAGTTCACATTACTGACAGACCACCAGCCGTTGGTGTCCATATTCAACCCTAACAAGGCCGTTTCCACCATGACAGCGCAAAGGTTACAGAGGTGGTCCGTGTTACTTGGGGCACACCAATATGACATCGAATACAAAAGGTCCAAACAGCATGGAAATGCTGATGGGTTATCGCGCTTGCCATTGCCGATAGTAGAAGAAGCGACTACAGTGGACCCGGTAGAGATGTTCCACTCATCCATAGTGGAATGTCTACCAGTAACAAATTCGATGATCGAAAACGAAACAAGAAATGACCCGACTCTCTCACGAGTCTATGATTTAATGGTGGAGGGATGGCCAGCACAGGGCGAACCAACACTGCCAGCATTTTCGCAGAGAAAAGAACAGCTGTCAGTGTGTCGAGGAACCCTGATGTGTGGATCTAGAGTGGTGATTCCACCCAAACTTCAACAGAAGGTGTTAAAGGAGCTGCACGAGGGACATCTGGGTGGAGTGAAAATGAAGAACCTAGCAAGAGCGTTTGTGTGGTGGCCAGGCATTGATGGGGACATCGAAGAAATCACTAAGAGCTGTCTAGGATACCAGAAGGTCCAAAACGCGCCACCACAGGCTCCTCTGCATCCATGGGAGTGGCCCTCATCTCCTTGGCAAAGGGTACACATCGACTTTGCTGGTCCATTTATGGACTCAATGTTTCTAATAGCGGTGGATGCACACTCCAAGTGGCCGGAGGTAATAAAGATGTCCACCACCACCACGGAAAAAACCATCACAGTGTTAAGGACCATGTTTGCTAGGAATGGGCTGCCGGAACAGATCTGTTCTGATAATGGACCGCAATTTGTGTCCGAAGAATTCAAGAAATTCTTAAAGAGCAATGGGGTTAAGCACTACACGTCAGCCCCATACCATCCCGCCTCCAATGGATTGGCTGAAAGGTTTGTCCAGACCTTCAAGAAGGCCATAAAGGCCATGGGTAATGAAGCCATTAACTTACAACATAAGGTGGATAGCTTCTTGTTGGCGTACAGGAATGCAACTCATGCGGTCACAAATCAAACTCCCGCCATGATGTTTTTTAATAGACGACTAAGATGCCGGCTGGATTTGCTTGAGCCAAACGTCAGAAGGGACGTAGAGAACCGGCAATTCCAGGGCATGAATGAAAGGCCAACTAGATCTTTTCAGATAGGTCAACAAGTTTTAGCCCGGGACTACCGTACCGAGAAATGGCAGCCTGGAACTATTGGAAAAAGGCTAGGGCCGTTGATGTATACGGTGGACATTGGGGACAGTATAATAAGGCGCCATGTTGACCAGATCATAGGGTCAGCCACAAATGGCCAATCTACTCCACCACCTTACACGGTTAATGTTGAGACAGAGATACCCAGAACACCTACCTCCGATCTGGTAATACTGGAATCAGATGAACCTGACACTGTCCTTCAAGCCGAATCGACCTTGCCAGAAGCACCTGCTACCCCGTCGGGAGTTACGACACCACCGAGGCGTTATCCGGACAGAGTCCGGAAACCTCCAGAGAGACTGAATCTGTGAACTGTCTTTCATCAAGTTGTATATATGTTATAATGTATGTTTAATGGGGAATCAGTATGTTGTAAGCTAAAAAGGGAGGATTGTAGTGTATGTACCCGTCTACCTTTAAGAGAACTATTGTATGTAACCGTCCACCTTTAAGAGAACTACTTTAGGTGTTGCACTACTTTGTTGGCTTCTGTATACTGTAATACCGACGGTGACCACACCGGTATATAAGTGCTGTGTCAGGAGTTATTGGGCAGATTCGCCCTGACCTTCGAATAGTAAAGTCCTGTTTTAAGTTACTCTTGGAGTCTGTGCATTAATTAACTAAACAACCCACAGACTTTACACTAGCATTGCCGCTCCCTCTCAGCTCTGGCAACCCCGGGCAACCCTCCCTCCCCGGCACTAACTCTTGGGGTCCCTGAAGTTTTCGGGCTCCCGTCCCAAATCCTGCTCCAGCCCGTGTGCTCTGACATCACTCCCACGTGTCTTTTGACAGGAGACCACGCTACGCTATTTAAATGAAGCTCGGGAGTTAAAATGGCCGGCGCCAATCACACTGAACTCTCTGCGGGAGTTTCCTTCCTGCACCGAGCGGCCCCCTCCCCTGGGGCTAAAATCGACCATTGTATTGTTAGAAAGTTGCAAAGAGAGAAAGACTTGCATTTCTATAGCGTCTTTCAAACCTCAGGATGTTCCCAAGCGCTTTACAACCAATGAAGTACTTTTTGAGGTGTAGTCACTGTTGTAATGTAGGAAACGTGGCAGACAATTTCCGCACAGCAAGCTCCCACAAACAGCGATGTGATAATGACCAGATAATCTGTTTTTAGTGATGTTGATTGAGGGATAAATATTGGCCCCAGGACACCGGGGATAACTCCCCTGTCGTAGGATCTTTCACACCCACCCGAGGGGGCAGACGGGGCCTTGGTTTAACGTCTCACCCGAAAGACGGCACCTCCAACAGCGCAGCACTCCCTCAGCACTGCACTGGAGTGTCAGCCTAGATTTTGGGGGAAATATTGAGTCGCGCCTCCTTTGGGGCGCTACTTTTAGCGCCCGAAAAAATTAGCGTCCCCGCAGCTGAAATTTATCGGCAGCGCCCCAAGAAGTGGGGTGCTACTGGAAGCGCCTCGCCTCCCTCTTGGGGCGCTGCGAAGGAACATCGCGGCGCTACGTGCTGCAGCGCCACGCTCTGCGGCATGTCGCGCCGCGGTACTGCAGGCCTTCCTCCCCTTCTTAAAGGGGAGGGGCCTAGCGCAGCGTGACCCGGGACCCAGCTGGGCCACCAATGATCGGAGTGCCGGCAAAAGAGCCCGGCACCTCGCCTTTAATTAGCACTGCCCCGGCCGCAGGTAGACCCCCCCCTGACCCCATCAGACGTAGCGTCCGGCGGGAAGTCAGGGGGTGCTACCGAAGATCGCGGCCGGGGCGCAAGCGGGGCGCTGCGCACGGCGATGACGTCATCGCCGGTGGCGCAGTGCCACGGGGCACTAACAGTTACCGCCGCCGCTAACCTCCCGCTGAATTTCGCGGGAGGCGTTGGCGGCGCCGCGCCCGGGCGCTAGTTGCTTTGCGCCCCGTTAGCGACCTCTTAGGGCACTAACGGGAGGCGCAAAGCAACCGAATTTTTAGGCCTTTGTGCTTAAGTCGCTGGAGTGGTGCTACCAACCCACGGCCTTCTGACTCAGGGCGAGAGTGCTACCCACTGAGCCACACCTAAGATCTTCTGCCTATCCCAGGGTCCAAGTTTTGAAAAGTGTAAAATTGGCTTAAAAGTGCCTTTACTCAACCAGCTCCCAAAAGGTCCATTGATTGCTTGAACGAATCCTACTGTAACACGTCTTCCGGTATTGCTTTGACATCTGTAGGAATGCTGCAATGCCTAATTGAACCCCAGCCGCCCACTGTAGCACTGACAACTCACTGATTTATTTATCTGTTTCTCTAAACAACCAAAGCAATTAAATGGTCCGTTTCAACACAGCTCCTGTATAAATGCCACTGCATTTGAAATGCGGGTTGAGGCAAAATAAAAAGTGCCTTTCAAATGCCTGAGCAAGAGCGGGAAGGGAGCTGCGTTTCTGTGCAGCCACCCGATATGCAGCAGAACTCCCGCTGCGCAAGTCCAAGAGAAACACAAGTGCGCGCGTTTCAGAAGCTGGAGAGATTCACACTGAGGTCGCCTTCAACCTCAGTACAAACCATTCCAAATTCTGGAGGAGAAAACAAAAAAAGCATTTCCTACTCACCGGGGCTTGTTGTGACAAATTGTGAGCAAATCGGCCGTCGCGACACTCGCTCGACCTGCCCATCAGCTGATCGGAAGGTCACGGGTTCAGGTCTCACTCCCGAGACCTGGGCGCGCCGCCTAGGCCGACACTTTAGCGCAGCAGCGAGGGAGCGCTGCACTGTCGGCGGTGCCATCATTCTAATGAGACGCTAAACCGGAACCCCCCGGTCTGCCCTCTCAGGTGGACGCAAGCCATCCCGCGGCACTACTTCGAAGAAGGTGTTCGGGAGCTGTCTCAGAGTCTTGGCCAGTACTTAACCCTCAACCAACACGGCCAAAACTTGGTCATTCATCTTATTGCATCTTGTGGGAGCTTGCTGGGCGCAGATTGGCTGCTGCGTTTGCGTACGTGACTACACTTAATTAATTGGCTGCAAAGCGCTTGAGGATGTGAAAGACACTGTGTAAATGCAAGCTCTTTCTTTCCTTCTTGATCCATCAGCTGTTCCGTCGGTTCACAGAGACAGGAGATGAACACATTGGGGGTGATTTTGCCAATGGGGGCGTGTTGGAGGCGGGACTACTGCTTGGCGGGTCGATGTCCCACCTCCATCGACTTGTGGCCAACCCACGCAATTTTCTCTTGATTGACCTCGTTAAGTCTGCCCAGCAGGTTTAGCAGGCCAATTAAGGGGAAGCCGGTTGCAGAGAACGTCAACGTATGACGTTTCATCTGTCAAAAACTTTTGACAGGTGAATTGTCACCGTCTGACAGCTCTGTGGTTTGATGAGGTCTTAAATTCAAGACCTCATCAAACCTCTTTCTTTTGCAGAAATGAGATGGTTGTTGCATTGGAGAATGCAACGGCCATCTGTCATCTCTACCGCGGAGGTGCGAGACTCTCCACATACCCACCTTCTTGAGGGCAATTAGGGATGGACAATAAATGCTGGCCTTGCCAGTGACGCCCACATCCAATTAAAAAAATGAATACAAAAAAAATTTAGGAAAATGATTCCCCTCTAATAAGTCCCGCGTGCGATCAATTGAATCTCTTTTCTCTTGGTTTACTGTGAGACGAGTGCCACTAGCTCAGGCTCGACTTGCTATAAGGGAATGGGGCTTAGTCAGCCAAAGTAAGAGTTCAGGATCCATTCAGGGAGGTCACCGGGAAACCAGTTCTACTTCAGGAATCTCTGAAACCACGAAACTCGATACCAAGGCCAAGTCGGTGACTTCACACTGCACTATGTTGTGGCGGAGCCATTAAGGGACTCCAGTCAATTGTATATAATTCCCTTTAATAATATGTTGGCTACAGCCTGAGTCTGTATCTTTGTTTTCACTGTTTACATGTACAGAGCGCGATCACTTTAATAGCGCGGGTAAACGCGATGACGTCATGCCGTTCATCACGTGATCCTCCACCGGCGGGAAAAACGTGATGACGTCATGACGTCAGCTGCGGGACCGCCCTAGCAGTCCTCGTGGAGCCTCCGAACTGACTAGACCTATATTCGATGTTCTCCTGTAGTTATCTGTTAAACTCTGTTACTTTTCATTAAACCTCGTTGATTTGATCGCCTGAGTGAATAGGAACTAGACATTCCTACATTGGTGACCCCGACTTTTGCGAACGGTTTTCGCAGAAGTTACTGAACATGGAATCGAACACCATTGCTTTAAAGCTACCACAGTTCTGGGAGCAACAGCCAGCCGCGTGGTTCATCCAGGCTGAAGCCCAGTTCGCAATCAGGAACATCGTTGCGGATCAGACCCATGACTATCACGTGGTCTCCGCCCTCAACAGCGCCACAGCCTCGCGGATCGTCAGCCTGCTTGGTAATCCACCAGAAGATCGCAAGTATGATACGATAAAGGCGCGGTTGTTACAGGTCTTCGGGCTCACGAAGTCGGAGCGCGCCCGCTGGCTGCTCAACATGCCCGGCCTCGGGGACTCCAAACCGTCCGAGCTCATGAGCCAAATGCTCACGCTCCTGGGCTCCGAACCGGTATGCTTCCTCTTCAGGGAGCTATTCCTCAGCCAGCTACCGGAGCAAGTTCAGGCTGCCCTAGCCAGGTCGGAAGTCACCGACTGCGCAGAGCTGGCTGCCGACGCGGACAAGATCTTCGCAGTGACACAGCAGTACTGCGCTGCCACGAGGCGCCCATCCCCCACAGACGCTGCTCCAGCCCCTCAACCTGCGGGGTTGTGCTTCTACCACGCCCGTTTTGGTGCGAAAGCATGATGCTGCCGCCCTCCCTGCAGTTTTTCGCTCAAAAAAAAAAATCAGCAGCAACCCTGTCGAAAGAGGACCAGTTATAACGAGTGCCCCGCGGCTGCGATGGCAATCGGTAATTCGGGAAAACTCCTCTTCATCAACGACTCCCTATCTGGTCAACGTTTCCTTTGTGACACCGGGGCGCAGTGTAGCATCCTACCCACGTCAGATCTTGATCTACAAGCTGGGGGGCACGGCCCCTCCCTCCAGGGGGCTAATGGCGGGGCCATTTGGACCTTCGGAAGCCGGCGGATCCAGGTGTGCTTCGGCGGCCAGCGGTTTTATTGGGATTTCATCACAGCCAAAGTCTCTCAAGCCAGCCTCGGGGTGGATTTTTTGTGCGCCAACGGCCTCCTGGTGGATGTACAGCACCGCCGGTTGATCAATGCGGCCACTTTTCACTCCATCCCGTGCTACCGCGGTAACACCGTGGCGCGCATTGTCTCCTGCGCGTCCCCACCTCCAGATGACTTCACTCGCCTCCTCGTAGATTTCCCAGACCTGACCTGACCCACTTTCTCTTCCACGGCCACGAAACATGGTGTCGAACACCACATCACCACGACTGGCTCCCCGGTCTACGCATGGGCCCGGCGCCTTGAACCTGGCAAGCTCGCGGCTGCGAAAGTGGAGTTCGACACGATGGAGCGGCTAGGGATTATTCGCTGGTCGAATAGTCCCTGGTCTTCGCCTCTCCACATTGTTCCGAAACCTGGCGGCGGATGGCGGCCTTGCGGCAGCTACCAACGCCTGAACGACGCCACTACTCCTGATCGGTACCCGATCCCTCATATTCAGGATTTCTCTGCACATTTGGCGAGAAATACCATTTTTTCAAAAGTCGACCTCGTCCGTGGCTACCACCAGGTCCCCGTACACCCGCAAGACGCCCTGAAAACTGCAGTCATCACCCCATTCGGCCTGTTTGAATTTCTGCGGATGCCGTTTGGATTGAAGAACGCTGCATAGGCTTTCCAGCGCTTGATGGACTTCGTGCTTCGGGACCGCAAGTTTCTCTTCGTCTACCTCAACGACATCCTCATCGCCAGCCCTAATAAAGAGGAGCACATCTGCCATTTGCGCACCCTCTTTAGACGCCTCAGTCAACACGGCTTGATCATCAACCCGGCCAAGTGCCAGTTCAGCTTGCAGCAGATTGATTTTTTAGGCCATCGCATCACATCAGATGGCGCAATTCCCCGGCAAACGAAGGTGGAGGCAGTTACTTCGTTCCCGCGCCCGCATTCCGTCAAGGCCCTGCAGGAGTTCCTCGGGATGGTAAATTTTTATCACCGGTTCATCCCTAATGCAGCTCTGCTCATGCAGCCCCTGTACGAGGCCCTCAAGGTCAAGTCCGGCAAGGATCCGATCAGCTGGACGGTTGATATGGACCGGGCGTTCGTCGACACAAAAGGCACTTTAGCCAACGCAACCATGCTGGCACACCCGCTGCCAGGTGCCACCATCGCCCTTACCACCAACGGGTCAGACTACGCCATTGGCGCAGTGCAGGAACAGTGGGTGCATGGGACGTGGCAACCGCTGGTGTTTTTCAGCCGTCCACTACAGCGAAACGAACGAAAGTACAACACGTTCGACCGGGAGTTACTGGCCCTTTTTCTGGCCATCCGCCATTTCCGGTTCTTGCTAGAGGGATGCCCGTTCATGGCTTTTGTGGACCATAAACCACTAACGTTCGCTATGGCCAAGACCGCCGAACCGTGGTCAGCTCGGCAACAACGTCAGTTGACGTTTATCTCAGAATTCACCACATACATTCAGCATGTGTCCGGTAAAGACAACCTGGTGGCAGATTGCCTCTCCCACGCGACCGTTCATGCAGTCCAGCTCGGCATCGACTATGCCCTCATGGCTGCGGATCAAGCCTCGGATCCGGAGGTCCAATCTTACAGAACCAACCCCTCTAGCCTCCAAGCGGCCGACGTCAAATTCCATGCCGCAGGCACTACACTACTCTGCGACGTCTCCGTAGGAGATCCTCGCCCTATCGTCCCGGTCGCCTGGCGCCGAAAAGTTTTTGACGCCATCCACGGGTTGTCGCACCCTGGCATGAAGGCCTCGTAACGGTTGATGTTGTCCAAATTCGTGTGGCGGGGCATGCACATGGATGTTCGCGACTGGGCCAACACCTGCGTGGTCTGCCAAAAGGCCAAGGTGCAGCGTCACGTCAAGGCTCCATTGGCCACTTTCGCCGTTCCGGAACGTAGGTTTGATCATGTGCATGTGGACCTGGTGGGGCCACTTCCGCCTTCGCACGGGTTTACTCATCTGCTTACAATGGTGGACCGCACCACTCGAAGGCCAGAGGTGGTTCCTCTGTCTTCCACCACTTCTGCAGACGTCGCCAGGGCATTCATCTTCTCTTGGGTTGCCCGCTTCGGGGTACCGGCGGATATCTCATCCGATCATGGGCCGCAGTTTTCTTCGGAGCTCTGGAACGCTGTGGCTCAGGGGCTCAGCGTCAAGCTACATCGCACCACTGCCTACCATCCACAGGCGAACGGCCTGTGTGAACGATTCCACAGGTCGCTCAAAGCCGCACTGCAAGCCAGCCTTCAAGGCGCGGGCTGGGTGGACAGGCTTCCATGGGTCCTTTTGGGTCTTCGTACGGCACCTAAAGAAGATCTTCAATCGTCCTCGGCGGAGCTCGTATATGGCCAGCCGCTACACGTACCAGGGGATTTCCTTCCATCTCCAACAGAGCCATGGTCCGCGTCCCAGCAGCTCATCAGCCACCAGGAGGCAGCCAGAAGTTTTGCTCCAGTGCCTACGTCACATCACGGCTTGCAGAGCTCCCACGTCCCAGCTGAGCTGAAGAACGCCGACTATGTGTTTATCCGCCACGACGCTCATCGGGACCTGCTCAAACCCCCTTACACTGGTCCTTTCCGTGTGATAGAGCCGGGAGACAAATCTTTTTCGGTCGATGTCGGTGGTAAACCGGACCACATTTCGTTTGACTGGTTGAAGCCGGCTCACTTGGACCTTGACCGCCCAGTCAAAATCGCACAACCGCCGAAATGTGGCCGACCGCCCACAGTCGCCATGCCAGATCAAACGCAACCGCCCGCCAGCTCGCCCGCCGTCCATCAGCTTCCACTTCAAGGCTACAGAAGTCGATCTGACAGGCTTGTCAGGCCTCCTCACTGTTTTACTTTTGCTATTAAAGACAATTCTGGGGGGGCGCATGTGGCGGAGCCACTAAGGGACTCCAGTCAATTGTATATAATTCCCTTTAATAATATGTTGGCTACAGCCTGAGTCTGTATCTTTGTTTTCACTGTTTACATGTACAGAGTGCGATCACTTTAATAGCGCGGGTAAACGCAATGACGTCACGCCGTTCATCACGTGATCCCCCACCGGCAGGAAAAACGTGATGGTGTCATGACATCAGCCACGGGACCGCCCTAGCAGCCCTCGTGGAGCCTCCGAACTGACTGGACCTATATTCGATGTTCTCCTGTAGTTATCTGTTAAACTCTGTTACTTTTCATTAAACCTCGTTTATTTGATCGCCTGAGTGGACCTCAGTCTTTTGGATAGGAACTAGCCATTCCTACAATGTAAAGAATTAACCTTACAGTGTTAAAGTAATACAATAACGTGTTGCAACTAATGACCCAATGACCGCCAGATGCATTCCACCATTTCATGAACCTCGCTGCCAACAGCCCTGAATTGGTCAGAACTCACGTGGAGTATTGTGCACAGTTCTGGTCATCACATTATAATAAAGGATATAGAGGCACTGGAGAAAGTGCAAAAAAGATTCACAAGGATGATACCAGAACTGAGAGGTTATACTTATCAGGAAAGATAGAACAGGCTGGGGCCTCTTTTCTCTAGAAAAGAAAAGCTGAGGGGTGACCTGATAGAGGTCTTTAAGATTATGAAGGAGTTCATAAGAACATAAGAACATAAGAAATAGGAGCAGGAGTAGGCCAATCGGCCCCTCGAGCCTGCTCCGCCATTTAATAAGATCATGGCTGATCTGATCCTAACCGCCAATCCACTATCACAGAACCATCTCCTGAATCTAACAGAATTAGACACACGAAATAGGAGCAGGATCAGGCTACACGGCCCCTGGGCCCGCTCCGCTACCCACAGGGCCATGACCGATCCGAACCTAGACTCATGTCCAAATTCCTGCCCACTCCCCGTAACCCTTAATTCCCTTTACTTCTAGGAAACTGTCTATTTCTGTTTTAAATTTATGTAATGATGTAGCTTCTACAGCTTTTTGGGGCAGCATATTCCATGGACCTACCACCCTCTGAGTGAAGTAGTTCCTCCTCATCTCAGTTTTGAAAGAGCAGACCCTTATTCTAAGACTATGCCCCCTAGTTCTAGTTTCACCCATCATCGGGAACATCTTCCCCGCATCCACCCGATCCAACCCCTTCACAATCTTATATGTTTCAATAAGATCGCCTCTCATTCTTCTGAACTCCAATGAGTAGAGTCCCAATCTACTCAACCTCTCCTCAGACGTCCATCCCCTCATCCCCGGGATTAACCGAGTGAACCTTCTTTGTACTGACTCGAGAGCAAGTATGTCCTTTCTTAAGTATGGACACCAAAACTGTACGCAGTATTCCAGGTGCGGTCTCACCAATACCTTGTACAACTGAAGCAATACCTCCCTATTTTTATATTCTATCCCCCTAGCAATGAAAGCCAACATTCCATTGGCCTTCTTAATCACTTGCTGCACCTGCATACTAACCTTTTGAGTTCCGTGCACCAGGACCCCCAGATCCCTTTGTACTTCAGTACTTTCCAGTTTCTTGCCATTAAGATAATAACTTGCTCTACGATTTTTCCTGCCAAAGTGCATAACCTCACACTTTCCAGTATTGTATTCCATCTGCCAAATCTCTGCCCACTTACTTAGCCTGTCTATGTCCCCTTGCAGGTTTTTTATGTCCTCCTCACTCACTACTTTCCCTCCCATCTTAGTATCATCTGCAAACTTTGATATGTTACACTCGGTCCCCTCCTCCAAATCATTAATATAGATTGTAAAGAGTTGGGGACCCAGCACTGACCCCTGCGGAACACCACTAGTTACTGTGGTCCAAAGATGTGCGGGTTAGGTTGATTGGCCATGATAAAAATTGGCCCTTAGTGTTAGGGGGGATTAAATATGTGGGGTTACAGGGTTACGGGGATAGGGCTTGGGTGGGATGGCTGTCGGTGTAGGGACCGGGTGCTAGGGTTTGGATGATCAGCCATGATCTCGTTGAATGGCGGAGCAGGCTCGAAGGGCCGAATGGCCTACTCCTGCTCCTAGTTTCTATGTTTCTATGTTTCTATGATTGCCAGTCTGAGAATGAACCATTTATCCCAACTCTCTGCCTTCTGTTAGATAGCCAATCCTCTATCCATGCCAGAATATTACCCCCAATCCCGTGATTTTTTTATCTTAAGCAATAATCTTTTGTGTGGCACCTTGTCAAATGCCTTTTGGAAGTCTAAATACACTACGTCCACTGGTTCCCCTTTATCCACCCTATATGTTACTTCCTCAAAGAACTCCAGCAAATTTGTCAAACATGACTTCCCCTTCATAAAACCATGCTGACTTTGTCCTATTAAATTATGATTATCCAAATGTCCTGTTACTGTCTCCTTAATAATGGACTCCAAAATGTTACCTACCACAGATGTTAGGCTAACCGGTCTATAGTTTCCAGCCTTCTGTCTACTGCCCTTTTTAAATAAGGGTGTTACATTGGGTGTTCGAAGGGTAGACGTAGAGAAGATGTTTCCACTTGTGGGGGGAGACCAAAACTAGGGGTCATAAATATAAGAGAGTCACTAATAAATCCAATAGGAAGTCAGGAGAAAGCTTTACCCAGAGAGCGGTGAGAATGTGGAACTCGCTACCACAGGGAGTGGTTGAGGCAAATAGTATAGATTCATTTAAGGGGAAGCTAGATAAGCACATGAGGGAGAAAGGAATAGAAGCATATGTTGATGGGGTGATATAAAGAGAGGTGGGAGGAGGCTGGTGTGGGGCATAAACACCGGCATGGACCAGTTGGGCCGAATGGCCTGTTTCTGTGCTGTGAATTCAATGTGATATGATATTTATAGTGACTGGTCAACAACTAAGTATTTTTCCTTTTTCACCTAAGCTAGAGAACACCGATCTATCCATTCTATACACGTCCCGTGCTTCCTCCACCAATGTTCATTGCCTTATATTCAACCATATTGAATTTCTCACATTCCTTGAGGTGATAGCAGTCTTCGTCATATTAGACTGGACCCATAGCTTGATAACACTTTTACTCAGCGAGTTGTTGTGATCTGGAACGCGCTGCCTGAAAGGGCGGTGGAAGCAGGTTCAACAGTAACTTTCAAAAGGGAATTGGATAAATACTTGAAAAGGAGACATTTGCAGGGCTGTGGGGAAAGAGGCTAATTGGGTAGCTCCTTCAGAGAACCGGCACAGGCAGAATGGGCCGAATGACCTCCTTCTGTGCTGTATGATTCTATGATTCTGCTTCCACCGCTGTTCCTGGTGGGGCATTCCACGTCCTAACAGTCCTCTGCATAAAAACAATTCTCCTAACCTCTCCATCCATTCTCTAGTTACCAGTCAGTGTTTTTCCGCTGTTCATCGAGGCCCCTCATAATTTTGAACACCTCTATGAAATCTCCTCTTAACCTTGTTTGTTCTAATGAAAACAACCTTGCTTTCTGCAGCCTCTACGCAACCAAGTCCCTCATCCCTTGTCCATTCATCATCTTGGACGGCACCAGGTAATGATGTAAGCACTGAGGTAAATATGTCGGCTACGCCCCAATTAAGAACAAAACGGAAAAGATCACGTCCGCCTGTGATGTACGATTTTGTCATGTATGAAGCATCCAATTAGCTTCACTATGTAAAATGCTGTTACATGGATCAAACCCTGCATTGCATTACCCAGTCTTCATCTGTTAATTGTTGTACCTTTGTTACCATGGTAACAGAATTATGGCGAAAGGAAAGAGAACCCTTGAAGAGTGAGAAAAGGGTAGAAATAAAGACCCAACTAAAAATGGTGCCAGTGAGACCAGCGAACAATACACCAGGAGAGCGGCCTTTCACTTCAAAGACTTGCAAATTAAGTCAAGAGGTGGGTTGAAATTCTCTTTGATGCAATTTACGTTCTTTCTTTCTCTCTTTCTTTCTCTCTTTCTTTCTCTCTTTCTTTCTTACTCTCTTTCTTTCTTTCTCTCTTTCTTTCTCTCTTTCTCTCTTTCTTTCTCTCTTTCTCTCTTTCTTTCTCTCTATTATTATATTGAAATTCATGGACAACATTGTACTTTTTTAATGCTTGCTTTACAATAACATCCAATGGACCGATTATAATTGTAAAATCTTGTTTATCAATCGGATGTCCATCAACTTTGCACCATTTTAATGCCCAACGTGCAATGTGCTGATAATAATCGTACGAAATTGGCTGCCGCGTTTTCCTACATTTTCCTATGCTTTCCACAGTGACCACACTTCCAAAAGTACTTCATTGGCTGTAAAGCGCTTTGGGACGTCCTGAGGTTGCGAAAGGTGCTGTATAAAAATGCCAGTAAGTCTTTCCTTTTTTTTCTTCTTTCTTTCTCTCTTTCTTTCTTTCACCAGGAGGCTATTGTCACAAGACACACCAGGTTGCAAACAGCATTCCTGCTGCTGGTGATTGGACAAGCATCCCTAATAACCCTTCACTTTAACAGTAGACTTTACCTCTCCTAGTTGCTGCAGACATGAGCCACAGGCTAATCCCTGGCGCTCAAGCGTCCCCGGGCAGCCATTTTGAACTTAGCCAAGGAACAGCCTCCATTTTAAACTTAGCTGCTCTTGCTCCTTAAAGCTAGATAAAGCCCAAGACAACATTCCAAGTCTTGTCACGCTGCTTTGTCTGCCGGCTGTAAGGCGTCCAATGTAAAATTAATTTAACTGTCTGGACCAGTTCCCAGTGGACATGAACAAACACTACACCACCACCCATAATTTAACACTAATTGGCACTCACTCAGAGACCATGAGGAAGGCCAAAAGAAAATATAAAAAATGGAACAATAAAATACACCAGTGCAGTAACAGCTACACTTTGGAGGCTGGAGTTATAACAGAATTATCGAGACAGAATATAGGGAGCATTGCTCAACATCATGGCTAATAAATAAATTCCTTTACCTTGACGACCACAAATATTCACTCTGCTCTCCCGCCTGCACCCCCTTCAACAAAGTTTACAAGCAGTGACCCAATGGCCAAGGTTAAAGGGCATGAATTTTTATTTTAAGCTGCTGCACTATATTTTTGACACCAGCCACGAAAGATGGAATATCTCCCACTTGTGATATTAATCCTCAGCCCACGTTCTTGGCCACATAACTGAGGTCCATTAAACAGTATATAGACTGTGTGTCAGCTGTGCTGCTGAAGAGCCCCAAGATAGTCTGTGGAAATTTTTCACATTCCGTGCGATTTACGCACAGCATTCCCTCTTGCAGTCTAGTCCGGGAAGAAGTTATGGCAGAGTTCTTCTTCGACAGTGCTTCTTCAACAGCACCTCCCAAACCCCCGACCTCTACCACCTAGAAGGACAAATGTAGCAGGCACTTAGGAACACCACCACCTCCAAGTTCCCCTCCAAGTCACACACCATCCTGACTTGGAAATATATCGGCTGTTCCTTAATCGTCGCTGGGTCAAAATCCTGGAACTCCCTCCCTGACAGCACTGTGGGAGTACCCTCACCACACGGACTGCAGCGGTTCAAGAAGGCAGCTCACCACCACCTTCTCAAGGGGGCAACTAGGGATGGGCAATAAATGCTGGCCTTGCCAATGACGCCCATATCCCATGAACAAATATTTAAAAATTACTGAGGCAAGCAGTGCAGAGACACTGGCAACAAGTCTTCAGTCCTCTGTAAATATCCAAATTACACTGTGGGACTCGGGTATAGCTGATGTGAAACCCTTGTACCAAAGAACAAAGAACAGGCAGCACGGTGGCATAGTGGTTAGCACTGTTGCCTCACAGTGCCAGGGACCCGGGTTCGAATCCGGCCTCAGGTGACTGTCTGTGTGGAGTTTGCACATTCTCCCCATGTTTGCGTGGGTTTCCTCCGGGTGCTCTGGTTTCCTCCCACAGTCCAAAGATGTGCGGATTAGGTTGATTGGTTATGATAAATTGACCCTTAGTGTTAGGGGGATTAAATACGTGGGGTTACGGGGATAGGGTGGGGTATGTGTTGGTGTAGGGGTTACGGGGATCGGGTGGGATATGTGTTGGTGTTGGTGTAGGGGTTACGGGGATCGGGTGGGATATGTGTCGGTGCAGGCTCGATGGGCCGAAATGGCCTCTATCTGCACTGTGGGGTTTCTGTGATTCTGTGAATTAGGAGCAGGAGTAGGGCATTCGGCCCTTCAAGCCTGCTCCGCCATTCAATAAGAAGTTAAGGATAGCATTAGATTGAAAGAAGAAGTTTATAATGTTGCAAAGAATAATAATAAGCCTGAGGATTGGGAGAGTTTCAGAAACCAGCAAAGGTTGACCAAAAAACTGATAAAAAGAGAAAAAAAAAGAATATGAGAGAAAACTAGCAAGAAATATAAAAGCAGATACATAGAAACATAGAAGATAGGAGCAGGAGTAGGCCATTCGGCCCCTCGAGCCTGCTCCACCATTCAATGCGATCATGGCTGATCATCCAAATCCAATTTCTCCCCATACCCCTTGATCCTTTTAGCCTTAAGAAATATATCCAACTCCTTCTTGAATATATTTAATGAATTGGCCTCCATCGCCTTCTGTGGTAGAGAATTCCACAGGTTCACCACTCTCTGGGTGAAGAAATTCCTCCTCATTTCTGTCCTAAATGGCCTACCCTTTATCCTTAGGCTGTGTCCCCTGGTTCTGGACTCCCCGACCATCGGGAACATCCTTCCTGCATCTAGTCTGTCCACGTTATCCACGTTATATTGCATCTGCCATGTTTCTGCCCAATCACCCAACATGTCCAAATCATCCTGGAGTTTCTCGACATCCTCCTCACAGCACACACGCCCACCCAGCTTTGTGTCGTCTGCAAATTTGGAGATATTACATCTAGTCCCCTTGTCTAGATCATTAATATATATTGTGAATAGCTGGGGTCCAAGGACTGATCCCTGCGGTACCCCACTAGTCACTGCCTGCCACTTGGAAAAAGACCCGTTTATTCCAACTCTTTGCTTTCTGTCTGCCAACCAGTTCTCTATCCAAGTCAATACCTTGCCCCCAATTCCATGTGCCTTAACTTTACACGCTAATCTCTTATGCAGGACCTTATCGAAGGCCTTCTGAAAGTCCAGATACACCACATCCACTGGTTCTCCCTTATCTATTTTTACCAGTTACATCCTCAAAAAATTCCAGTAGATTAGTCAAGCATGATTTACCTTTTGTGAATCCATGTTGACTGTCTGATCCTGTCACTGTTTTCCAAGTGTCAAAGAGTCATAGAGTCATAGAGTTATACAGCACGGATAGAGGCCCTTCGGCCCATCATGTCCGTGCCGGCCATCAAGCCCTGTGTAATCTAATCCCATATTCCAGCATTTGGTCCGTAGCCTTGTATGCTATGGCATTTCAAGTGCTCATCCAAATGCTTCTTAAATGTTGTGAGGGTTCCTGCCTCCACAACCCTTTCAGGCAGTGAGTTCCAGACTCCAACCACCCTCTGGGTGAAAAAGTTCTTTCTCAAATCCCCTCTAAACCTCCCGCCCTTTACCTTGAATCTATGCCGCCTTGTTATTGACCCTTCTACTAAGGGAAAAAGCTCCTTAGTATCCATCCTATCTATGCCCCTCATAATTTTGTACACCTCAATCATGTCCCCCCTCAGCCTCCTCTGCTCCAAGGAAAACAAACCCAATCTGCCCAGTCTCTCTTCATAGCTGAAGCGCTCCAGCCCTGGTAACATCCTGGTGAATCTCCTCTGCACCCTCTCCAAAGCGATCACATCCTTCCTGTAGTGTGGCGACCAGAACTGCACACAATATTCCAGCTGTGGCCTAACCAGTGTTTTATACAGCTCCATCATAACCTCCTTGCTCTTACATTCTATGCCTCGGCTAATGAAGGCAAGTATCCCATATGCCTTTTTTACCACCTTATCCACCTGTTCCGCCGCCTTCAGGGATCTGTGTACTTGCACACCCAGATCCCTCTGACCCTCTGTCTTGCCTAGGGTCTTACCATTCATTGTGTATTCCCTTGCCTTGTTAGTCCCCCCAAAGTGCATCACCTCGCACTTTTCCGGGTAAAATTCCATTTGCCACTGTTCCGCCCATCTGACCAACCCATCTATATCGTCCTGCAGACTGAGACTACCCTCCTCGCTATTTACCACCCTACCAATTTTTGTATCATCCACGAACTTACTGATCATACCTTTTACATTCATATCCAAGTCATTAATGTAGACCACAAACAGCAAGGGACCCAGCACCGATCCCTGTGGTACCCCACTGGCCACAGGCTTCCAGTCACAAAAACAACCTTCGACCATCACCCTCTGCCTTCTGCCACTAAGCCAGTTTTGTATCCAATGTGCCAAGGCACCCTGGATTCCATGGGCTCTTACCTTCTTGACCAGTCTCCTGTGCGGGACTTTATCGAAGGCCTTACTGAAATCCATGTATACCACATCCACTGCGTTATCCTCACCCACACACCTCGTCACCCCCTCAAAAAATTCAATCAAATTAGTCAGACATGATCTTCCCTTGACAAAGCCATGTTGACTATCCCTGATTAATCCTTGCCTCTCCAAGTGGAGACTAATTTTGTCCCTCAGAATTTTTTCCAATAATTTACCTACCACTGATGTTAGGCTCACTGGCCTGTAGTTCCCCGGTTTTTCCCTACTCCCCTTCTTGAATAATGGTACTACATTAGCGGTTCTCCAGTCCTCTGGCACATCCCCTGTGGCCAGAGAGGTTCTGAATATATGTGTTAGAGCCCCCGCAATCTCTTCCTTTGCCTCACACAGCAGCCTGGGATACATTTCGTCCGGGCCTGGGGATTTATCCATTTTTAGGCCTGCTAAAACCGGCAATACCTCCTCCCTCTCGATGTTAATATGTTCGAGCATATCACAGTCCCCCCGCCCTATTTCTATGTCTACATCGACCTTCTCCATAGTGAAAACAGATGCAAAAAATTCATTTAGAACCCCTCCTACATCTTCCGGCTCCACACACAGATTGCCACTTTTGTCCCTAATGGGCCCTATTTTTTCCCTAGTTATCCTCTTACCCTTAATATACTTATAAAACATCTTAGGATTTTCCTTTATTTTGCTCACCAGTGTTATTTCATGGCCCCTCCTTGATCTCCTAATTTCTTTTTTAAGTATCCCCCTGCACTTTTTGTACTCCCCTAGGGCTTCCTCCGTCTTTAGCCTTTTGTATCTGCCAAAAGCCCTCCTTTTTTTCCTAATCCATTCTCGTATATCCCCTGACATCCAAGGTTCCCTGTGGTTTTTGGAACCACCCTTGACCTTTACGGGAACATGTTGCCATTGTATGATCTCAATCTCCCTTCTGAAAGCCTCCCATTGCTCCGATGCGGATTTTCCTACAAGTAGCTGATCCCAGTCCATTTTGGCCAGATCCTGCCTTATCCTATTAAAATCGGCCTTCCCCCAATTTAGAACCTTTATTTCCGACCCATCCCTGTCCTTTTCCATGACCACCTTAAATCTCACCATATTATGGTCACTGTCACCAAAGTGCTCACCTACTAGCACTTCTTCCACTTGGCCGGCCACATTCCCTAGAATTAGGTCCAGTACCGCCCCCTCTCTTGTAGGACTTTCTACATGCTGGCTCAAAAAGCTCTCCTGGATGCACTTTAAGAATTCTACACCCTCTGAGCCTTTCACACTCTGACTATCCCAGTTAATATTGGGGAAGTTGAAATCCCCCATTATTATTACCTTATTATTTGCACATTTCTCTGAGATTTGCCTACATATCTGTTCCTCTATCTCCCCCTGACTGTTTGGAGGCCTATAGTACACTCCCAGCAAAGTGCTTGCCCCCTTTTTGTTTTTAAGCTCCACCCATATGGCCTCATTAGAGGAACCTGCTAATATATCATCCCTCCTTACTGCAGTAATTGACTCCTTAATTAATATTGCGACACCCCCTCCTCTTATACCTCCCCCTCTGTCTCGCCTGAAGATTCTGTACCCCGGAATATTGAGCTGCCAGTCTTGCCCCTCCCTCAACCATGTCTCCGTGATAGCAACAATATCATACTCCCATGTGTTTATCAACACCTTCAGTTCATCCACCTTATTTGCAAGACTCCTTGCATTAAAATAGATGCCATCCAGCCTTGCCCTTATATATTTGCCCTGTCTACCAAGCTGACTTGTTTTTTTCTCTATAATTGGCAGCACATCACCCCATATTTCAGCTCCCCTCTGTATCCCATCCCCCTCCCAAGTTAGTTTAAACCCCCCCCAACAGTGCTAGCAAACCTCCCCGCAAGGATATTTGTCCCACTCTGGTTCAGGTGCAACCCGTCCGACTTGTACAAGTCCCACCTTTCCCAGAAGCAGGCCCAGTGATCCAGGAAACTAAAACCCTCCCTCCTGCACCAACTCTTTAGCCACGCATTCATCTGTTCTATCCTCCTATTCCTAAACTCACTAGCACGTGGCACTGGGAGTAATCCAGAGATTACAACCTTTGAGGTCCTGCTCTTTAATCTGTTACCTAGCTCCCTAAATTCTTGATGCAGGACCTCATCCCCCTTCCTACCTATGTCGTTGGTCCCAATGTGGACCACGACCTCTGCCTGCTCACCCTCCCCCTTAAGAATGCCCTGTAGCCGCTCAGTGACATCCATGACCCTGGCCCCAGGGAGGCAACAAACCATCCTGGAGTCACGTTTGCGGCCACAGAAACGTGGTCTGCTATTACATCTTTTATAATGGACTTTAGCATTTCCCCCACTACCGATGTCAGATTGTAAGAGTTTCTACAAGTATGTAAAAAGGAAAAGAGTAGCAAAAGTAAACATTGGTCCCTTAGAGGCTGAGACAGGAGGAATTATAATGGGGAATAAGGAAATGGCAGAAATGTTAAACGAATATTTTGTATCTGTCTTCACAGTAGAAGACACAAAAAGCATACCAAAAATGGTGGGGAAACAAGGGTCTAATGAGGGTGAGGAACTTAACGTAATTAATATAAGTAGAGAAAAAGTACTCGAGAAACTAATGGGACTAAAAGCTGACAAATCCCCTGGACCTGACGGCCTACATCCTAGGGTTCTAAAAGAGGTAGCTGAAGATATAGTGGATGCATTGGTTTTGATCTTTCAAAATTCTGGAATGGTCCCAGCGGATTAGAAGGTCGCAAATGTAAGACCGCTATTCAAGAAAGGAGGGAGTGAAAAAACAGGGAACTACAGGCCAGTTAGCCTGACATCAGTTGTCGGGAAAATGCTGGAATCCATTGTTAAGGAAGTGGTATCAAGTCACTTAGAAAATTATAACATGATTAGGCAAAGTCAACATGGTTTTATGAAAGGGAAATCGTGTTTGATAAATTTATTAGAGTTTTTTGAGGATGTAAATAGCAGGGTAGATAAAGGGGAACCAGTGGATGTAGTATATTTGGATTTCCAAAAAGCTTTCGATAAGGTGCCACATAAAAGGTTATTGCACAAGATTAGGACTCATGGGGTTGGGGGTAATATAGTAGCATGGATAGAGGATTGGTTAACGGAGAGAAAACAAAGAGTAGGGATAAACGGATCTTTTTCAGGTTGGCAGGTTGTAACTAGTGGGGTGCCGCAAGGATCAGTGTTGGGGCCTCAACTATTTACAATCTATATTAATGACCTAGATGAAGGGACCGAGTGTAATGTATCCTTGTTTGCTGATGATACAAAGCTAGGTGGGACAGTAAGCTGTGAGGAGAACACAAAGGGCAGGATTTTGCCATTGGGGTCGAGCTGGGTCGTGTCAGGTGGTTTTTGTGTCAGGACCCCGACTCCGATGTGAAGTGGGAAAAAAGTGCTATTTTCCCCTAATTGGGCACTTGATTTCCAGCTTTTGGGAACCTCTGGCCCAATTAGTCTTTCCATCCTGAAAGTCGCCTCCAATGACGTCATCAGTGCTGCTGGATTTAAGGTCTGCAAGCAGCCTTGCTTCTTCTCGAGACTGGAAACACTTTGGACATTGTATGAAGGACTTCATTTACCGACCATGTCCACCAGCAAGCAAAAGTGTGCACCTCGCTTTGATGAGCCCTCCCTCCAAGCTCTGGTGCAGGGAGCAAGATCTAATAAGGAGGTGCTCTTCCCTTCCTCAGGGAGAAAAAAGCCACCCCAGCAGACTAAAGCTGTGTGGCTGCAAGTGGCCAGGGAGGTCAACTCCATCTCTATGTGCTGCAGAACCTGGCTGCCGTGCAGGAAGAGGTTTCATGACCTTCTGCGCACAGGAAAAGTGAGTATGACTTTCCCATCACCCTCAATCTGATCCCCATCGCCTCTCCTCACCAGCACTCTGCTTTGCCAACCTCGTCCTCCACATCCCACTTGACACTTACATCCCTGCACCCTTACCCAATCCCTCTCTCTCTATGGTCACATTCACTTAACTATACGACCATGCAGCCCTCACACACTCTATCACTGTGATGCAATGACAACTTACAACATACAGGGAGGGCCCTTTGTCTCCATCTAAGCATCTATGCTATGGAATCTCTACACTCACTCCTTCATTCTCACTCAAATCCCACTTGTCTCCCTCATTGCAGGAAAAGAGACCCCGCAATAAGAGGGAAAGAGGGAGGACAGGAGGAGGGCCACCCTCAGTAGCCCAGCTCACCACCTCGGAGGAGGCGGCCCTGGAAATTGCCGGGATCGAGGAGGATTCCCAAGTGGGGGACAGACAGGCAAGCTGGTGACAGAATAGTTTGGCATCTCTCTCACTGACATTGCATGAGTCACTGATAATGAATCTGATGCTCTAACAGATTGACTTATGATGATCTGCACTATTCAATGTGCATGTAACCTTGACCTCACATCTCTAACTCTTTCCTTTACTCCCCCACAGGACCATCGAGAGCCCCCGTCCCCACTGTCCAGGAGGAAGAGCCTGAGCTTCCAGACTCCTCAGAGGAAGCTGCAACCTCTGATGGCGCTGCATCAGCAGAATTCAGCGCACCCGGCACCAGCGCAGACACTCACACCTTGGTGGGACCTTCAGGACATAGAGTAGAGTTGTCACCTGGTGTATCACAGCTCATAAGTGAGCATCAGCAGATGGTGGAGACAGGGACAGCAGTGGAGAGTCCTCATCGGAGGGCGCAGGACACTCCCAGCTCGGCTCCGCTGCATGTCGACCCTGTGCCTCCGGGTCCATCCAGAACGAGAGCGGTGCTGGAACTCCAGGAACAGGTGCAGGAGCCTCTGGCAGGTTTTGTCTCCAGGGTCGCTGTGAGTGTGGAGTGAATGGAGGAGTCCATCGCTAACATGAGCAGAGCCTTTGTGGAGGCGTTGACGCATGAACGCATCATCACGGAAAGGATGGCAACCTCCATGGAAAGGATGGCTACCTCCATGGTAAGGCTGGCTACCGTAGAGGAGAGGATGGCTACGGTAGAGGAGATGATGGCTACGTCCATGGAGGAGCTTAGTCGCCAGGGTATGGAAAACATGGTAATTGTTCAGAATAGACTGACATCTCTTGAGGAGCGATGGTCAGCTATTGAGCAAACAAACCAGACCTTCATGGAAGTCCTCTGGAGTAGGACTTCCAGTGCAGAAACGGGTCCTCATGGCCCCCCTGCAGTGCAGCAAGGTGCTGTCCAGCCACTTGCTAGCTCTGAAGTGGGGCTGACCCATGAGAGGGATATTGGTGGCATACAACAAGGAAGTGGGGGCTCCTCTCCAAGCGCTCACACGACCATGCCACTGAAGAGCCCTCGGTCAGAGCCCCACCAGAGTCCCCACCCAACTGAGATCAGCGTCTCAACCCCTGGACAGTCGCAGGAGCAGCAGACTGTTGCCGAGCCCTCACAGGCTCGCAGCCCCAGAGGACGCCCACCAAAGGTGTCGAGACAGGAGCAGCAAGAAAGTGAGCAGGGGGCATCCACATCTGCTGAAGCCATATAGGAGCATGCGTAAGAGGAAGAGAATGCACAAGTAGTCACAAGGGTAGTCACCTGGGTGTAATGTTGTGTTTTTTTTTTAAATGCCATCAGTTGCTTATTATCATAAAAAATTCTAATGCAAACTGTTGAAGTTGTGGCGTGTGTCATTTCTCAAATGGGACTTCCACATTGAGGGCTTAGGGCAACTTGCAATTGTCAGTATGGTGGCCAGAGTGATAGGAATCCGCAGGTTCTTGGCCATTGTCGATGATCTGATAAGCAGGTGCGAGGCCAAAGTGTTTGATTCTGCAGGCTAAACAAATCTGGCCAAGATGAGTGCATCCCTTGCATCCCGGACAGCAATGTGGTTGCGTGCTGGCGCCTTCTGGCCTGTGCAGCTTCAGGTGGGTGAGCAGCAGCTTGGCGCTCCTGTTGTTGCTGCTGCTGTTGGTGCTGCTGTTGTTCCTGGTTCTGCTGCTGCCACGGCTGGTCTTTGTCCAAATCTGATGTCCAGGAGGAAAGGAAATAAATGGTTCCCATGCTTCTGGTATATGCCTCAGTTGAGGAAGCGCTCAGTCAAGGTGGCGAGAGGGGTTTCCCAGGAGGTCTCACTGGAGATGGGTGTCAGGCTCCAAACTTCCACAACAATGAGTATGCCTGCTAAAAGTTCCCCCAGACCTGAGACAACAAAGTTCTGTCACCTGCAAATGATGATTGCTGAAAACACCTTTTTAATGGTGGAGCTGCAGCTGTTAGTAAGCCATCCACTTGTGAGGCCGCCAGGATTCACTGGCATGTTCCAGAGGAGACGTGCAGCAGGTGGGAAAAGTGGTAAAATCAGAAAGGCCTCTCAAAATGGGATTATAGAGGCAATTAAGTGGTTGTTAAGGGCCTTAAGGTCCTATCCCGCCTCTTGGAGGTGGGATGGAAACGGGGTCAGAAAACACGCATTTGGGAAAATTGCTCGGAGGCAGGATGGAGGTGGGATCAGGCCCGTCCGCCATTTTTTGCGATTTTACCACCTCACACGCCTCCAATCCCGCCCTATCAGGCCTGGCAAAATCGAGCCCAAAGTGTCAGCAAAGGGATATAGGTAGATTAAGTGAGTGGGCGGTAAGGTAGCAGATGGAGTATAATGTAGGGAAATGTGAGGTTATTCACTTTGGTAGGAAGAATAGAAAAACAGAATATTTTTTTAAATGGTGAGAAACTTTCAAATGTTGGTGTTCAGAGAGATTTGGGTGTCCTCATGCAAGAAACACAGAAAGCTAGCGTGCAGGTACAGCAAGCAATAAGGAAGGCAAATGGCATGTTGGCCTTCATTGCAAGGGGGTTGGAGTATAAGAGTAAGGAAGTCTTGCTACAATTGTGCAGGGCCTTGGTGTGACCACACCTGGAGTACTGTGCACAGTTTTGGTCTCCTTATCTAAGGAAGGATATACTTGCCTTGGAGGCGGTGCAACAAAGGTTCACTAGATTGATTCCTGAGAAGAGAGGGTTGTCCTATGAAGAGAGATTGAGTAGATTGGGCCGATACTCTCTGGAGTTTAGAAGAATGAGAGGTGATCTCACTGAAACATACAAGATTTTGAAGGGGATTGACAGGGTAGATGCTGAGAGAACAACAGAAAATGCTAGAAAAACTCAGCAGGCCTGGCAACATCCGTGGAGAGAAATTAGAGTCAACGTTTCGGGTCAAAACCCTTTATCAACACTAAAGAGGCACAGGGAATGAAATAGATTAAGAGGCCAGGCTGGGAGAAAACAAAAAAGAAGAGACATTAAGAGATATTCAAAACGAGACGAGATGGTGATAGGACTAGTGGAGACAAAAGACAGCTCTAGATTAGGTGTGAAATGCGCTGGCAGAATGGGAGACAGCTGCCATGTGGGAGAGAGAAAAAAAAAGGAAAGGGGGCGGAGGGAAAAAACAAAGGTGTGGATAAAAAATATAAGTAAAAAAGTAATAGGGGCCGAGGTTATGATCTGAAATTGTTGAACTCGATATTGAGTCCGGAAGGCTGTAAAGTGCCTAATCGGAAGATGAGGTGCTGTTCCTCGAGTTTACGTTGAGCTTCCATGGAACAATGCAAGAGACCAAGGATGGTGAGGTCCGAGTGGGAATGGAGCGGTGAATTAAAATGATAGGCGACCGGAAGCTTGGGGTCCACCTTACGGACTGAACGGAGGTGTTCCGCAAAGCGGTCACCAAATCTGCGTTTAGTCTCCCCAATGTAGAGGAGACTGCATCGTGAGCAGCGAATACAATATACTAGATTGCAAGAAGTACAAGTAAATCGCTGTTTCACCTGGAAGGGGTGTTTGGGGCCCTGGACAGTGGGAAGGGGGGAGGTATAAGGGCAGGTGTTACATCTTCTGCGCTTGCACGGGAAGGTGCCAGGCAAAGGGGAAGGGGTGCTGGGGGTGATAGAGGAGTGGACTAGGGTGTCTCGGAGGGAGCGGTCCCTACGGAATGCTGAAAGGGGAGGGGAAGGGAAGATGTGTTTGGTGGTGGGATCACTTTGGAGGTGGCGGAAATGGTGGAGGATGATCCGTTGAATGTGGAGGCTGGTGGGGTGAAAGGTGAGGACAGGGGGAACCCTATCGTGGTTCCGGGAGGGAGGGGCAGAGGTGATGGCAGCAGTGCAGGAGATAGAATGGACACGGTCGAGGGCCATGTCAACCACGGTAGAGGGGAATCCTCGGTTTCTCCGTCTCCGCCGCATCTGCTCCGACGATGCCACCTTCCACACCAGTGCTTCTGACATGTCTTCCTTTTTCCTCAACCGAGGATTCCCCTCTACCGTGGTTGACACGGCCCTCGACCATGTCCGTTCTATCTCCCGCACTTCTGCCCTCACCCCTGCCCCTCCCTCCCGGAACCACGATAGGGTTCCCCTTGTCCTCACCTTTCACCCCACCAGCCTTCACATTCAACGGATCATCCTCCGCCATTTCCGTCACCTCCAAAGTGATCCCACCACCAAACGCATCTTCCCTCCCCTCCCCTTTCAGCATTCCATAGGGACCGCTCCCTCCGAGACACCCTAGTCCACTCCTCAATCACCCCCAGCAACCCTTCCCCTTCGCCTGGCACCTTCCTGTGCAAGCGCAGAAGATGTAACACCTGCCCTTATACCTCCCCCCTTCCCACTGTCCAGGGCCCCAAACACCCCTTCCAGGTGAAACAGCGATTTACTTGTACTTCTTGCAATCTAGTATACTGTATTCGCTGCTCACGATGCGGTCTCCTCTACATTGGGGAGACCAAACGCAGATTGGGTGATCGCTTTGCGGAACACCTCCGTTCAGTCCGTAAGGTGGACCCCGAGCTTCCGGTCGCCTGTCATTTTAATTCACCGCTCCATTCCCACTCGGACCTCACCGTCCTTGGCCTCTTGCATTGTTCCACGGAAGCTCAACGTAAACTCGAGGAACAGCACCTCATCTTCCGATTAGGCACTTTGCAGCCTTCCGGACTCAATATCGAGTTCAACAATTTCAGATCATAACCTTGGCCCCTATTACATTTTTACTTATATTTTTTATCCACGACTTTGTTTTGGTTTTTCCCTCCGCCCCCTTTCCTTTTTTTTTCTTTCTCCCACATGGCAGCTGTCTCCCATTCTGCCAGCGCATTTCACACCTAATCTACAGCTGTCTTTTGTCTCCACTAGTCCTATCACCATCTCGTCTCGTTTTGAATATCTCTTAATGTCTCTTCTCTTTTGTTCTCCCCCAGCCTGGCCTCTTAATCTATTTCATTCCCTGTGCCGCTTTAGTCTTGATAAAGGGTTTTGACCTGAAACGTTGGCTCTAATTTCTCTCCACGGATGTTGCCTGGCCTGCTGAGTTTTTCCAGCATTTTCTGTTGTTATTTCGGATTTCCAGCATCTGCAGTATTTTGCTATCGTAGATGCTGAGAGGTTGTTTCCCCTGGCTGGAGAGTCTAGAAGTAGGAGGCATAACCTCAGTCTAAGGGGTCGGCCATTTAAGACTGAGATGAGGAGGAATTTTTTCACTCAGAGGGTTGTGAATCTTTGAAATTCACTACCCCAGAGCGCTGTGGATGCCGAGTCTTTGAGTATATTCAAGGCTGAGATCGATAGATTTTTGGACTCCAGTGGAATCAAGGGATATGGAGATGGGGCGGGAAAGTGGAGTTGAGGTCGATGATCAGGCATGATCTTATTGAATGGCAGAGCAGGCTCAAGTGGCCGTATGGTCTACACCTGCTCTTATTTCTTATGTCCTTATTACTTAAGATCATGACTGATCTTCGACCTCAACTCCACTTTCTCGCCCGATCCCCATTTGATTCCTTTAGTGTCCAAAACTCTCTCTATCTCAGTTTTGAATATACTCAACGACTGAGCATCCACAGCCCTCTGAGGTAGAGAATTCCAAAGATTCATAACCATCTGAGTGAAGAAATTTCTCCTCATCTCAGTCCTAAATGGTTGACCCCTTATCCTGAGACTGTGACCCCTAGTTCTAGACTTCACAGCCAGAGGAAACATTCTGTCAGCATGGTAGAGATAGAGAGAAAAGGATAAACTGGGTAAATATGTAAGAAATCACACAACACCAGGTTATAGTCCAACAGCTTTATTTGAAATCACAAGCTTTCGGAGCGCTGCTCCTTCTTCAGGTGAAGTGGAGAAATGCATAAAGACACAGCTTATATAGTCAGAGAATCATGTCAGATGTTTACAGGTAACCTTTCCAACTGCCATTTATCGCACCTCGGCAGAGAGATAATCACAGCAGTCAAAGGTGTGAATGGTGTCCAAACAGGTCAGTCAGGGAAACATTACATCAAAGAACAATGAGGTGGGGTCACAAGGGGTCAAATATTGCAGATGCTGGGGTCTGTATGAAAAACAAAAAAACAGACAAAAAACATTTTTTTTGGCTGGAAATCACAGCAGGTCCAGCCGCATCTGTGTAGAGAGAACAAGCCAATGTCGACTCGAGTCTGGATGACCCTGCATCAGGTGGGGTTACATGTAGCGTGACATGAACCCAAGATCTCGGTTAAGGCCGTCCTCATGGGTGCGGAACTTGGCTATCAGTTTCTGCTCGACGATTTTGCGTTGTCGTGTGTCTCGAAGGCCACCTTGGAGAATGCTTACCCGAAGATCGGAGGCTGAATGTCCTTGACTGCTGAAGTGTTCCCCGACTGGGAGGGAACACTCCTGCCTGGTGATTGTTGCGCGGTGTCCGTTCATCCGTTGTCGCAGTGTCTGCATGGTCTCGCCGATGTACCATGCTCCGGGGCATCCTTTCCTGCAACGTATGAGGTAGACAACGTTGGCCGAGTCACATGAGTATGTACCATGTACCTGGTGGGTGGTGTCCTCACGTGTGATGATGGTATCTGTGTTGATGATCTGGCATGTCTTGCAGAGGTTGCTGTGGCAGGGTTGTGTGGTGTCGTGGTCGCTGTTCTCCTGGAAGCTGGGTAATTTGCTGCGAACGATGGTCTGTTTGAGGTTAGGCGGCTGTTTGAAAGCGAGTAGTGGAGGCGTGGGGATGGCCTTAGCGAGGTGTTCGTCGTCATCGATGACATGTTGAAGGCTGCGAAGAACATGGCGTAGTTTCTCCGCTCCGGGGAAGTACTGGACGACGAAGGGTACTCTATTGGTTGTGTCCCGTGTTTGTCTTCTGAGGAGGTCTATGCGATTTTTCGCTGTGGCCCGTCGGAACTGTCGATCGACGAGTCGAGCGTCATATCCCGTTCTTACAAGGGCGTCTTTCAGTGTCTGTAGGTGTCCATCGCGTTCCTCCTTGTCTGAGCAGATCCTGTGTATTCGCAGGGCTTGTCCATAGGGGATGGCTTCTTTAACGTGGTTAGGGTGGAAGCTGGAGAAGTGAAGCATCGTGAGGTTGTCCGTGGGCTTGCGGTAGAGTGAAGTGCTGAGGTGTCCGTCTTTGATGGAGATTCGTGTGTCCAGGAATGAGACTGATTCTGAGGAGTAGTCCATGGTGAGTTTGATGGTGGGATGGAACTTGTTGATGTTATCGTGTAGTCTTTTCAGTGATTCTTCACCGTGGGTCCATAGGAAGAAAATGTCGTCGATGTATCTGGTGTATAGCGTTGGTTGGAGATTCTGTGCAGCGAAGAAGTCTTGCTCGAACTTGTGCATGAAGATGTTTGCATATTGGGGTGCGAATTTGGTCCCCATGGCTGTTCCGTGTGTTTGGGTAAAGAACTGGTTGTCGAAGGTGAAGACATTGTGGTCAAGGATGAAGCGGATGAGTTGTAGGATGGCATCTGGAGATTGGCTGTTGTTGGTGTTGAGTACTGAGGCTGTCGCAGCGATGCCGTCATCGTGGGGGATACTGGTGTAGAGTGCCGAGACGTCCATCGTGGCGAGGAGTGTTCCTGGTTCAACTGGTCCGTGGGTGCTGAGCTTCTGTAAGAAGTCTGTAGTGTCGCGACAGAAGCTGGGGGTTCCCTGTACAATGGGTTTCAGGATGCCCTCGACATATCCAGAGAGGTTCTCACACAGGGTTCCGTTGCCTGATGCGATAGGACGTCCAGGTGTGTTGGCTTTGTGTATCTTTGGGGGGCAGTAGAAGTCACCCACGCGGGGAGTACGTGGGATGAGAGCATGTCGGATGCTTTGAAGGTCTGGATCGAAGGTTTTGATCAGTCTGTTGAGTTGGCGGGTGTGTTCTTTGGTCGGATCTGCGGGTAACTGTCTGTAGTGTTCCTGGTTGTCCAGTTGTCGGTATACTTCTTTGCAATAGTCCGTTCTGTTCTGTATGACGATGGCACCTCCTTTGTCTGCTGGTTTGATGATGATGTTGCGGTTGGTCTTGAGAGCGTGGATGGCGTTGCGTTGTGCTCGGGTGACATTCTGGACTGTCTTGTGAGTGCGGCTGATGAATCTGGCATTGATGCATCTCCTGACAGCTTGAGCATACATGTCAAGCTTAGGGCAGCGACCCTCCGGAGGGGTCCAATTTGACTCTTTCTTCTTCGGTCGCTGCACTACGGATCCCTCTGTCTGCTGTTCCGGATCATTGATTGTCTCATTGGGTTCGCTGCTGACATCTTGGGATTTGTGGAAGAATTCCCGGAGCCTCATTCTCCTGATGAATTCCTCTGTGTCTGCCACGAGACCGATGGGGTCCATTTTGGTGGTGGGGCAGAAATTGAGACCTCGGCTGAGAACTTCAATTTCGTCTGGTTGAAGGGTGTGGTCGGACAGGTTGACGATGGATTTCCCTGTGGTTTCAACCGTGGTACCGGGGGAGGCTTGGTTGCTGCTGCTGGTGATGCCAAGTTTCTCAAGCTTCCTGTTCTTGGTGTGCATGTAGGTAGCGTAGTTCCGTTGCCTTGTTTGTTTGGCGGTGTCTCGTAGCTGGTCTGCTGCGTCCTGAGCACAGGCTGAGAACATGGACTCCATCTCGGTTTCGAGGTTGCGGCGTCTGCTGTAGAGCTGGTGTACGAGATGGTTGAGGAGTGTGCGAGAGGTACGACGGCAGAGTCTCTCAGCGTAGTCTGTGTTGTAGGTCGACTTGAGTGGGTTAGTGATCTGTAGTCCTTTCGGGATCTTGTCTGCTTTCTTGCATCTCTGTAGAAACTTGATGTCTGTGTCGATATGCGCGATCTTCTTGGAGATCCTCTCCACTTTGAGCCGGCAGTTTGTGGTGTCGATAGTAGCCATGGTGTGGAGATGCCGGAGTTGGACTGGGGTGGACAAATGTAAGAAATCACACAACACCAGGTTATAGTCCAACAGCTTTATTTGAAATCACAAGCTTTCGGAGCGCTGCTCCTTCTTCAGGTGAAGTGGAGAAATGCATAAAGACACAGTTTATATAGTCAGAGAATCATGTCAGATGTTTACAGGTAACCTTTCCAACTGCCATTTATCACACCTCGGCAGAGAGATAATCACAGCAGTCAAAGGTGTGAATGGTGTCCAAACAGGTCAGTCAGGGAAACATTACATCAAAGAACAATGAGGTGGGGTCACAAGGGGTCAAATATTGCAGATGCTGGGGTCTGTATGAAAAACAAAAAAACAGACAAAAAACATTTTTTTTTGGCTGGAAATCACAGCAGGTCCAGCCGCATCTGTGTAGAGAGACGAGGAGGAACGCGATGGACACCTACAGACACTGAAAGACGCCCTTGTAAGAACGGGATATGACGCTCGACTCGTCGAACGACAGTTCCGACGGGCCACAGCGAAAAATCGCATAGACCTCCTCAGAAGACAAACACGGGACACAACCAACAGAGTACCCTTCGTCATCCAGTACTTCCCCGGAGCGGAGAAACTACGCCATGTTCTTCGC